>NW_006443119.1:2603350-2616633 GCF_000325575.1 Pteropus alecto
AAAGAGAGAGTGACTGAAAGGATAAAAAAAACAAGATTCCTACATTTGAAAAGGAAGAGGATGGAAGAAGATATTGCTTTGATGGACCTAGAGGGTATTTAAGTCAGACAGAGAAAGATAAACACTATATGATTTCACTTCTATGCAGAATCTAAGGAATAAAAAGAACTAATCAAACACAGACTCACAAATATAATGGACAATTTGGTGATGGACAGAGGGGAGGGGTGTTTAGGGGGCTGGGAGAATGGGGTGAAGGGTTAAAGAAGTACAATTTAGTAGCTGATAGATGGTCATAGGGATGGGGAGCACAGCAGTTAGGATTAATACATTGGCTAGGTGGAGGGTCAGGGGAGGGAAGAAGCAATTGGGGGGATCGTTTTATGAACTACATATATGTCTAACCAATGTACCGTATAGTTGAAACTAAAATTAAAAATTTTTTTCAAATATTCAGTCAGGCAATCTCTGACTTTTAGCTGTATCTTTTAGTCCACCTACATTTTTATAGTTACTATAGTTATTACAGTCATCATTAGACTTTTGTTTCTGTCATTTTGTGCTTTATTTTTGTCCTGTCTTCTGTTTGTTTTTTTTTTCTCTGCCTTCTTTGTCTTTTATTGTTTTGTTTTATTTTCTCATTCTAGTTTTTACTTCTAGTTTTTGAGGTTTATATAAAGTTAGCTCTTGTTGTACAATAATCTCTCTCTCATTTCCAAAAACAAATAAACAAACAAACAAACAACAACAAAAAGTTAGTGGTTGACAGATAAAGAGCTCCTGTCATAAACAGTGGATCTCTGTGTCTGTGGCCATTTGGCACATTGGTTGACAGTTGGATGATCTATGATGACCTCATTCATATGTCTGGTGTTTGGCAGGCTATTGGCCTGTGCAATAGGGATACCAGAGCAAATGGGTCACATGTCTCTTGTTAGCCATCAGTCTAGCTTAGACTTCTTTCCGTGGCAGCTTGAAGTTTTAAGAACTCTAAGTGAGCACCAATGCACAAACACTTTTCATTATTTTGCTTGCTTCTCATTTGCTAAAGTCTGAAGCCTATCACATAGCCTATCCAGATTTTAAGAGGAGAAAAATAGACTTTACCTCTTCTTGGGATGGGAAGAATTTGCGGCCATTTTGCAATCTACCACAAGTATGTACTATCTATTCTTATGTTTTTAGAAATTAATCTAGAAATTTTAACATGCATGCCTAATTTCTCATAATCTAAAGTGAATCATGATCTGGTCATGACAGAGTAACGAGTAGTGCACTTGCCTCTTCCTTACATATACCACAAACCAGTGGACTTGCCCCTTCCTTACATATACCACAAACCAAACTAGAAAACTGGACAAAATGTATGAAATAACTTTCCAACATTGATCAATAGAGAGCAAAGGATGATGATCCCTGAAGGAACAGAAACAACGAAGTCTTGTGGTCATCCTGGCTTTCAGTTTGGAGGCACTTTCTGGACCATGACATAGGGAGATACCCAATCAGAGTACAGGGGATTTGCTGAGTTGAGGAGATGGAGATTAGTACTCGGAGAAGCTGAGGCAGTTGGAATTCACATAGCAGACTACCAGAGAAGAGGTAGCTGCATAGAGAAAGATTTCCAGGAATCTGCACTGGGTTTTTGTTGTTGTTGTTTGTTTGTTTTTTTGTTGACTCAATACCAATCTGTGAATTTATAGGGTTAAACTTTTTGAAGCTAGGCAAAGAACTACTGAAGGGCAATAAGGTGAAAATTTCAGAGCACAGATAAAATTGGGAGACATTTAAATTCCAATGAGCCAGAAAGGAGAGGACTTTTAAACAGCTGGAACATTCAGTAGAGACTCCAGAAAAGTCAAATCTTACTAGTAGGACTAAACTATTCTAGTCCTAGAATAATGGCTACTCTAAACCAACTAAGAATGCTTAAAAACAAATCTTGAAAGGATCGAGGTAATCCTTAAGTAGTTTAATTGCCAACTAAAAGAAAAATCAACATTCTTTAAAAGAAGTCAATACTGAAATATTCCATCACTCAACACTGAAATATTCACTATGTCCAGCATTCAGTTGAAAAATAGTAGTATGCAAAGTAGCAGGAAAATGTGACCCATAACCAGGGGAAAAAGATGGTCAATAGAAACAGATCCAGAAATGATAGATGGGATTAGTAGCAGAAAAATTTAAAGTTATCTTAAGATACTCAAGGATTTAAAGGAAAATAAATTGAAGAAATAAATGCAAAATTTATAGTTAATTAGAATCTTTAACCATTCCAACAATACAATAGAACATTTCAACTCCAATCACTCCCTTCTGATTTTATACACTAATGTAACATTTTATCTCCTCTTTCTTAATTTCATAAGGCATTGTTATTATATTACAGTTTTATGTGGTCAGTGTTTGTTTGGATTTACCTATGTATTTATCATTTTGTTCTTCATTATTTTCTTTCATCTTAGACCATCTACCTGTTCTGATCACTTCCTTCATGCCTAAAGTACACACTCTAGAATTTCTTTTCAAAGATTTGTGGTGGCAAGCTCTGCATTTGTTTGAAATTTTTCTTTATTTAGCCTTCATTTTTAAAAGATATTTTCACTGGTCACAGAATTTCAGGTTGACAGTTGTTGCTTTCAGCGCATTAAACACTTTAAAAATATTACTTCACTAACTTCATCTGTCATTCTAATGATCACATATGAGGGTAATCTCTCTTTTTTTAATGGCTGCCTCAAATATCTTTCTTTTTTGTTTTGTAGTTTCCCTGTTGTAGATCTCTGGGTGTGATTTTCATTTTCCTTATTTTGCTCAGGATTCATTAGGCTTCTTGTATCTGTGAATTGAATCCTTTCATTCTAAAACATTGTTAGCCACTATTTCTTCAATTATTGCCTTTGCCCTATTTTATTTCCTCATTCTGGAACTCTGAATAGTCGTTTGTTAGATCCTTGCAGTATATCCTCCATTGTCTTTTTTACATTTGTCATCTTTTTCTCTTTGTTCTGTGTTTTTTTTCAGATATATCTTCTAATTCACTATTTTTGGCTGTGTCTAAGGACACATTCAGAAATTTTAAACCCATTCAGAAAGTTAAAAATTTTAGATTACTTTTCTTTAAAGTTCTTTTGGGTTTCTTTTCAGATGTGTTGGCTTTTAACTATGTTATCAACCTTCTCTTTTATTTCTTGAAATGTATTAAATATACTTTTTTTTTTTCTGTTTGGTGTCTGGTAATTTCAACATCTGATGTGTTTGCATTTTTTATTTTTCTGTCATTTTTGCTGGCTCTTGCTTTGTTTCCTGGTGGTTTTGTGATTTGTTTTGTTTTCGTTTTGTTTTGCTTCATTGTTGTTATTTTACTATAAACTGATTTTTTTAAAAGCATTTTCTTTGAGAAAACTTTAAGTCGTAGGATGCAGATGAGTTCCTCCAAAGGGATTTGCTTTTACTTCTCTTATGCACCTGAGAGAATCACTGTACCAGGACTACTTTAAATCTACTTCTTGGATTTGGATTTTTTTAAGTATCCAGGTTATATGTATTTGGGCTGCAAACCTGCATTAAAGCTAGTTTGTGATTACAGATTCTTAGTAGATATAATCTCTTTATCTCAATTTAGTACAAAGTTTTGAGATGAGCAATTTTTGTTGTACTCCTCTAGTGGAGAAATGGATGATTTCTAATTTGCCTCACAATGAGAGTGTAACACTTTGGGGACTCAGCTTTATGGGGGGTAGGGGGCAAATCTCCTTTTAGATGCTCCTGGGCTCTGATTTTTAACTTGCATGCTGCATAATGCTATCAAAATTTAACCTTGATGTCTTACAGTTTGGGTAGATCTCTTTCATATTTCACTTCATTCTCACTTTATTTTATTTCATTATTTAAAAGGTACATTTTTTTTCATATTTTAACATTTCTGAAATCAATATGCATTTTAAATTGATGGCATCCTATGATCGCTATCAGCCAGGATTGGGCATAACATAGGTGTATTGTTTATGTGTGTGTAACTATCAAAGTGAAGCATCAAGACATGCAAGGACATCAGTGGCATGGAAGAAAACCTTGTGGCTGATAGTGGAACATTCTTTTCACCCATTGGAATCAAATGTCTGTGGAAAAGAGCTGTCCTGGTAGTGAGTGAATCAGACATATTCAGCAACATTCCTGAAATAGGAGTCAAAAGTAGGTTAATACCAATAATTGCAAAGTGAGACTTAGGAGCACAGAGTCAATGGTTTTTATTCTTTTAAGAATTATTTTATGAAATAATACATCGAATGTTCTTGATGGCACAGAACATTGTGTAGAAGAGTAAGATTAAATGGGAGGAAGTTTTAGGCGTATCTTAAGTGACTTTTTTTCACTTATATTTTACTGTTTATGTATGCCCAAGAGTAATATGTGATAAAAATAGATGACTAAGTCTAAAAGATCTCCTTCAGTAAGTAAAAAATAAAAGTTTTAAATTACAAGAAAGCATTATGTCATAGTTTGACAGCATTTTTCCTTTCTTAGTAGTAGATAAAGTAATGGTGTCTCTTTTAAAAAATGATGCCTTAGAATACATGTAATACATTTGGTAATCTTTTCTTTCTTGTCAGTTTCTGGGTACATTTGAGACTTTTTAAATACCCAGTAATTTTAGTTAATTTTAGCAGCTGATTTAGCCCTAGAGTGCCTAGTCTTCTATACTACTAGAAATCTAAGTCTTGCTTTACTTTTATAATCAGAAAACATACATCATTTCTACAACATTGTTTGGTTCTGAGAGAGCTTTTCAAAAGTAGAGAGAGAACTATAGTAAAAGAAAAGTTCTTTAGAATAGAGAAAATTTTAGCATTTTTGTATATTACTTACCTCCTTGTTTCTAATATTTCGTGCGTATTTTTTCTTTTCTTGATTAGATTTGCTGGAAGCTTGTTTATTTCATAATGTTTGCATAATCGAATTGTTTTTATTTTCTAATTAATTTTGTTTTGCTCTTAATTATTCCTATTCTTCTATTTACTTATGGGGATTTTGTTGATGCTTTTTACATAATCATTTTTCTCTCTCAAGAAATATATTTTCTCCAAATACTGCTTTGACTTCATCACAAAAATTTAGGTAGGATAGCCTTTCTTTATTATTTTTAAAATATGTAACTAATAATAATTACTAATCATTTCTGTACACTTTTATAGCCTACAAAGAATTCTCTTTTCATGTTTTCTCTTTCTTTTTGTCTAAGTTCTAATTCTTGGATACTTGTTTATTTTACAGGTGATTGGGGACTATTTATAAGAATACATTTATCCCATTAATGTTTAATTGCAAACACAAAATATAGTGCATAAAATGTTTTCATTTATTGTCTTTAATGAGATTTTTCTCTATAACCTAGGATGCTCAAATTCTGTACCTGAAGATATGTAGCCATTTTTGGTAAAATATAAAATCTAGAATAACATTGCATTAAGAATTATGTTGTTTAGATCCTCCATGCCTTTATATATTATCTGCTTAATCTGTCATTGATATTAGAGAATTAAAATCTCCCGCTATAAATGAAGTTTTATCATTTTCTCATTATAAGCCTATCAATCTACATTATATATTTAGCTGCCATGTTAGTTTATATCAATTCCTTATTATATTTTCATTATTACCTTTTATTATATACAATAACTCCACCTGCCTTATGTGCTTTTTTGCCCTAAGTCCTACTTTATCTAACATTAATATTGCTATCACTGCTTTCCTTTTTTATCAATTTAGTTTATCTTTGCCTATTCTCTGAGGGTTAGCCTTTGTAGGCCTTGGCTTTTAAGTATCTATATTAATAAATATTATTTAATTGATTTTAAAATAATTTATACTTTTTTTGCCTTCTAAGAACAGGAGTTAGACTGTTCAGAGTAATTTTAATTGTTGTACTTGTTTTTTCTTACTTTCTGCTTTATGCTTCTGTGAAACTGAATAAAAGAAACCTCATTTGAAATAGAGTCAGGAGGCTAGAAGGAGGAGCTCTCAAGCGCTACCACTCAATGTCAATTACACACCCCAACAGGAAGAGACTACCTTCCATTCCCAGGAAGTGTTTCCATTTTATGGCCCCAGCAAGAGGAAGGCAGATTTTCTTCTTGTCCAGCAACAAGCCCAGCCAATGGGAACCTTTGCAACTTAGCTAATGAGAAGCCATTACTACCCTGAACTTTCTCTTTCCTCCAATGAACTTTCATTCAAAGCACCTTCTCCCAACTTCCTCCTTTTTTCTCTATAAAGTAACATTCCTCTTTTTTTTGTTTGCTGGACTTGCCTATAGGTTTTTTTTTTTTTTTTTTTTTGCTACAGTATGCTTGCCTCATTGCAATTCCCTGCTATTCCTGAATAAACCCATTTTTATTTTTAAGGTCAACTGGCTGTTTTATTCTTAAGGTCAGCACTTCCTAACTTTTATTTTTCTTTCTTTAGTTCTGCCTTTTCTATGGATTATACTTTGTTTCCCTTAGTCTTTTAAATCAATTTAGAAGGGAAACTTAGTAGCTTAAAGAAAAAACATGTATTATCTCACCCAATTCCTGAAAGTCAGGAATCTGTGAGCAGTTTAACTGGGCAGTTTTTGCACAGGGTATGTCGCAGAGTTGCTGTCTACATGTTGCCTGGTGTTTCAGTCCTGACTGGGGCTGAGAAGTTTGCTTCCAAGCTCGCTTCCAGGCTTACTCACCTGGCTATTGTCCAAAGGCCTTAGTTCCTGGTGCTCATTCGCTGGAGGCCTCATTCCTTACTACCTGGATTTAGCCACAGGACTGTTCATGGCTTAGCAGCTGGCTTCTATGAGCAAATAATCTAAGAGAGAGGAAAGGGTCAAGAGAGAAGCCACAGTATCTTTTAAAACCTAATCTCCCAAATGACATACTATCACTTTTGCTATATTCTATTGATCATGCAGCCCACCGCTAGTGCAATATGGGAAAGGACAACACAAAAATGTAAATACCAGGAAGCAGGGATATTGGGAGCTATCTTGGAGGCTGGCTACCTCAAACACCCTGTTTTTAATTCTACTGGTGAATATTTTAAGTCCAAAAACATCCTTATCTATATTTACCTATTTATAGATATCTAATAACAAATAACTTTGACTATCAAATTATAAGATAAGCAATTTAGTACATTTGGCTTCTTTATCTTATGATTTTCTCATGCTTTCTCATTCTTTATTAACTTACTATGAGGTTTATAATTTCTAAAATCAATCTCTTCTATATTATTTTTTAATATTACGTCAATGAAAAAGACTTAAAAACAACTGTAGTTTATATCACTGTGTCAGTCAAGTTTCCACCAGAGAAAGAACCAGTAGAATTAACAAATTCTTTGCAAGGAATTGGCTCTTGCAATTGCGGGGGCTGGCTAGAAAAGTTCGAAATCCGAAGGGTTGGCTACCAGGAAAGCCAGGCTGGGACTCTCCGGCAATCTGAAGCTTCAGTCCACAGGTGGAATTTCTTCTCAGTTTTGCTCTTAAAAGATTTCAACTGATTGATTCAGGCCCACCTAAATTATCTAGTATAATTTCCTTTACTTAAAGTGAACCGATTTTGAACTTTAGCCATGTCTACCAAATAACTTTGAAGCAGTATCTGATTTAGTGTTTGATTGAATTACTGCAGGTTATAGCCCAGCCAAGGTGACACATAACATATCACTTTCCTCTAAAATCACTTTTCTTCAAACAGTAGCTTATAGAGTCCTTGGTGCTCTAGAAGATACGAAATATACAAGGCAATTGCCTCCTAGATTTTATTAACACATTGCCAAACTAATAGTGCTTTCCTGGTCCATTTATTTAAATAAAATATATTTGAGATAAATATCTTTTTTCTCTGATTCTTTTAGTTTTGTTTTAATGGCAAAATATAAAGGTGCTCGATTTGCATATAGCCCACTTTTTTTTTCAGGTTGGAATGCTTAGAATTATTTCATTTTTAGCAATAATTTTATTTATTTTTCCAAAGCTATGGTCTTGGACTCTGATCTTAGCTAATTTTGATTTCCTCTCTGAGCTCTCTTTGTGTCTAATCTCAGTTCTTTTTCAGGTGAAAAAATATCCTATTATACCTTTATTGATCACATCTGTGCCTATTTTTTGTATTCTTTGAGACTTCTATTATTCAAAGTTTGATTCTACCTTTTTCTTTCATGTTCTTTTAAAATCTACTTATACTTTTTACCTAAATTATCTAGTATAATTTCCTTTACTTAAAGTGAACCGATTTTGAACTTTAGCCATGTCTACCAAATAACTTTGAAGCAGTATCTGATTTAGTGTTTGATTGAATTACTGCAGGTTATAGCCCAACCAAGGTGACACATAACATATCACTTTCCTTTAAACAGTAGCTTATAGAGTCCTTGGTGCTCTAGAAGATACGAAATATACAAGGCAATTGCCTCCTAGATTTTATTAACACATTGCCAAACTAATAGTGCTTTCCTGGTCCATTTATTTAAATAAAATATATTTGAGATAAATATCTTTTTTCTCTGATTCTTTTAGTTTTGTTTTAATGGCAAAATATAAAGGTGCTCGATTTGCATATAGCCCACTTTTTTTTTCAGGTTGGAATGCTTAGAATTATTTCATTTTTAGCAATAATTTTATTTATTTTTCCAAAGCTATGGTCTTGGACTCTGATCTTAGCTAATTTTGATTTCCTCTCTGAGCTCTCTTTGTGTCTAATCTCAGTTCTTTTTCAGGTGAAAAAATATCCTATTATACCTTTATTGATCACATCTGTGCCTATTTTTTGTATTCTTTGAGACTTCTATTATTCAAAGTTTGATTCTACCTTTTTCTTTCATGTTCTTTTAAAATCTACTTATACTTTTTATTTTTTAATACATTTCTCTAAATTATTTTTTATTGCACTTTTTCCCACTGGGTTCATTTTGCTTTTGCACAATTATCTTACTTGGTAATGTGATAATCCTGACCAGGTGTTGCTTAGTAAACATATACAACAGTTCTCTAGACATATGTTCTCTTGCATCTTCAGGAATTAATTTTCAGATCCTCTCTAACATATTTTTATGGCTGTGATGATTCATCCATTTCAGTGGTTGGGTTAACTGTGAATGAATATGGTACTGTTATTTTTCTAGACCCTGTATTACTTTTATGTGTATATCTACTGCCTCGAGTTTAATTTTTTGCTTGTTTTAATATTGTTTTTAGTACAGTAACAAATACAGAATTAAGTAGTCCACAACATGTAACCAATCCACTGAGCAACTCCTATTCTATGCCTTACAGTTAACAGCTTAAGGTATTTTACTACAGATTTTCATGAGTCCTGATTCAAACCTCTAATCTTTTCACAATGAATTAGATTGGCATCTAAAATAAAGTACATAACTACTCATTTCTTCTGTGGTGTCTTAGAGCCACATGTCCATTTTAGTTATATGAGATGATGACAGTCTCTGAAAACCGTTAAATATCAGTGTTCCTTTCCAAAATGGGAAAACAAGTTCCAATTTTTTTAAACAAAAAAATATGTAGTCTTGGAAGGACTTCACATAAATGGCCATGTGTGTGACCTGTACAAAATTAAGCTGTTTTAAATTATAGACTACAAGCAACTGAATCTAAATGTCTATTCTTTGTACTACTTTTCAGCTAATATTGCAGAACTAATGACAGTTTTTGTTGCTATTACAAATTCTGTCTAATGTAGCAAGATACCTTAAGTTTCAACAAAATCTTAGGAAATAAGACTGAATAATATCTATTATAGAAATACCTACTCTTTACCAACTCCCACCCTTTTCCACCCCTTCAAAATCATAAGCAGCTCTCTCTGTGACAGATAAATAATATAAGAATTGTGAAAACCCAGTTTATGTAGCGTATGTCTTTGTCTACTATCTCTTGCTAGTCTGTTACGTTCTGCTCTATTGGTCATATACTGAGTGGCAATACTTCCTACCGAGGGGTTGGCAGAAGTAGTCTATAAGAAGTGAGCAGATAGGAGGACTTTAGAAATGGTTAGTGCTGGAACCCAATTATCCTTCAGTATGTCCAAGCAAATAATTCCTTGACTGTTAATATTACAGGGATAGATTCTTGTCCAAAATGTAACCTTTGGAGGCTTGAAGGGATATTCTGGTGTAAAAGAGATATCAGAGAGAGTCATACCACCCTTGCAAACAGATCCTGGTGGCCCTAGAATGGTTGATCTCCATTCACAGATGTTATCACCTTTGGGACCAGCACCGGAGCTAGGTGAAGGGTCTAAAGTGATACCTGCCAGTTCCTTCCAAATTGTCTTGGCATTGATGGAGAGGAGTTTGGAGTTTTTGTTCATGCTGACTTTATGCTCCTTTTTCTTGAGGGTGTTTATTTCTTGGTTTGCTGATTGGAAGACGAAGATGAGGAGGAGCTAGTGTTTGCCTTCAAACTGAAGGCAAAACATCTGACATGACCAAACTTCCACCCCACTCTGCAAACAGCTCTCCTCTTTGTGTCTGGCTCCTCTATGGCTGCTGCTGTGGCTGTGGATGAGCCTGGCCACTTGGTTTCTCTCTGGGAGAGCTTGAGTTTAATTTCTGGAGTTTTACTGTTGATAATAAAATTTTTCTTTGTTTCAATGGCTTACTTGTTTTTTAGAAATTTGGAGTATGGGAAATCTGGAGTCTGGGGCACAGTCATGCTTTGCCATCTTTTAGGAAGTCACGAGGTGTGTATTTTTAATTGATTTTGTTTTGTTTTGCTTTGTTTTTTTTTTTTTTTTTTTTTTAATAGTATGGCAGAGTGTTTAGAATAGCAGGCCAAGAATCAAGAGAATTCTATTTCGGTCTCAGCTACTTCCCTAAATATCCTATGTAACTTTGGCTAGTTCCTTATTTAAATGGGCTTTAATTTTCTAACCTACAGAATGTGAAGAAAACAAACAAACAAACAAACATATCCTTACCTTTTAGGAATGTCAAGAAAAATGTAAAAGTTTATGAGAAAGCTGAGAAAATTCATGCCTTTCAGCAAAAAGCGGGCTAAGGATAGGTTGTTGAATGTGGGAAAGGAGAAGCAGGAATTTGGAAACAAGTGAAGGAAATCTCTAATTTCATTCTGCATTTGTTTTTCATGTTTCTACATGGAAGGGACTCTGAGTTGTTTTATATAAGCTGTTTCAGGTGATCTTTACAACCACTTTGTGAGCTGTTTACTTTTTTCCTATTTTGCAATAAAGAAAACAATTCAGTACTAACTCAAAACAATTCAGTACTAACTCAAATAATCCTAGCTCTGTACCTTTTGAATTTTGTGACTTGAGTAAAGTTACTTAACTCCGATGAAAAACTAAATTAGGATCAGAACTTAAATCTTTGAAAAATAAGACACTTTTCTATCTACCACTCTACCATGTTGCTCCACTGTGAAGAAGAAACAGCAGCAAAATTGTGGCATTAAGTAGGAAATGGGGTGCATTGCAATTGCTGTATCTCTCTCCTTCATTGTCTTCCTTCCTCCCTTCCTTCTTTCCTTCCTCTTAAATTACAAACAATTTCAGACAACAGGCAAGTATAGTGACTAATTTATCCAATGTATCCACAAATCAGCTCATCAGATTTTAACATTTGGCCATGTTTGCTTCAAATTTTCTTTTTCTTAGAAATTAAACATTACTGTACATATATAGTTGAACTCACTTTGTACCCTTTTCACCCCAGTGATGCTCATTATATTAGTATATATCATTTTTATGTTTGTCTTTAAGATACATTTACTATATACTGTAATATATGCTAGTGTTTTGCCTGTTTCTAAACTTTATTTAAATGGTGTCACACTTTAAATATTATTTTGCTAATTGCCTTTTCTATTCAAGATTATTTTTTATATTTATCCATGTTGATATATGTAACTCTAGTACATTAATTGTAACTACTGAATATTTTTCATTGAATAAATATACCTCAACTTATGTTTATTTACTTACCTAATAAGGGACATTTAGGTTGTTACTAATTTTCAGTGTTACATCAATGCTGCAATGAATATTCTTATGCATTTCTCATTGTACATACATACAAGAGTAGAGTCATTGTTTCATATGTATGTAAATCTTCAACTTTATTAGTTAATATTGCCAAATCACTCCCCAAAGTGGTCATACCAGTTTATCTTCTACTAGTAGCATATAAATTTCTAGTTTTCACATCCTCACCAATACTTGCTTTTGTAGACTCTAAAATGTTTTTTGGTCTGATGAATATGAATGAAATCTGTTGTTTTAATCTGCATTTATCTTATTAATAGAGAAATTGAATTTCTTGTATTTATTGGTCACTTGAGTTTTCTCTTTTATAGATTGCTTGTTCGTCGTATCATTTGCCCAATTTTTTATTAAGTAGTTTTTTATTTTCTTATTGTGTTGGAGTTCTTTATATATTTTAAATATTAACTCCTTGTCAGTTATGTTTATTGCATAACTCTATTTATGGCATCTTACTTTACAGAAGTTTTAAGTTATAAAACTGTCAGAATTGTTTTTTTCCCCTTAAAGTTTATGTGCAATGTCATAAAAAATTCTCAATATTCTTTTCCAAAAATGTTAAAATTTTGCTTTTTATATTTAGGTCTTTGCTCCATCTTGATTTTCCTTTTTGTACATGTATAAAATAGGGATCTATTATAATTTTTCAATAATGAATTATTGATTATTCCAATATTTTTTAATATTCTATTTTCTTGCTATGAAATTTATAATGTCACCTTGATCATATTTGTCTGTGTCTGTACCTTGCTCTCTATTCTGGTTCACTGGAAGCTTTGACAAATCTGTACTATTAGCATGGTGTTCAATATTATGTCTTTATTATGTCATTGTTTGTTTGTTTTTTACATCTCCATGACTTATTTATTTTATAGCTGGAAGTTTTTATTTTGACTCCCTTCACCCATTTCACCCACTCTCTCCCCTACCTCTGACACACACCTATAGGTCTTGATATCTGGGAGAATAAGTCCCTCTATCTGTTCTTCTTTGTAATTGTCCTAGCTATTCTTAGCCCTTTAATTTTTCATGTCAAGTGTCGGTTCTGCAAAACAAATCTGTTGGGGTTTTGTTTGAAATTTCACTGAATTTTTAATTTGGGCCTAACTTATTTTCTTTTTAACTTTTAATATTGATTGAGGTTTCCCATCCATGAACATAGTATATTTTTTTATTTAGTTTTATTTTTATGTCTTAAAGTTTCGTAATTTTCTCTGTAAATATTTTTGA
>NW_006443119.1:2616665-2619422 GCF_000325575.1 Pteropus alecto
CAGCTGATAAACAAGTACGATAGCAAGAATCTTGGGAATGAATACATAAATGCTCTGAAAATCAAGGGAGGAAAATTTGTAAGGGCCATTCAGTTTTGTATTGGGTCTTATGAGGGCTTTGTACTGTGTCAACAGTAGCTAAACTGGAACTACATTTCCCATAATTTCTATCCCTGTGTGCTTCTTGGTTAGAATTGTCCACAAGAGAAATTTTCATGATGTTTTGAAGGTAGAAGTGAAGTAGTAGCCAATTTTGTACTCTGAAGGTCAGTGTAGGGCAGATGTAGCTCGCCTGTTTTCAGTTACCTACTGGCTCATTTTGTTGGTTGGGAGCAGGAGCCATTTCCTACTGCATCTCCTCCTTCATTTCTTCAAATCTTGGGCCATGTGCATATACAGCTCTATGCTGAGGAACACCAGCTTATTCTGCAGATCCCATGCAGCATTTTGAGTAGGAGTGATAAAGAGACACACACACAGTTTCAGTTTGTCCTCAGGGGTTCCACTTTGTTCTTCATCTCTCCCACATCACATCTATCTTCCCTTTCTGACTGCTGGCCTTGCTGGCTTCAGGCCCAGCACCACATGCAGAAACAACAGACTTACATAGACTGCTTAAATAGCTCCCATGATTACAAAAGACCTAACCTCTATAATAAACACTTATTCTATATCACTCATAGTGGTCTGCTTTCCTGATCAAATCCTTATATAATTCCTATTTCTCTGAAAATCCTAGAGAAAACACCAGAAAAATAGAATGAAGAACATGATTAATTGCATATGGCCTCAGAGGGAATGAGAGAACACCTCAGAGAATTCAGGGACAAAACATGGTTATTTTAATAAAATACGTAAGGATTGATGCTGTGGAAACTACAATGGCTGGTGTTAATGGAAAGGAGTCTGAGATATACTTCTACAGTGCTTTATAGGTACAAAATCAATGAGCAGGAGGCAATTTTAGGGATGCAGAGTTTATTTGGCAATTAACTTTATTTTGTTGGCGGTGGTAATTTATTTTAAAGCCCCTTAGTATAACACTTGACACAGTATGCACTCAACAAATATTTGTAGAATGAATCAAAATTAGACTGTCTATTCTTGAGAATACTATAAGACTCACCTTTGCTGAAATACTATTAATTAGACTAAAGAAAAATCTAATTGCCCTGTCTTTGAGAGAGAAAACAGATACTTAGAAATAGGACAATATTGTGTATTTTTAAACGTTTATTTTAATTAGTTTCAAGTATACAGTACATTGGTTGGACATATATATAGTTCATAAAACGATCTCCAATTGCTCCCTCCCTCCCCTGACCCTCTACCTAGGCAATGTATTAATGCTAACTGCATTCCTTATGCTGTGTTCCCCATCCCTGTGACCATCTATCAGCTACTAATTTTTACTTCTTTAACCTTTCACCCCATTTTCTCAGCCCCTCAAATCTCCCTCCCTTCTGTCACCAAATTGTCCACTATATTTATGAGTCTGTTTTTGATTAGTTTGTTCCTTTTATTCCTTAGATTCTGCATATAATTGACTTAAATACCATATAGGTCCATCAGAGCAATATCTTCTTCCATCCTTTTCCTTTTCCTACGTAGTGGTCTTGTTTTCTTATCCTTTCAGCCACTCTGTCTTTTGGTTGGAACACTTAATTCTTTTCCGTTTAAGGTACTTATTGATAGGAAGGTAGTTGTTACCATTCTTTATTCTTATTTTTGATACATGTGTTTTTCTTCTTAAAGAAGTCCCTCCAACATTTCCTGTAATATTGGCTTGGTGGTGATAAATTCCTTTAGCTTATTTTTGTCTGGGAAGCTCTTTATCTATCCTTGAACTCAAAACGATAGCTTTGCTGGGTAAATTATTCTTCGTTGTGGATCCTGGATCTTCATCCTATTAAATAATTTTTTGCCAAGCCCTTCTGTCCTGTATAGTTTCTTTTGAGAAATCAGCTGCCAGTCTCATGGGTGCTCCCTTATAAGTCACTATGTGTTTTTCTCTTGCTGCTTTTAATATTCTTTCTATTTAACCTTTCACATTTTAATTATGATGTGTCTTGGTGTGGGCCTCTTTGGATCCAATATTTTGGGAATTATCTGAGCTTCCTGGGGTTTTATATCCATTTCCTTCTCCAGGTTAGGGAAGTTTTTCATCATTATTTCTTCAAACAGCTATTCAACATCTTGATTTTCTCCAGTTATGCTGATCAGACACATATTTGGACCCTTAATCGTGTCCCATATGCTCCTTAAATTATTTTTATAGACTCGGCATCTTATCTCTTGCCATTCTGAGTGTCCTTGGCTTTCCCATGCTATAGATAGGACTTCTGAACCCTTTCTTTATTCACTCGGTTTATTCCTTTGTTTATTCCATTTAATATACTTTTCATTTTAGATGTGTTCTTTATTTCAGACAGGCTCCCTTTTATAATTCCCATTTCTATTTCTAGGTTTTTTATCTCTTTGTTGAAGTTCTCATTGAATTTAACCAAAAGTTCATTGAGCATCTTTATAACCAGTTTTGAACTCTGCATCTGTTAGATTACTTGACTCCATTCTATCTGGATCTCTGTTCTGCTCCTTCATATGGTTTCTGCTTCTTCGTCTTCCCATTTTGGCTGCCTTTCCATGTCTGTTTCTATTTACTAAGCAAAGCTCCTAAGTCTCCCGGTCTTATTAGTGTGGATTTGTGAAGTAGGTGTCCAGTGGCACAGTTCTGAGAGGGATTCAGCTGCAGTCCAG
>NW_006443119.1:2619480-2634820 GCF_000325575.1 Pteropus alecto
AGGGAATCCTCCAGGCAGCGCAACCTCTGTTATCCAGTTTGGTGACATCGGGGCTATGGCGGCGCTGTGTCCTGCGCCACGGTGGGGGGAGCGCTGAGCAGGGAACAATGGATACCTCTGGCACTTCCATACAGAGCAAGTCTCACCTCAGCCCTCACTCCAACAATGTCTCCCTGTAAGTCTCTGGTGCCCTCTGTGTGCATCCAAATGGGCACTGGTGCTCAGAGCGAGCAGGTTTGTCACCCAGAAAATCCACTCACAGACGTGGCCCCTTTAAGAGGCAGCTGCCACTGCCGCAGCCTCCATCTCACTCAGCCGCTTGAGTCCTCAGCCTGTCCTACCTTCTGCCATTGCAGAGTGATTTCTTGGATTGCTCCCTAGTTGTATGACTTGTTCATCTAGATCTCAGGTGGTTTTTCCTTGCTGCTGCTCCTTGTTTTCCATCACAACTTTGATTTGGTCGCCAGAGGGATGAACAGAGCCTCTATGATCTACGCCATTTTTCCCCCCAATGAAATTGGTTGTATTTTTATACCCCAATGATGTACTGCAAGCTTTTGTTACCATTAGGGGTGATCTAAGTCCCTTGTTGCCTCATTGGCACTGGGAGCCTCGGTCCTTTCCACAAATGCAGTAAAGAATTACAGATTAGTGAAGATTAGGAAAAGTAAGATTTATTGAAGTACGTTTCAAGAAAGAAACAGGCTACACCAAAGAGGGCTGTGGCCCCTGGATTTTTTTTAAATAACTACATGCTATTTACTAGAGACACATCTAAAACAGGATGTTTAAGTCACAATTAAAAGAATGGAAATTAACAAATACTTTTAAATCGTTCATGAGTAAAAAAATCATTTTCAGAAAAATAAAAGAATAGCACAAAGATTATATATTGAAATTATATATTGTTGTATACAGCTAAAGAAGTACTTAGAGGAAAATTTATAGCCTTAAATGGTTATCAAAGGAAAGCAAACAGACTAACAATTAGTGAGTTAAACATTCATTGTAAGAAGATGGGGAAAATAGCAAAATAAACTCAAAAAAATAGAAGGAAGAAAATAATAAAGATAAGAATGGAAATATAATATAAACTCATAATAGAGATAAAACCAAAATGGCCAAAAAAATAGAAGGAAGAAAATAATAAAGATAAGAATGGAAATATAATATAAACTCATAATAGAGATAAAATCAAAATGGCTAAAAAAATTGAAAGTTGATGTGAAATTGATCAAGGAAAAAGTGGTGACACAAATGATATTATGAATGGAATGGTATATAACTATAAATGTTTCAGACATTAAAATATAGCCAACAATTTAATACCAATAAGTTAAAAAAGTTAAATGAAATGAACAATCTCCAGAAAATATAACTTACCAAAATTGACTTAAGAAGAAATAGAGAGACTTCTGGTCAAGGTGGCAAAGTAGGTAAATGCTGTGCTTACCTCCCCTCATGATCACATCAAACTTACAACTAAACTAAACCATCATTGAGAAATGCCTGAAGTCTAACTGAACAGAAGTCTTACAACTTGAGACTGGTATGAGAGGTGGAGATGCAGAACAGGCTGGTCCCACACCCACATGTGGCAGTTAAAAATTGGGTAGAATATCTCGGTTGTGGAGGTCCTATCAGAGTACCGAGGGGGCCCAGCCCCATAACAGGCTCCCCAGCTCAGGGTTCCCCAGCTCATGAAAACTAGTGGGGATTTGGCTAAGTGAGACAAAGGGCTGCAAAGTCCCAGGCATTTCTCTTAAAGGGCCCGCACACAGACTTACTTAAGACAGCCTCTTTCACTCTGAGCTCCAGCCCTGGAGCAGCAGCTCAAAGGTACCAGCAATATATGGGGAGGAACTGAGTTGTCCGGCTTCAGGGCAAGGGCTGGAACTTCCTCCCAGACAGAAGTGATGGCAGAATACATTGTTTCTTTGTTGAGCCTTAACCTTTCCCAGTGTGCAGACACAGGTGACTACCATACCTGAGTCTCCATCAACCTGGCTAACACTGGTCACTCTGCCCTGGTGATTCTGAGACTCTGCCCCACCCAACTTGTGGGCCCACCCAAGCTGTTTCCAGTGGCTTTTCCATGCAGATGGCTTGTCTTGGCATATGCTGTGGACTTTCCTAAAATCTCTAAGACAGTCACAAAACCCAAACAAGCAGCATCTGGCTTCGGCATGCCCCGTACCTCTTGCAAAGCAACCCCAAGCCTGCACTAGTGGCACTCAGCTTTGGTTTGTGCTTGGTCTCTCAAGCACCTCCAAGCCCAGCATGGGTGGCAGCCATCTGTGGGTTGCTTGGTGGCTCATGCCAGGTGGCCCCTGGTAGGATACAGGCTGCAGCTGAACTAGGCCTGTGATGGGGTCCCTAACAGGCATCCCCAGGACTGGCACACCTATTGTCTGGCTTCTGACCAAGCCAGAGCACCACCTGGCCACTTCTACAGACAGCATACCTAAAGGGCAGATGAGGCAGGCACCAGAGCCCTGCTAAAGCTAATCCAGCCATGAGGGGTCAGCTCCCGCACAACAGCTCCTCCACTTAGTCGTGGCCAGTGCTCACAAACAATCGACCTGAAAGTCATTCCTTCCCATTGACGTGCAAACAGCAATCAAGGCTCAACTACAACAGGAGGGCACACACAACTCATACAAGAGACACACCGGGAGCACTCAGCTCAGATGACCAAGGAAACTGTGCCACTGCGCCCTACAAGACATCTACTATATACGACCACTCTACAAAGACCAGGAGACATGGCAGCTCTATCCAATACATAGAAACAACCACAGGGAGACAGCCAAAATGGGGAGACACAGAAACATGTTCCAAATGAAAGAACAGAACTAAGCTCCAGAAAAAGAACTAAACAAAATGGAATCGAGCAATCTACCAGATGCAGAGTTCGATTATAAGATTACAAGGTAACTGGTTATAAGGATGCTCAAGGAACTGAGGGAAACTCAAGAAATAGTAAGCAGGCATATTATTTAAATCACTGGGTACTTTCAGAAAAAAGGAAAAAAAATAAAGAGAAGTTTTCTTTGAGGAATGTAATAAGAAATAGAAAAATGCAAGCAAGGGGACTGTAGCTTTGCATCATAAACTGTTGTATACTATTTGATATTTTGAAGCATAAAACACACACAGACAAGCAAAAAGAAACACACACACACACACACACACACACACACACACACACACACACACACGAGAATAGTTTAAGGGGCCCCTGGGACAATATTAAGCATAGCAACATTTGCATTATAGAGTTACCAGAAAAAGAAAAAAGAGCACAAGGAATTGAAAACCTATTTGAAGAAATAATGACAAGATCTTCCCTAACCTAGTGAAAGAAATAGATATACAAACCCAGGAAGCACAGAGAGTCCAAAGAAAATGAACCCAATGAAGCCCACACTAAGCCACATTAAAATGCTAGAGGTTAAAGATAAAGAAAGAATCTTAAAAGCAGCAAGAGAAAAGCGATTAGTTACCTACAAGGTAAGCAATTATTTACCTACAAGGTAACTGTCAGCTGATTTCTCAACAGAAACTTTGCAGGCCAGCAGGGATTGGAAGGAAATATTCAAAGTGGTAACAAGAAAGGACCTGCAACCAAGATTATTCTTCCCAGGAAAGCTATCATTTAGAATTGAAGGACAGATAAAGTGCTTCTCAGACAAGAAAAAGCTGAAGGAGTTCATCACCACCACACTAGTATTACAAGAAATGTTAGAAGGACTTCTTTAAGAAGAATTAAAAAAAGATCAAAAATATTAATAAAATGGCAATAATATATATTTATCAACAATTTCTTTAAATGTAAATGGATTAAATGCATCAATCAAATGATAGGGTGGCTGAATGAATAAGAAAACAAGACCCTTACATATGCTGCCTATGAGAGACTCACTTCAGATAGAAAGACACACATAGACTGAAAGTAAAGGGATAGAAAAAAGATATTTCATAAAAATGAAAACAAAAACAAAAAAGCTAGGGTAGCAGTACTTACACCAGACAAAACAGACTTTAAAGCAAAGACTGTTATAAAAGACAAAGAAGGACCCAGTAATACCACTTCTGGGTATTTATCTGAAGAAACTCAAAATACTATTTTGAAAGGATATTGCATCCATATGTTCATTGCAGCATTATTTACAATATCCAGAATATAGAGGCAACTTGAATGTCCATCACTGAATGAATGCATAAAGAAAGGGTGGTACATATATACAATGTAATATTACTCAGCCATAAAAGTGAAATCTTGCTATCTGCAATATGCGTGGACCTAGAGGGTTTCTGATGAATCAGATAAAGACAAATGCTTTATGATTTGACTTACGTGTGGAATCGAAAGAACAAAATAAAACAGAAACAAACTCAGAGATACAGAAAAGAATTTGATGGCAGCCAGATGGGAGCGGGGTTAAAGGGTGGGTGGAAAGGCAGAAGGGATTAAGAAGCACAAATTGGTAGTTACAAAATAGTTATGGGGATGTAAAGTATAGCATAAGGAATATAGTCAATAATATTATAATAACTCTGCATGGTGTCAGATGGGTACTAGATTTATCAGGATGATCACTTTATAAGTTCTATAAATGTCTAATCACTATGTTGTAAACATGAAGCTAATATACTATTGTATACCAACTGTAATTAAAAAATAAAAACATCCTATAAAAAGTAGAAAACTTAGATTATAATTATTAAAAAAATAGTACAGTAATTTCAAATCTTTTAACAAAGAAAACTCAAGTCTGTGATGGTTTTACCAGGAAGTTCTACCAATATTCAAGGGATAATCCCACACTTAAACTATTTTACAGTATAAAATAAGTAAATTCTCTAACTCATTTTGTAAGTTTAATATAACTAGAACACCAAAACATGACAGAAGTATAAGAAAGGAAATTCATAAACTAATATTACTTATGAATATAGATGAAATATTCTAAGTAGAAGCAATACACGATCACTTCACACTAAAATATATTTCAGGTGGATTAAAGATTCTAATTATATAATATAAAACCATAAGACTTCTAGGAAAAAATATGAAAAATTTTATCCTTAAACATATCAGAGAATCAGAATCTAATAGGAAAATAATGTTAGATTTAACTATATAAAGTTTAAAAATTCTGTATAATAAATGATATCATACATAAAATTAAAAGATGATTATCTAACCAGTAGAAAACATCTATAATAAAAAAGCCTTCTATGTACCAGTGAAAAAAATAAAATCAATTAAAAAATATAAACAGGCAATTTAAGAAATATAATTAAACAACAGAGTATAAAATAGTATACCGTACTGACAATTCTTGGTAGACTGCAAAGTTTAATACAGTTAGTTGACCCTTAAACAACAGGGGTTGAACTCCACAAGTCCACTTATATGAGAATTTTTTCCCCAAAATATACATTTGGCCCTCCAAATCTCCGGATCCATGGATTAAACCAACCTGATGGAAAACAGTATTTTCCATCTGCAGTTGCGAATCACTTATTCAGAGGGCTGACTTAAGTTATACTTGTGTTTTCAGCTGTGAGGCAGGGGTCAGCACTCTTAATCCTGTGTTGTTAAAGGGTCAACTGTACAAATGATAGGTGTTAACACATTACATTATTTATGCCACCACAATTCCACTATTGTTTGCTCATTTAATATAGATAAAACCTTACTTATTCTTCTATCTTTTTCAGTATATTAGGCATATATGGTCCTGATAATGATAACACACATTCAAATGGAAGATGATAATGGCCAATGAAATGTATTGAATATTTACTATATGCCAGGCCCTATTCTAAGTACTTTATGTGAATTTACTCATTTCTTAAAACCACCCTGTGAACAAGTTAATCTTATTATTACCATTTTATAAAGACATTGAGATATAAATTTAAATAAATTGCCCAAGATTACTAAAGTAAGGTGGTAGGTTACAGAATCTAAAATGCATCTATTAGAGTAGTCTAAAATAAAACTTAACATTACATATTGTATCACAAAACACACTTTTTCTCAATGTAACGGACACTCATAGCTGTCCACCAGTATCCATTCTTTTTACTTCAGTTAGTATCTTAGTTTGTATTCCTCCAAAAGCCAACACTGAGGTCAAGATTTGAGTATAAGTAGTTTATTTGGCAGATGATTCCAAGAAGCAAGTATTGAGAGTGGAGAAGTAAACGAGGATGACAGAAAAGCTAATAAAAAAATTTGCTTTAATAAGCTGGCTAACCATTTTGAGTAACTGAGGCTCAATCTGCTGGGGACTCTCTGAGAGACTATATAGAATATGCCTCAGAATTGTACCAAGGTTATTTTTCCTTGTCTCCAGTCCCTTATTAGGTGACGGTTGATCCAAGAGCATTAATCTCAGGCAGCATGTGGACTGGTCCATGCTTCAGTGGCCAGAGAATGCCCTCAGGCAGACATGCAAGAAGTGATTGTTGTGTACAGCAAGTGGTCTGCAGGTGCTCTCATGGTGGTCCAAGGAAATATGGGCCGGGCACTAATAGTCAGCCATGGTAACAGAACAATGATTTTGTTTGCTAAAATACGTTGAGCTAAGTGCTTAGTGTTTATGAAGTGGAATGTGCCTCCCCACAAAAAGTTCATAAGTTGGAGCCTTAACCTACCATTATGACTGTATTTAGAGATAGGGCTTTTAAGGAGGTTGGGTGAGATCATAAAGGTGGGCCCTAATCCAACAGAACTGCTGTGCTTATAAAAGAGGAAGATGCCAAACCCCTCTCTCTCTTTCCTTGCACATAGAGGAAAGGCCATGTGAAGACTTAAGGGGAAGGCAGCCTTCTGAAAGTCAGAAAGAGTGCCTTTACCAAAAACCGAATCTGGTGGCACCTTCATTTGGGACTTCTATCCTCTAGAAATGTGAGAAAATAAATTTCTATTGTTTAAGCCAACAAGTCTGTATTATTTTGCCATGGCAGCCCAAGTACACTAATACTCTTACTCTCTCAGATGTCCCTGTAGCTAGGGGTGAGCAATAAGACTTGATTATGTCTAAGGATATATAAAGAAGTCTTTGAGTGGAAACTCAAAGAGACAGATTTTTCAGGACAGACCCAGATTGCATGCTCCTTGAGGCTCCCTCTATTTTCCTAGTGGAGCAGGAAACCCCTTGGGAACACAAGGGGTTAGGCATAGAATAATGCCCTATGTGACAAGGGAAGAAGCAGGGAAAGATGGAAGTGGCTTGGGTGTCTGGCAGCATCACTGGTCTACCATACTAGCTAGCACTAGTTTGTGCTATATACTGATGGATGGCATATAGCTGGACTACCTATCTCAGATTTCTTATTGTGGACTACATAAATTTATATTTGTTTAAGCTAGTGCTACTTGGGTTCTGTGTAACTTGTAATTACATTTCCAGATGACATCATATTCTCAAATGATAAACCCAAGGAGAAAAGATGGAAAAACAAGAAGTTATAAACTATGCAAAGCGATAGTATAAACTGAAGCCTCAGCTTTATTCTCTTCTTCTCCTTCAAAGGGAGGTGAGTTAAGTTTTTAAAACATCATTTGTATGTTAAACATTGATAAAAATAAATGAAATAAAATATAAGCAAAATTCACATGCATTTTTAAGATAAACACTTAAAAAAAATCTCTTCCTTTGAAGGATATAGTTTAGAATTAAAGCTTTGGGGATGAATGCCAAATTTCTCCACTCACGGATTCTTTGGTGAGAAAGTTTGAGAAACACTGACAGCAAACACAAATCAATTGTGAAGATAGAGCTTAAGCTTCAGGACTTATCACTTACGTAGGCCCTTCCAAGGTCCTCGAAGGGGCCTGAGCAATCTTTATATGATCAAATATATTTTCTAATTTGCAAGAGGAAGATATTTTAACCATAATAGGTTAAAATGATTGCCTCTTTCCATTTAGACTTCCCCTCTATCATACCTTCCTTTGTGTCAGATGGTGTTACAGTGGCCACAGACATTTTTGGACTCTGGCTAAGAGGAAGTTGAGTAGTTGAGTTAGAGCCACATTTAGTTTTGGTTAGGTGGGATAGTTTATATAGTTCAGTTACTTCTAACTTAAATTACTGCTAGCCCTCCCAGCAAAAAAATGACTGTCAGGAATACTCCTAATATCTACTATGCCAGTGTACCTGGCATAGGCACAGGAAGGTACAAGTCAAAGGTCAGGTAAAATTACAAATAGAAGATTCCAATTCTATAAACACCTATTTTAAACCAAAGATCTTCCTGTCAGGAACATATTGATAGTGCAACATATACAATTTAAAATGTACCATAGTTTTCTTTTTCTCCCTTTTTGATGGGAATGGCTTATAGTATGAAGCTTAATACACCATTTCTACTGCAATTTGGATATTTTGAAATGTTTTAACAAAGAAAGGGAGAAATGACAGACTCCTAATTTGGACTTATATGAAGGTGAATTTTGTCATCTTTAAATTTATTAAAGAACTGAAATAAAATTCAGAGAAAATTAATGGAATAGGAAAGAAAAGCAATAAAAGTCAGTTATGAAATCAGTAAATTATATTTTTATTAAGTGGATTATAACAGGAACATTTTTATATCATATCAAATTATTAATTTTTTAAGACTAAGAGCTAAATTTCAAATACAGGTAATTCAGTTCTTGGATTATTTATTAATCCAATCAATTAAGAGAAATGAATCATATTGGAAGTGTTCGTTTCTTGTTGAATTGACTATGAAAATAACATAACTCATAATAATACTAAATGAAGACATTTATGACAAATTAGTGTCATCAATGCAAAGAGTATTTAAGGTTATTGCACAAGAAAATTTGAAACACCATGAAATCTAGAAATTATATATGAAAGAAACTTAGAGATTTTACCAAATTTGACAATATTAAGAAATTACATGGTATTATCAATAAGAAACTGTAAAGCTGAAACTTTTCTAAACAATTAAAATAAAAATGTTTTAAACAACCATGAAAGGCTGATTTATCTTTCTATTCATTTAATAGAAGATATTACAGAATCTTGTTATATGAAGAAGTGATCAAAGAGTTGAAGGAAGAAAAGCATCACAGAAGTGATTCAGGTTAATAAAATATGCTGTTTAATGAATTTTGTAATTTTATTTTGTCAACTTAAAATATTTTTAAATGTTATGATTTCTCATTCTAAATGAAAACTCACTTCTGTATATAATTTTGCATTTATAATTTTACCTTTTTTTAGAGTTACCCAAGTTATATGTTTCCAGTTCCACAAAGTTTGGATTCACTCCCAATGACACATAATTATTTAAAAAATGACATCAATCAGATAAACTTACTGATCATTTCAGTAGAAGTTTGAAAAAAAGGCATAATAAAATTCAACAACATTCTCATTAATAGTATCAAGATACCTCCTCCAGAGTTAATCAAACTGTAAAGTTTGAGGGAATAGTGTCCACAAGACTAGCCTCACTAACTCACACCAAGTGCAAGTTTGGGAGGTTCCCAAAACCATCCTCTGGTTTGGTACTTCTCTAGAAGAACTCACAGAACTCACAGAAAGCTTTTTTTTTTTTTTTTTTTTTTAATGCCTACAGCACCTGGGCTTCCTAGGTGGTCTCCAGCATCCAAGTACTAACCAGGCCCGACCCTGCTTATTTATTTTTTATTTTATTTATTTATTCTTTAAATTTTTCAACATTTTAAATTTATTTATTTTTATTATTTTTTCATTTTTTATGAAAGCTTTTATACTCATAGTTAAAGTTTATTAAAGAGAAAGGACACAAATCAAAATCAGACATAGAAGCATAGGGCAGATCCCAGAAGGGGTCTAAATGCAGAGCTTCCAATCATCCGATCCTTGTTGAGTCACCTGTGATGTTACAGCCTTCGGGTCACAAAGTTTAACAATGTGCACATTGTATTGCCAACCAGGGACACTCGCCTGAGCCTTTGGTGTCCAGAGTTTTTATTAAGGCTCAGTCACATACTGCCTACATGGCTGACCTTTAGTTTTCAGTTCTTCACTTTAGTCATCAGTTCCTCTGGAGGTTGAAACTAATACAGTGTGGGCCAAAGCCCATATCATAAATCACATTATTAAACTATTTGGTAGTCAAAGTCCCCAGCAAACAAAGACACTCCTATCAGGCAGGACAGTCCTATCAGTCAAGGTCTAGAGATCACCCTCCCAATATCAAAGGGCATCTCTCTGGATAGGGTTAATCCATCATTATACAATCCTTAATGTAAAAAAGTATATTTCAAATTAAGAGACCATATTCTATTTAATGGATAAGAGCTAGAGATATTCCCTTCAAAACTAGAAAAAAAAATAAGAATGCTCTTTTTAAAAATTAATTTAAATGTCTGAAATTTCTAACCAAAGATTGAAAATTTGAAAACAGAAATGTTTGTTTCTAGTAATGGTAGCCTAAATTATTTGGATTGGCCCCCACTTCCACCAGGGTTGCCAGATTTAGCAAATAAAAATACAAGATGTCCAGTTCAATTTGAATTTCAAAATATTTATACTAAATAATATTCATTATTTATCTGAAATCCAAGTCCTGCATTTTATTTGGCAACCTCATTCCTTCTCCCACTAAAAACAATTCAAAATGCTGGAAATACACAAACATATTCAGATACAGCCACATACACATAACCTTAAAGGCATCGAAGAGGTGACAAGAAAAAAAGGAATAACTATGTATCGTGTCAATGAAGTGTAATTTATTAACATACTCAAGAAATAAGAAAATGTTGCAACTTCATATGAGAGGCAAATAATTTTCTCAAACAGACACAAAGAAAACTTACAGCTTTAGCCCTACAACTGCAGCTATGGGTCAAAATAAACATAGAACACAAAAATCTCACCAGTCCCGAGCTCAAAGAGATATTTTCCTTTCCAGTGTATACAAAATGTCTTTTGAATTGATTTGACCTAATAGGAAAACATTCAAAAAGAAGAAAGAGTTTAACAAACCATATTCTGCCATCTGTTAACTAACAGAGTATAAACCCTTATCATGCTATTGATAACCAAACGTTCAGGCCATAAAATCAGATCCCTAGTTGTTGCAAATCAGAACTGGAACCAAGTCTGGCTAAGAACCAAAAACACAAATAAAAGCACAGGGTCAGGAATAAAGAGAGATGAAGAATAAAGTTATATTTCCTCTTGTGATCCACTCCAGGGGCAAAAAAAAAGGTATGCATGGGCTTAAATATTCCATGAGGTTCACTTCTAGCCCTTTTTAAATGCCTCTAGTAGGCATTTAAATCTCAATGGAATCATATCAAAGTAAAATATTCAAAAAGTTTAAAATATGGCTTACATACAAATCATAGAAGGAATCCATATCAAAAATTTATTAACTCACTAATGATAGAACCAGAGAGATGATAAAGCTGGTTCCAAGAGTATTGAAGGAAATGTGTAATTAATTATACATATATTAGTTTAAGAAAATAATGGTGGATTAAGACTGCTAGATTAGATAGAAAACTGGTAAATGAGTTTCGGGACAATCAAATGACAATCTTTGGGGTTTTCTTTTCTACCGGGCAGAAATCTGTTACTATGTAACTTCACAGAGTTTGGGTTTTACAAATGGTAAACAAAGTCAGACACAGGTACAGTCTTCCTAAAGTCAATAATCCTTGGGTGGGCCTGTTAAACAATGCTCCAATAAGATGTTGAAAAGACTGGGCTGTATTTTCTGTAGCTTATTTCCAAGTTTTTTATTTCTTTTTCTCTAGATGAATGTGCTCAACTGAAAGCTGGAAAACTGCAACTCTAGAGTATTCGCTCTATATAAATTTCCTATTTGATACTTTGCCTTGAGAATTCTAGCTGCCTTTGCTTCCCAGTCAATCAATTCCCTCTTTAACACAGGGAGATGTCTGGATTATACCTGGGTTCCACTTCCTTTCATCTTGGCAACTGTTTTCAGGCAATAAGCTGAATCAAGGGTAGAGATATGTTTGTCTGCATCCCATTAATCAAGTATCACTATACTTGGTTGCCCAATGTCCAGTGTCTTGAAAACCATTGTTTCACATAGTTAGTTTTTCAGTTGTTACAGAAAGGAGGGTAAGTCCATTTCCTATTACTTTGTCTTGGCATGCTAGTTCTTTTTCTGGCCTCATTGCACTGGCTAGAACATTCAGCACAATGTTGAACATCATTGCCTTCTTCCTGATTGTATAGGGAAAGCATTCAATCTTTCATCATTAAACATGTTCAATGTAGGTTTTTCATAAATGACTTCGTTTGTTGAGTTTATCAGAAATGGATATTACATTTTGTCAATGTTTTTTGTGCATGTATTGAGATCACACCTTTTCTTTTATAGCCTGTTAGTGTTCAGAAATACACTAATTGGCTTCCTAGAGGGAGGGACTATTCTGTCCTTGTCAGTTTTATGGAAGACTTTGTGAAGAAGGAGGCTTTTTTCTTTCCTTAAACGTATGGTAGAATTCACTAGTAAAGCCATCTGAGCCTGGTGTTTTCTTTGTAGGGCTTCAAACTACAAATTCAAATTCTTTAATAGTTATATAGCTAATATAGTTACCTGTTTTTTTCCACTTTTAAAAAATTGAGATGTAATTGACATTATACTGGTTTCAGGTGTACAACATGATTTGGTATTTGTATATATTGAAAATGATCACAATAAACGTAGTTTAACATTCATCCTACTTCTTGAGGGAGCTTTAACAGGTTTGTCTTTCAAGGTGTCTATTTCATCTAAATTGTTCAACTTATTGTTCCTAATAGTCTTTTAAATATATGTAATATCTGCAGTTATGTCACCTCTCATTCCTGATATTGGTAGTTTTTGCCATCTTTTCCCCTAATCAGTCTAGCTAGAGGTTTATCAATTTCAATAATTTTTACTCTCATCTTTATTTCCTTTTTTCTGCTTGAGTTTCATTTACCCTTTATTTTCTAGTTTAAGGTAGCCCAGCTCTTTAAGGTTTTTCTTTTCAAAAATAGACATTTCCATTATAAAATTTCATCTAAGTTCTGCTAAGTCCTTCAAATTCTGATATGCTGTTTTCACTTTTCATTCCGTTCAAAGTAAGTCCTAATTTCTCTTTCAGCTTCTTTGCTGTTTCATGGGCTATGCAGAAGTGTTATTTAGTTCTGAAACATTTGAAGATTTCCCAGACTGTTTTGTCATCAATTTCTAATTTAATTTTGTCAAAGAACATAATAGGTAGGATTTTAATACTTTTAAAGGTATTATTTGGTATGTTGCCTAGAACACGACCTATCTTGATAAAGGTCCCTTGCATACTTGAAAAAAAAAGTTTTCTGCTGCTGCTGAGTACAGTAATTGGTTGATATTGTGGCTTAAATTTTTTATACCCTTATTTTCTTTTATTGAGGCAAAATAGATATATAACATTCTATTAACTTCAGGTGCATTAATTTTCTATGTTTTATAATTACTGAGGTGTTGAAATCTTTGAAATTGCAATGTTTCTTCTCACATTTTTGTCAGTTTTGCTTCACGTATTTTAAAGCTCATTAGGCACATAAACAAATAATCTTTAAATTATTGCATTCTACATTGAACAAATATACTTTATGTACAGGGTAAAAAAAATCTTCACACCAGTAAGATTCTCTTTCTCCCTTCCTAGCTTTTGTCCTGTTGTCATACATTTTTAATATTTACTCTTACTTCCCTCTTCCTAGCCTTTATCGTCTTATGTTTTTACTTTTACATACATTATAAACCCCATGATTAATTTTATTACTTTTTCCTTTAAGCAGTAATAATCTCTTAAAGAAAACTTTTATTCTTCACTCCTTTGTGTAGATCTAGATTTCCATCTACAATCTTTTTCTCAAAGGACTTTAAAACTTCTTATAGAATAAATCTCTGGTAATAAATTCTTTGAATTTTTACTATGACTGAAGTAGTCTTTATTTCACCATGGTTTTTGAAAGATATATTTGCAGGGAACAGAATTCAAGGTTGATTTCTCTTTCAGGACTTTAAAGATGTTATTTCACTGTCTTCACACTCCCATTGTAACTGATGAGAAATGTTCTCTTTTTACAATGTGTCTTTTTCCCTCCTTACTTTTTTCTCTTATTCCCTGGTTTGAGGAAATTGAGTATAGCATGTATTTTGGTGTAGTTTACTTCATGTTTCTTGTGCTTGACATTCATGGAGATTCTTGGATCTGTGGGTTTATAGCTGTCATCAAATTTATAAACTTTTCAGTTACTATTTCTTCAAATACTTCTGTCATTTCATCAACAGAAGTTAACAGTTCCACAATTTACTTAAGAGCTGCTCATTTTCTTTTTATTATTTTGTTTCATTTTGGATAGTTTCTATGCTGCCTTTATTAATCTTTAATTCTGCAATGCTGAATGTGCTGTTAAGCTTGTCTAGTGTTCTTCATCTTGGACACTGGAGTTTGCATCTCTAGTTCAATTTGGGCTTTAAAAAAACCCTTTCAATGTTCAAGCATTTCTCTACTTCCTTGAACATGTAAAATATAACTGTTTTAATGTCTCTATAAACTAAATTCTATTTGTGTTATTTCCAGGTGTTTCTATTGATTTTCTCAATTCGAATTCTATTTTCCAGCTTCTCTGCATGCCTGATAATTTCCAAGTTTGGATGCCACTGCGAATCTCACCTTGTTGGGTGCCAAATATTTTTGTATTCTAATATTCTTGAGCCTTGTCGTGCAATCAAGGAAAGCTACTTGGAAATAGTTCGTTCCTCTGAAAGCTTGTGCTTATTCTTTGTTAGTTGAGACCAAAACCACCTTAATTTAGTTATATATTTTACCTCCAGAATTTCTTTTTAGGTTTCATATCTCTTTCTTGATATTTCTATTTTGTTCATACATCGTTGTTTTTATCTAGTATATTTGCAGTCAGGTCTTATTTCAGGGTCAGTTTCTGTTGATTTATTTTACCTTCGAATGGGCCGCACCGACCTGTTATCTTCGTGTGCCTTTTGAATTTTTGCTAAAAACTGGACATTTGAATCTAATAATGTTATCTCTGAAAATCAGATTTTCCCCTTCCCCAGGGTTTGCTGTTTTTGGTGGTGGTGGTGGTGGTGGTGTTATAGACTGTGTCTGTATCAAGGATCAGACTGAGGTGTAAACTCAAAGTCTTCTCAGGTCTTTTCTTTTTTTGAACTGTGCCTTTCCCTGGGCATTCATGGTCACTTTCTAATTTTTCCTGTAGATGCACTTGGTTTCTGAATGTCCTAGTTTTTAAATGTCTGGTTCCTAAGAAGAGATATTAGAGAAAAATGAAAGGGAAAG
>NW_006443119.1:2634851-2650479 GCF_000325575.1 Pteropus alecto
CACTTCAGTTGGTGGAGAATAGGTGGAGGGGCAACAATGGCCAGCCTCCTCTTTGCACCTCTGTGATCAAAAGCAGAAATCACTGATCGGAGTACAATTTTCCAATATTTGGATGACAAGGTCATCTTGGGTATGTGCAAGCTACTCCAGGAACTTGTGCACATTTGTCTGCCATGGGGATGGAGATGGTTATATTAAACAGAAAAAGACTGTAAATCAAAATAGGTTACAAGAGATTAGGAAGGATTTTATATACTAGTAAAAGGTATAATACAGCAAAAAGGTATGACAATTATAAACATTTAGGCACACAATAACATACCAGCAAAATATATGAACCAAAAACAGAAATTATAAGAGAAATAGACCTCTCCAATAATTGAGGACTTCAATATCCCACTCTCAATAATGAATCCAACAACCAGACAGAGGATACAGAGAGCTTAACACAATAAAGCAATAAGATCTAACAGACACATACAGAACACTTTACCCAACAACAGCAGCATATTCTCAAGTGCACATAGGACATTTTAGAGGATAGGCCATATGTTAGGTCACAAATGAAGTCTCAACAGATTTAAAAAGATAAATATCATACAAAGTATCTTTTCTGCCCACAACAGAATGAAGTTAGAAAATGACAATAGAAGTAAAACTGGGAAATTCACAAATTTGTGGAAATTAAATAACATACTCTTAAACAACCAATGGATCAAAGAAATCACAAGGAAAGTTAGGCAATACTTAGAAACAAATGAAAACAAAAAGACAATATTCCAAAATTTGTGGAATCAGTAAAAAGAGTGTTAAGAGAGAAATTTATAGCTATAAATGCTTATGTTAAAAACAACTTCCAACTAAACCTAAAGCTAGCAGAAGGAAAGAAATAATAAGGATTAGAGCAGAGATCAATGAAATAGAGAACAGAAAACAATAGAGAAAAATGAATGAAACCAAAAGTTGGTTCTTTGAAAAGATCAACAAAATTGGCAATCCTTTAGCTGGATGGACTAAGAAAAAGAGAAGACTCAAATCACTAAGAAGAGTAATGAAAGTGGGGACATTACTACCGATTCTACAGAAATAAAGATGATAAGAGAGTACTATGAACAATTATATGCCAAGAAACTGGAGAACCTATGTGAAATGAACAAATTCCTAGAAACACAAATCCTACCAAGACTAAAACATGAATAGAAAATCTGAATAGGCGTAAGATTAAATCAGTAATGAAATACCTCTCAACAAAGAAAATCCCTGGACCTGAAGGCTTTATTGGAGAAATCTACCAAATATTTCACTGCAGTATAATTTATAATAGTGAAAAAGTTGAAACTACATAAGAAAATGTGTCATAAATTATGATTTGTCAGCTCAATGGAATGATATGCACAAAGCCTAAAAGACAGCAAGAAATGGCTATTTTAAAAAGCATGATTATGGGGGTATTTTAAAAATCCCCAAATGTCACAATTCCATTGTTTTAAACAATGGAATCTGGAAAAAAGGAACACTCCAGAGTTGAAAGAAGGTATAAAGACTGCAGCAGAAAGTACTTTTTCTTTAGCTGTCTCAAGGTAATTAAAACTAAGAGAAAAGGAAATACCCTTATTGATCTTCCCCTACCCCAGCCTTCCCTGCTGCTAATTCCCTAACACTGATTCCTAGCAAACACTTTAAAGGGCAGCCTATGGAATTGGCATTCGGGTTTCCTTTAGGAGGTGGGATTGGCATTCAGGTTTCCTTTAGGAGGTGGGAATTGGCATTCAGGTTTCCTTTAGGAGGTGGGAAGGTTATGCATGGAAAGACCTCAAGTAGAAAGCAAGAAAAGATGCATTTGGTAAAAAAACAAAACAACAAAACCCCCCACAACTCTTCAAAAAGAATGACCTGAAAAATTTCCAATCCAAAAAATATATATTAAAAAATTTTAAATTCCTAAGACAGAAAAGATGAGACTTCCCAACCAGACATGCAGGTACACAATGGGAACCTTGATAACTGCTTAAAGCAAAGATATTCACAATGTATTATGGTATTTGTAATACATCTGAAAGTATGACAAAAAGAAGACAAAGGATGGGAGGGAGGAATTGGAGGTATAATTCTTATACCATCATGGAATGGTAAAATACTACTGAAGGTAACTGTATTAAGATGTATGTTGTACTCCTCCCTAGGGAATCACATAAATTTTTTAAAAATAGGTTATAGCTAATAAGCCAATAGTATAAATAAAATGAGATCATAATAAAAATAATCCAAAAGACAGAACAATAGATAAAAAGAAATGAGAGATGAGACAAACAAAAAACAAATAAAATGAATTCAAGAATTGAAGTATCTGAAAATTTACCCTAACTGCAATCTAACAAGTTGGCCTGCCAGTTTCATGGATGTTAGTAAAAGACAACAGACATCAGAGTCACAGAAGGGCAGTTTATTACTCACATTATTGGCAGTATCCAGAGTATTAGCATTTTTATACCAGTTCTCCAAATCCCAATTCCCACAGAGCAATGCAACTAAGGCCACATGACATGCATACAGTGAGTTGTGTTATAGTAGAAAAACCCTGAATTTGGAGAACTACATTTTCTATGTGGGCAGTAAGCAATGTCTGCTCCTTACTCTAGGGGTACATATTATCTGTCTTCCAGGCCTAGGACTGTCTGCCTAAAAAAAAAATCCTTAAAAAGATAGTAACGAAGGACAGTCAGTCAGTACCTTGCTTGCAAGACAGACATACAGAAATGCAAAAGACTATGAAGAACTATCTCTCACGATGGCAGATTTAAAACAATCGTATCAATAATTACATTAAAGGTATATGATTTAAATACCCCAATTAAAAAGCAGATTTTCTGGCTGGACCTCAACCATATAATATCTACAATAAACCGACTTTCTTCAGTACTGGAGAGAATGAGTATAGACGGCAAATTCAAAAGGATACAGAACACTATTAACGAGTTTGACATGACATTTATAAAACATTTCCTCCAACAACAGCAAAACACACACTCTTTTTAAGTGCACGTGAAATAGTCACTAAGACAGATCATGTTGTGGGCTATCAAACAAACCTAACAAACTTAAAATAACTGAAATCATATAAAGTATATTATTTGAACACCAAAGAATTAAACTAGAAAGCAGTAAGAGAAACATGGCTGGATAATCCCCAAAGATTTGGAAATTAAACAACACACTTCTCAATAACTCATGCACCAAGAAGGATTAAGACAACTGAGAATGTTTTGATTTTAATAAAAATGAAAATGCAACAGATCAAAACTTATGAGACATAAAATGCTTATATTAAAATATAAAAAACACATTTTAACAATAATCCAAGCTTCTATCTTAAAAAAAAAAAAAAACAACTAGAAAAAGATCAATTAAACTCAGAGCAGATGGAAGAAAATAAAGAGCAGAAACTAATGATATTGAAAATAAACAAAGAAAAATTAATGAAAAGCTGGTTCTTTGAGAAGTTCAATAAAAATAATAAATTTTTGACCAGATTAAGGAAAAAAATAAAGGTAATACTAATTATCAATATTAGAAATTAAAGAGAAGGCATTTCTACAGATCCTACAGCAATTAAAATAAGGCAATCTTATAAACAACTTTTATGCTAATAAATTTGATAGCTTAAGATGAAATGGACAAATTCCTTAAAAAATAAAAATCCCAAAGCTCACTCAATAAATGTCCTAGATCTATTATCATAACCAAATTAGGTAGTAAAAACCTTCCACCACAAAAACAAGCTGTAGAGATAGGTGAACATAGGAGCTAGTGAGTTATCTGTTCTGAATACAGAGAAGTATTACATAGCGGAGTCCTGGGAGATAAGGTAGACAATAGAAAACACTGAGTCAGGCTAAGGACTTCAACTTCTGAGGTACAGACAGTGTCTTTTTCACAGTGTGCTCCAGACCATCCTCTGTACTTTTTATGCTACTAACTTTTTAGTATTTACATATTGCCTTAAAGTATCTGTTGGATATGTGTAATACAGTGCACTAAGTCTGCAAATTCCTTAAGACTAGTCACATGATGATTTCCAAATTGGGGGGAAAATTGTAGAAACCTTCTGGATCACATGGCTTCACAGAAATATACCAAACATTTAAGGAAGGAGTGATATCAATCCTATAATACTCTTTCACAAAATAAAAGATGAGGGTACAGTTTCCATCTTCTGTGAAACTTATTAGCTAAAACCAGAAGATAAAAACATTACAAGAAAATTACAGACCAACATCCCTCACGAGCAGACACACAAAAATCTTTAAATAACAAACTGAACTGAGCAATATATACAATGAGTAACATACCACAACTAACTGATATTTACTTCACAAACGCAAGGTTAGTTCAACACTGAAAATCAGTTAATACAATTTACTTTTCAAATTATAACAGAAAAACCACATGATCATCTCAATGGATGCCGAAAAAAGGGTGAAAAACTTCAACATACATTCATGATAAAAACTCTAAGCAAATGAGACTTGAAGGAAACTTAACCTGATAAAGGGACATGCACAAAAACCTACAACTACATCATACTTAAGAGCATGCTTCCATAATGGTACACTTTCTCCCTAATATCAGGGACACAAGGACATCTACTCCTATCACCCATACTAGAGCAGTCCTAGCCACTGAAATAAGTCCAGAAAAAGAAATAAAAGGCTTAGCATGGAAAGAAAGAAATATTTGAAAAAATTTTAATTTCTTACATTTTCATTTGTAGACAAAATAATCATCTCTATAGAAAATTCTGAGCAATCCATAAAAAAGCTACCAGAAATAATAATTGACTTTACCAAGGTCACAGGATACAAGGTCCATTTATATAACTCAGTTGTATTTCTATACACTAGACAAAGAACTGGAAATCAAATTAGAAAACAGTACTATAGACAATAGCATCAAAAAAGCATGATATACTTAGGAAGGGATAAATCTAACAAAATATGTATAAAACTGCGAAACACAGATGAAATAAAATAAAACCTAAATGGAGCGATATACAGTGCTCGTCAATGGAAGACAATATTAAGATGTCAATTCTTTCCAAAATGATCTATTGAGTGAAACAATCTCAATCAAAATCCCAGCAGGCTTTTCTGTAGAAATTGACAAACTGATTCTAAAATCTACATGGAAAAGCAAAGGCCCTAGAATAGACAAACTGCTTTGAAAGAAAGAACGAAGCTGGAGGATTGCCACTACCAGATTTCAAAGCTTACTACATAAATTATTGTAATAAAGACAATGTGGTATTGATAAGATAGTCTTATAGAGCAATGGAACAAAATAGTATAGAAAAAATGACCCATACATACGTAAACTAATTTTCAACAAAGGTGCTAAAGTAAATTAATGGAAAATAACAGTTTTTTGAACAAATGGTCCTGAAATAATGGTCATCCATTTACCAAAAAACAAACAAAAAACCCAAACCCAAAAAACCCTTCAATCTATACCTTATAACATATTATAAAATTAACTCAAAATGTATCATAGATCTAAATGTAAAACCTAAGAATTCTAAAAGAAAGCATCAGAAAAAAAACATGTGACCTCTGGTATATGGAGAAAAAGTCTTAGGACACAAAAAACATGAACCATAAAAGAAAAACGTTTGATTAATGGAAAACCTGAGAATTAAAAAAAAACAAAAAACTTGTGTTAAGACACTGTAGAGAAATGAAAAGACAAGCCACAGACTGGGAAAAAATATTCACAAAATCCCTATCTCATAAGGAATTTTTATGCAGAATACATAGTCTCCCAATACTAAGATAGAAAAATGGACAACCAATTATTAAATGGCAAAAGGTCTGAGGAGACAGTTCACCAAAGAACAGAGATGCCAAATAAGCACATGAAATGATATCAAAACTGTTCAATATTAGGAAAATCCAAACTAAGACAGTATCTATTAGAATGGAGAAAACAATCTGACAGTATCAATTGCTGGTGAGGATGCAAAGAAACTGGAGCTCTCATAAACTGCTAATAGGAATGGAAAACCACACAGCCACTTCGAGTCTGACAGTCTCTTATGAACATTTGCCTTGGACATCCTACTCCTAAATATTTATCTAACAAAGTTAAATCATGTCTGCACAAAGGCCTACACTCGAATTTTACAGCAGTTGATGCATAATTTCCCAAAACTGAAAACCCACATGTTTATTAAATATTAATGGATAGACAAATTGTAGTATATCCATACAATGGAATATTACTCAGCAAGAAAAAGGAACAAATTATTGATACAAAGAACATGAATCAACCTCAAAAGCATTATATGAAGAAAGCCAGACACAATAGGCTTCATACTGTAAGCTTCCATTTATAGTATTCTGAAAAAGACAAAACTATAAGGTCAGAAATCAGATCAAAGTTTGCCAGGAGCTAGGGTGACAGTGGACTGCAAAGGGGTGGGAGGCAACTTTTGGGTCATGGAAATGTCTTGACTGTGGTAGTGGTTACATGAATATATACATTTGACAAATGTCACCAAAGTATACATGTATAAAATGTAAATTTTAGTTATCTATAAATTACGCCTCAATAAACTTGACTAGAAAAACAAGATTCCCAAAATTGTAATGTCTTGCTTTATTGTGGAATGAGTTTACCTTCCCCCATCACATATTCCTAGACTAATATTTTAAACTACAAATTATTCTTATTTGTAACTAAATTATACTTCTTGAGCATTCCTGAGGCCTGATAAGGTACTTTACATGTATTATCTAATTAAATTATTCCACCAACTTTATGAAACTGAGGTGAGAGGTTCGGGTAATTCTAAAATTGGGATTTAAACCCAGGTATATGAACTCTCAAGGTCATCTTTCCCTCTGTACCTCACTACTTCCCCCAGTGCCTAAAGACAAGGACGAAACTTTCTATTCTTCACTATTTCTAGCATGTAACATTGGTGAAAAATAAGAAACACCTTCCCAAATTGAGTACCTTATCAGTGTAGGATTAAAGTCTGCTTTTCTGGGGAAAATAATCCCTTCCCCACTCTACTCTCACGCCCACCTTATCTCTGGATTAGCAACACTGTCCACAAGGAAAAGGCATTTATTTGTTTATTCCCCCAGTTCCCCTCTGCAATTTCCCAGCTTAGCAAAACATCTCTAACTCAGGATGGCCCTGGGGACCAGGTTAATCTGTTAATACTCCAGAGATAGCAGTTTCTATGGACATGGAATGATGATCTAAGATCATCTTTCTCAGAAATTGTTTTCTTAACTAGGGAAGCAAAATTTACTGTTTTGTTAAATAAAATCAGTCACATCACTTCATTTTATTCCTCTATACCGTCCAAGACTATCGCTTCAATTGCCAACTTTCTCAACCAAGGTATTTAACAATTCTTCACTGAACTAATCCCCTTCCAAGCTTAAGAGGTACTGAAGACAAACACCCTTGTTCTGACACTGTTCTCAGTTAAGATGCTTTAGTTTTAAGTAACAAAAAATCCCAAACAGAAAATGTATCCTCTCGCATAAGTTTGGTAGTAGGCAAGTTGCGGGGTTGATTAATTTAGTGGTTCAAAAGTCATCAAAGACCAAATATTTTCCATTTTTCTATGCTGGCATCTTTATAATGTTGGTTATTATTTCATAGTAACCTCATAATAAGCCTGTTTCATTAAAATTGATGCCTGATGGTTGGCTTATATGAGGAAAACAACTTTCTCATATGTACTTTGGAAGGCAATTCAAACGTATCTATAGAATCTTTTTAAATGTGCATATCCTTTGACTTAGCAATTCCATGTCTAAGAATTCATCTCACAGAACATTTAAATGGATAAAAACGAATGTTACTACAAAACATAACAGCAAAAAAAAACAAAAAAAAAAACCCCAGCCTAAAATATTGGGGTGACTACTTGAGACTCATACAATGGAATAGATCTCAGTTGTTTAATATGTCCAAGTTTTGCTGATTAAGAGTCAAACTGTAGAGTATGTCTGCATAAATAAAAATAGCTATGACACCAAAAGCATATGCAGAAGTAAAAATATATACTGATTACATCAAAATTAAAAATTCTTGTGCATCGAAAGACACAATCAACAGAAAAGGCAACCCACGAAATAGGAGAAAATATCATCTATCTAAGAGGTTATTATCCAAAATATGTAAAGAACTTCAACTCAACCAAAAAATTTTTTTTTGAAATGTTTAAAAAGACATTTCTCCAAAGATATACAAATGACCAATAAATATATGAAAAGATGCTCAGTATCATTAATTGTTATGGGAAAGCAAATCAAAACTACAATGAGGTAGTACCTCACAACCACTAGGATGGTTGCTATCAAAAATAGAAAATAAGTTTTGCCGAGGATGTGGAGAAACTGGAACCCTTGTACACTGTTGGTAGAATGTAAAATGTTGTAGCTGCTGCGGAAAACAGTAAGATGATTCTTCAAAAACTTCTAGGCATATACTCAAAACAACTGAAAGCAGGGTCTTGAAGAGATATTTGTATATCCATGTTCATAGCAGTATTTATTCACAATAGCCAAGAGGTGGAAGCAACCCCAAGTGTCTATCAACAGTTGAATGTATAAACAAAATGTGGTATATATACATACAATATAATATTATTTAGCCTTAAAAAGGAAGGAAATTCTGACATTCTACAACATGGATGACCCTTGAGGTCAACATGCTAAGTGAAATAAGCCAGACACAAAAAGATAAATATTATAAGACTTCACTTATATGAGGTATCTAGGGTAGTCAAATTCCAAAACAGAAAGTAGAATGGTGGTTTCCAGGGGCTGAGGAAGGGAGGGATGGGAAGTTATTGTTTAATGGGTACAGTTTCAGTTTTACAAGATGAAAAAGTCTTACAGAGCGGTTGCACAACAATGTGAATATACTACTACTGAGCTGTACACTTAAAATAGGTAAGACAGTAACTAGCATGTGGATTCCACCAAAATTAATTTATTTTAAAGTAAAAATACCAAAACGAGAAACATGAAATTATACTTTGTGGAATTTAGAAGGATAAGCATCTAACTTTTAACAGTGGCTATCTATGGAGAATACAATACTGATGGGTAAAGGAAGGACTTTTGTTTTCTAGTGTGTATCTTTCTGAGCTGTTTTGATCATAGACATGTACTAAGCCAATATTTTTAAATTCAATTTTTAAAAAGTCCATTAGATATAACTTTATAATTAAAATTAAACTCTAAGTACTAATAGACTTCTTATGCCACCTTAATAAGTTTTATCTAGCATCTCATCTCCCAAAAAGCACACCATGAGTAGCTGGTTATTATTAGTTCTAAAAGGAATAATTAAGGAAAAGCTCCTGTGTCACTCAGTTAACATTAGATGCTGCCTATTAGGCTTACCCTAGGAACTGCCCATGACACTTCCTGGCCAGTAATGCCTCACCCAAATTAGATATATACTCTCTAACCCTGAAACTGACATATGTGATATAGTTGGTACCTACAAACACAAAATCCTAGGGTTTTCAAATTATTCTTATCTTTTCTTCCTACCTACTATTAACAGAACACCAAGCCTGCAGCAGCACTTTTTCAGAGCCTGATGTTTTCCTCCCCTACACTTTTCAAGAATGTGTAAGAGAGTTAGTGGTGGTTAGCAACACCCTCAGAAACCAGTAGTCATTCCAGAAAAAATAACTGCTCATATACCAAGGGCTGCCAATGGGAGCAACTTCCCAGCAGTATGTTTTAATAACTTTTAATGAAGCAGAGTGTAATGCCTCCTATAATACAAATTCTGGTTGGATGAAAAAAATCTACAGATTGTGGAAAAATACAACTTAAAAGGCAAACACCACAGGCTCTGGTAGAGCACAAAAGCAAGTAGAGATTTCTAAATACAGAGCTCAATTGTAAGAGTTTAACTGTACCTTATTTCTCACTATCATCATTTGCTCTGTCAAAAACAGAACCTTCCATGTCTTGATCCATTCAGAATAAGCCACAGCAGGCGGTCTTGCTTACATAGGGCAGCTAGGTCAGAAAGGCCACACAGGCAAATGGAAGTAGCAGCCAGCAGGTTTTCTCAGGAATTATACTGCTCTAGCTTTTAGACTTCTTCCCAGCTATTTTGGTGCCAAGAAAGCTGCAGTCTTTGCTCTGTTCTGAAAAAGCTTTTCACCAGAAAGGCTGAAGCAGTCTCAGGGCTGCAACTCCCTCTGCTGCCCACTGTTTTCTTTGCATGCTATAGCAGGTTCAACGAATTTCAAACTCAAGTGTTGAGAGCTAAAGCAGCCTTTTATTTCAAAATACTAACAAAAAAGCACAAGTTCAAATTGGAGTGGAACAGCTAGAATCCCAAGTTCTAAGTTGGACTGACTTCTACACCACCTACAAATCTCTTTCTCACAAATGGTTTTTAACTCAGTTTAAAGAAAAGTCTTTTATCTTTCTCACAGGCATTTGGAAAAGCAGGAAATGGACTTCTTGCTCCTTCCTCTCCCACACTTAATACTGCCCAGTACCATAACTTAGGGTAGGCCTTTCTTATTTTTCAAGATCCAATTTAAATAGCACTTAGCATATGATATTGAAGTTATTTGTATGACATTCTGTTTCACTGTATTTATTCAACTTTGTGCCTCTCTTAACAGCAGATGTTCAGTAACTAACAGAATTCTTACTAGAAGGACCCTGAGATATTGGGGGAGGAGAGATCTGTCCACAAAACTCAATTAGGAAATAAACAATTATTGGGGGAGAATGAAAATTCTTAGAGATAATAAAAGACAGGTGTTTCTCCAACTAACATACTATTATTCTCCCTAACTTACCAGTGCTATTTGTAGTCTTTTTTTCAGTTTACCAATCTCATAGTCTCCCTCTTGTTAACTCTTAACAGAGCTCATTTTTAATGTACATTAGGGCATTCCATTCTTTGCTATACCTAAATACTTCTCACATTCTGATTTTGGTGATAAAAGAATTCACAAAGACCTCAAGCAGTGACTCTGAAAATGCTAAGCAAATACTGAAACTATGTCTCCAACCTACTGTGGTTAGAAACTCTATAGTGTTCCAGCATCCAGAATTAGAATTGATGATGAAGACATATAGTACTGTAATAGCTTTCATTTTTGTCAACACTACCATTCTCCACCACCCAATATCAGAAGCTTACCTGTCAGGCAGAATTCCTGTTCTTTGTCTTAAAGAATCTACAGATCAGGCTCTGTGAAAAGCAAATGCCCAGGGGCCAACCACCACCCCTCAGAAAACTTTAACATACCAATAACTAATGGTGGCACTGTGTAAAAGGCCTCTACCACTGGAAAGAAGGAAACAATGTAAAATTTTTAATAAAAACAATTCCACGGCATTTATTGTTATCTGCTAATAACATAAGGGAAATCAAAGCAATATGAATAAATGTTCATGAACAAAGTACACCTACAAAACACAGACTCTATTGCCTTCTCAACAATTGCTCACTTCATCAGTCATTTCTAGTTGGAGACACTTTGGAGCAGAGTAATATTATCTCCTTTTAGCATGATCCGACCTGCAACACAAAATTTTTTTAAAAAGCTATTAATAGCCATTCAGACAACCTTTAAGCCTCAAAATTTTCAATCATTCTTGAGCAATTTTGAAAATATTTTCTCTTGTATATGAACATTTTCAAATATTAATATATTTAAAGGCTGTGCATATTAGAGCATTTGCACTCTTTCAACAAGAAACTAATGAAGGTTGAGAAGTTATTTTGTGAAAAAGTACAATTTTTGTAGACTAAGTCAACTAAATAGGTCTACTCCATTTTCCTGATGCTCTGAGTTTGTAGAAGTTGAGAAATGAGTTGTACATCAAGTTTAGGAAATGCAGCACATTAAAACTCCATTCTTAGAATTTAGTATGTTAAAGATTCATCCTTCAATACACAGACCTATTTATGTTTTACCCAACATTTCCTAAACTTATTCGAGCAGAGAATGCTTTTTGCCTGAAGATATCTTCTTTTGCCTATAGATATCTTCTTAGAAGATATCTATAAATATCTTCAGGAACATTGGTGTTCAGCAAACAGTTTGAGAAATGATAATCAATCCCAATAGTGATTAGTTATTTTTACTTTCCCAGGCTTCTACAACAGGCAATATTAATCTTTTCTACAGTATCTATAAGACACTACTATGGGAATTCAAAATTTTGCAAATAATTTGTAAATAATATGTCAATAAGACTCATTTGCCCTTCCTGGCAAGACATGTTTAAATTTAAACAACCCAGGCTTTCATAAAAATAGCCTAAGCAGGAAAATACACAGCAAAACATAATTCTCAGAATGTACTTTCTACACCATCTCGTATAGGCTCAAGAGAATCCTTAGGGTCTGGAAAAAAAGAGACACCTGAAGCCCACCACTGATAAAAGTAATATTAGTGAGCTGTGAACTGAGCCATAAAGCTATTAGAGACAAAATGACTATATAAACGTAAGTTAATGGGATTTTAACAAAAATGATTCAATTTGTCTTGATGAAGCCATGAATCCTAAAAGACTCTGTTAACTGGGTTAAGAAATTGTGTTTGTTGATCAAATATTCTTGAGTTTCTACTACATGGAAGGCACTGAGTTAGGCACTAAGCACACTGGGGAGCAAAAAAGATGGGACACATGTACTTATGGAACATCTGGTCCAGTGGGAGAGAAATTAATAAAATAATCCCATTAATGAATGTTTTACTACAAACTCAGAGAGCACAGCACACCCTGCTCCCCACACCCCACCCCAACCCCTGATTTTGGCAAAATCAAACCAAATCATGGGAAGAGGTGATATTTTATCTGAGTCTGAAAGATACACGGAACAGGATATACAAAGATTTATGGTGGGGACAATATGCAGATTTAAAGAACTGAAAAAAGACAAATGTGGATGAAGTTCAGAAAATGAAGCAGAGTGATACAAAATGAGCAGATGGAGACAAGGCCAAATCATGAAGAACCTTGCAGAATACATTAAAGATTTTCTTATCCTATGAGCAACAGAAAGCCATTGAAGGCTGTCAAGCAAAGGGACAAGGTCAGACTGGTGTTTTTAAAAGAGGACTGCAGTCTGCAGAGTAAATTGGAGGGGGATGAGGTACTTGTAAAGAAATCAATTAGTAAACCAAAAGAAATTGGTGCCATTCAGTAAGGGAACACTAAAATAGCTCTAAAAGTGTGAGGGGTGGGAACTGAGTTTGATTTCAGATATGCTAACTTTGAGGAGCAGTGGGACACTCAAGGAGAGATGTTAAATAGGCTCAAAGAAGTCTAAAGCTAGACATATATTTGGGAGTCAATACAGTCATGTACCACTTAAAAGGAATACGTTCTGAGATCTGCATCGTTAGGCGATTTCATAGTTGTGCAAACATAGAGTGAGTGCACTTATACAAACCTAGAAGGTACAGCCCACTACACACCTAAGCTATATGGCATACCATCATGGTATACATGGTCCATTGTTAATTGAAATGTCGTTATGAGGCACATGACTGTATATAGATGGTAACTGAAGGTGTGGTCTTGAATGCCTAAGAAAATAACATTGAGTGATAGGAGGGCCTACAACCAAGCCTTGAGCAATTCAAACACTTGATGTTTGGGTCCCAAAGATTTTATGGAAATCTGAAACAGAATAACTAGATATGAAAAATGAAAACCTGAGTATAGTATTTGAGCCAAGGGAACAGTTTTTTAAGGGAGTGGCCAACAGTGCCAAATACTGTTGAGAGTTTAGTAAAATGAGGACTAATACTGACCATTACATTTAATACCATTAGTCTTTGGTGACCTTGGTGGGAACTGAGTGAAGAGACAAAAGCAAAAATGGAGTAAGGTAAGGAATAAATGACAGAGGATAATTTCAAAAGTGTACCTCCCAAAAAAGTTAACTTCTCAAGTGCGAACTAAACACGAAGTGAGTAAAACTTCCTAAATTTCTAAAATTCTGTTAAGACCATCTATATTCTTACCCAACTGTTTTCTTGACTTTGTTTTAGAATGAATCTCTTCTGCATCATCTAATACGAGGTTCATATACTCATCAAAACCCTAGAAAAACAAGTCATTCACTGTCATCTTCAAGTAAGATCACATTCTAAATATACCTGTCTACAGAAATGCCAATTAACTTCAGAAATTCACCCCTCCACTGATCTTTCTGCTGAAAACACCATCGCCCACTCAAAGCCTCTTTTTAAATAATGAAGAAAGCCAGAATGCATTCCAAATTACTTCTGGAATCTTTTGGACTTAAGATTTCATTAGCTATGCCAAAGAGCCACTCTCCCTATCCTTTATAACCTGCCCAATAGAGAGTGTGTTCACATATGAATTAACTTTTTCTGCCACCGTTTTTCCCATGTTCCTCACAAAACATTACCTCTATTAACCACCATTTGTTTTCCTCCAGTAACCAGGGAAGGTGCGATTACTAAGGAAATCTATGATGTCCAAAGGCATACCAAAGTATCCTAACATACTTTCAGTCTTATTTCATCTTCCTTGAAAACATTATTTAGGGTATCTGCCCATCCTGGAAGTCTTAACTAACCCCTCCCAGCTCTTATCAGGTATCACCTGACCCAAAACTAATAATCCATTAATCCTCACACCCTCCCTAATTTTTTTTGTCCCCTCCTTCAAATACTAATATTGTTGTTTAAATAGTTTTTAAAAATTAATTTTCCTTCTATTTTATGAATTACCCAATTCCTATCAAATAGAACAATGAGACAAGGGACAATGGGCCCTAAAAATCTTTCCTTGGGTTGGGTCTTTAAACTTTTGTACACTGCTCTGGCTGGCCACTTTTTGTGAGATCTTTTTCTAAAACAAACTGCTCTGAGATCAAATATCCTGGGTACTCACAATGATACAGCCTTCTATCCGCATATTCACTTGTTCATAAAGCCACACCTGAATCCGAGATCTCTGAAATAATCATAAAAAGAAATGTTAAAAAAATAGGTATACAAAAGTCACTTTGATCAAACAATAGAGAAATAAGGCTCCTAAAAAAAACTTAAAAAAAAAAAAGATCCATGAGTTTTAATCATTTGACTCATACCTCGGAATTGGTAACCAAGAGCAGTACTTGTCAAGAAACATTCTCACTTAATAAATGCTATATTGGGACTAAGTTAATCTTCTTGTGATCTTGGGCCTCAATCATATTTCTTGTTGCTTCTAGTTTCCATACATTTAAAGTGAAAACTGGTAACAGCATAGTACAAAGCAATAATTTCTAAAGACCAGTTGATTCTTTCTTCATCTGCTATAGCAAAATCCAGCTCCAAACGAGCTTTCTCTAGTTTCTCAGTTTTCCAGGGAGGGAACCTCAATTCTGGTGATTAGAGATTACAGTGACTTGAAATTAATCTGCTTTTCAACTGTGCTGTCACATACTAAAATTTCTCAGAGCAACGCGAACTACATTTTCTTTGAGATAATTTAATCACTCTGTCCTGCCAACTCAGAACTTCAGATGCTTAAAAAATCCCCCCAAAGGAAAGCAGGCTGACACTAACTCTTCTGAATCTATCTATCCC
>NW_006443119.1:2650494-2650942 GCF_000325575.1 Pteropus alecto
CTTTTTGTATCAAAAATATTTAAGTTCTCTCCCAGGTACTAAACCCACCACCTTATTTCATGATTTAAAGTTATTGGATTTTTCTTCCAATGTTACATTGCATGGGAAGAAAAGAGAACAGCTCCAGTGTTCTGGTCATAATCACTACAAAACAAAAGTACCAATACCTAAACAATTTTTGAAATTAGTAATTTTAGTCTTGCAAAGTAATGACACAATTCTTGACATGTTTGCAGTCGGCATGACTATACACCATTTTATTAGTGCTTTCCCTGAACTCCTTTCCCTCAAAAATCCTTCTAATATAAGAAAGGGGCATGAGAATTACAAAAATTGACTAAACATTAAACCAGGTTGTATTCGGAGCCCTGCTACAATGCTGTTAGACACGGGACCCTGTCTGACCGGCATTCGGCCGGACTGCGGGGAACCTATAGGAAGATTCCTG
>NW_006443119.1:2650982-2736783 GCF_000325575.1 Pteropus alecto
CAGGAAACAGATTTGAACTGAATTCTTTGAACACTTGGGGTCTCTCATTCTATGTCTCTGTGGAGCTATTCCTTCTCTAATAAACTTTCATTTTATCTCTAACTGATTCGCCTGAATTCTTTCCTGCGCCCAGTCAAGGGCCCGCTCCTGTAAGACTAGAGTCCGCACTCGGGGGACAGTCCACCAGGCCTGCATCACTTCCCAAATCCACAATTTCATCTATTTTTAACTCTAGAAACAATGATCAGACAGGATAACGAAACAGCCAAATAAATTCATCTTTTACTCAAAAATTACTAAAAAACAACGAACAACTTACGTACATTCTGCAAGTATCTGAAGATGAGGTTCTGCACCAATGGTTAAGGAAAAAAATACACGCATAAACTCTGCTCCTTGAAACTGGTCGATCCTATCCGCATCGCATCTTTGTTTTCGGAACGCAAGGTCTGGTGCCTACGCCACGAAAAGGGCCCAACTAGGCACCCATTAGGGGTTCCTTAAATACTCTTGAGGCATCTCCTCTCTGATTCTCTTGGAGTTTTCTTAGCACCGCCATCTTCCTCCCGCTGAGATCGATACCCCCTGCTTGTATTCAGTACCTAATGAAGGTGGTCCCCCTCCGCTCCTTCCCGCATTTCCTCGGCAGGGGTCTGCCCAAGCCCGCCAGCCCCCATCCCCACTTCCTCAATGTCCCGCGCTTTCTCCCGGTCTTTGGCGCCCCGGGGGCTCACGGGACGTAGGTCCACACTCCGCTCCCTTGGGCCTACTGTTTGCTCCTTAGCTCCCCTTTTCTGGCCCCAACCTAGCGGTCCTGACATCTTGCGTAGGATACGATGGGCTGCACCATCACCTTCTGCACTTTTTGGCCCTGGCCACGGTACGCCATTGTGGAAGCTGACAAAGGCCACACTGTACTGCACGCTACCTCAGATAGCTACTTCCGTAACAAAACCGGAACCGGAAGTGCACTGTGCCCGCGAGGAGGCCCGGGCGGCTCCTGGGAAATGCTTCTCTAGCCACAGGTGTAAAATTTTTCTCTGTGCTCTATAGCCTCCGGGGGAGGCCAAGTTGCGGCGGCTGCGCTTTGGAATGAGCGTCAGTCCTACAGCGCCACCTGGAGGGAGGCGTCGAGAAGCCGGTGCCTTTGCGTCTCTATTTCTTGAGCGGGCTTTAAAGAGCCAAGTCATCCCATTGCATCCCTCTGTATGTGAAATGGATTGTGTTAGTGCTTTTTCTAAGGCCTATTTCCCTGGAATTTAGACTTGATGGCACGTTTTGGTGAGGAGTGTAGAGCAGTAAGAAGCCTAGATTCAGGACTCCCACACCTAGCACTGTCAGCCACAGATTGTCAGAATGCAAAAACCAGCTGCTGTGGTTTACTCCATTATCAACCGACCCGATTCAACTCTCTGTGGGCATTATTGTGAAATGGCTACAGAGCACGGCTGTTAAGCGTGAAAGCCCTGAAATCTGATTGCTGGGCTCAAATCCAGCTCGCTTGTAGTGTATGACCAAGGATAAGTTCCTAAGACTTGTCACGTCTCTGCTTAGTTGTTACCAAAATGGACATAAAAACATTCCTTCCTCATGGGGCTGACGTTTCAGTGAAGTAGTGTACACAGTAAGATCTCAGTTTTCTACTACAGCTGGAGGGGGAGGCGGTGGAATTTGTTAGGTTATGTAATGGGCTTGTGGCCTGGCAATGGCAGAAATTTCATTTAATAGGAATACCCACTTTATATATGAGGAAACTGAAGCTCAGAGTTGTGGCAAGTGACAGAAACATAACTTGCTTAACTGAGGTCTTCTGTTTAAGGAGGATATTACTAGAGCGAGCCTCATAAAGGGTTTGAGATTGAAGGGTATGAAAGTGATTTTTAAATTATAGAGAGCTAAAAAATCCATGGGATGATAACTTCTTTTAAGAAATTTCCCTGCCTCAAATCCAGTAGAGAGTCGTGCTGTACACAGAGGAAACTAGTTATATTTGCTGAAATCAAAGACAGCATGGATAGAACACACTACCCCATCTCAGATGCAGAGATGCTTAGCTACTTGATTTTGCATTTTCCTGTTTTAGAAGTCATGATTCCTAAACTTTTGAGGATTGAGCCCTACAACCAATCATTTGACTGATTATACGACTCATCAGAAGTGATTTGATTTTTTAAAAATGATTTTGCTTTTTAAAATTTAAATATTCAAATGAGATTTAATCTAAAATTTATCCTTGTGTGTCCTAGAACTGATACAGCTTTATAATTTCTAGATGACTGCCTGGCTTTCCATCATCATTTCAAAAAAATAACCCATCGTTTCTCATTCAACTTAAAAAGCTACATTTATAAATATACCAAGTGTATTTGTCTATCTATATAGTGTATATTTTGTTCTGTTGATCTTTGTATCTATCTATGGACCAGTATTACTCTTACAAGTATTGTAGCTTTATAATGTTTTGTTATTTGGTAGGACTAGAAGTAAGTAGAATTTTCCTAGTTATTATTGGTTATTTTTCTTACGCACTTTAGAATCAGCTTATCTAAATTTAAAAATCTCATATTTTTACTGTGATTACCTTAAACTCTAAGAACAACAGAATTTTTAAAAATTTAAGTACATGATGTCTTTTCATTTGTTCAAATTTTCCTTTTTGTCTTTGAGATGTTTTTGTTTTCTTTAGTTTCTTTTTTCTAATTTATCTAGTTTAATTATAGACATTTCATCTCTTTTGTTCTTAAAAATTATCTTTTTCTCAACTGTATGTTCTAGCTGGTTTTTAGAAGAAAAAGTGATTAATTCTATTACATAACAATTTTAAAGTTTTGCATGTCTAAAAAGCCCCATAATAAGCAAAGTCAAATGATGTAAGAAAAATATATTTGCACTATATCAAACAAATGACTAATTCTACTATTATATAAAGAACTCAAAAAAAACAAATGCTGTTCTGGTTCTCTATTGCTATGTAAGAAATATTCCAAAACTTAGTTTACAACAACAATTGTTTTGTTATAATTGATTATTTTGTGAGTCAAGAATTTGGGCAGGTCTCAGCCGGGTGATTTTTTTTCTGCTCCAGATGTAGCTAAGGCCTTGGTGTGTGTATTTAGAAGGCTTCAGGTGAGTCCCTGTCCACGTCTGTGCCTCACCACAGGGTCCCTCTGGCAGAGTGGTATGCCTTCTCATTGTGGGGGCCCAGGACGCTAAGAAACCAAGGCGGAAGTTACCCTTAAAGTCCAGGTCTAGAATAGTATAGTGTTCGTACCTCAACCGATATTCAAGGGCCGGAAAAATAGAGCCCACCTCTTGATAGGAGGTACGTTAAAGAATTTGCAGCCACTTTTAATCTGACACAAAGGCCCTAAATAAAACTTGGCAGTGGATGTGAAAAATGATTATAGCAAAAGAAATACAAATGGTCTTCAATCATGTGAAAAGTTGCCCAAGTTCACTATTATATGACAATGCAAACTACACTGAGAAAGCTTTTCTCCCCATTTGATTGGCAAAGATCAAAAAGTATTGTCAGTTATTAAACTCCACTTGTAGGTATTTAATTCTACAGATAAACTTACATGTGCAATATAATGTAAACATTGCAGCATTGATAAAAATAGCAACATTGATAAAAATAGCAAGTCCATCAACAGGGACTTGCTCAATTATTGCATATTCATAGTGTAATATTGTGCAAATATAACCAAGATTGAAAAAGCTCGTTTATGTTCTGATATGAAATGACATTCAATATACAGTAAGACAAAAAACAAACTATGATATATTTGAGATTTACTTAGCAATAATCCAGTATGAGTCAGCAGGGCTGGATCTCAAATGGGACAAGCCTAAGGAGCAAAATTTAAAGAGTCACACTCATGTGTGAGTACAACCCTAAGAATGAGCACCTCCTTAAATTGTGCACAGGCACCTTGCTTACCTCACCCTAGTCTAAGCTCTTGGGGCCAGAATAAGGGGTAAATGATATGGGTATAGATGAAACAGGATTTGTTATGAATTTGTAATTCATAATTTAAAACTATTCATAGTAAACATAATAAAAAATGTAAGGTGCAGAATGTGTGTTTTATACATGATTTTGTATAGGAGTATAATTTGCTTATATAGCAAGTCCTCAGATAATATCATTTTGTTCATCATTTTGTTATAATGTTGATGCCACAGGATCGTAACTCAATTAGCCTATGGTAAAATTGGTTTTGTTATACATTGTTTTGCTTGAAGTTGCAGAACCTTGTTGACAACATTAAGTAAAGACTGTATATGCTTGAAATATCTCTGGAAGAATACCTGAGAACCTGTAACGTGGTTTTCGGCTAGCTGGGGTAGTAGTAGAAGGGAGGATTTTTACTGATATACCTTTATACACATTTTGAACCTTGAAATTTCTGAATATATCACTGATTCAATGAATTCATTAAATAGTAGAAAGTACTATGAAACATTTATTTCCTTTTTTATTGCAATTAACCATAATGTTTTTATAAAATTTGAGATTTTCATATTACTTCCAAGGTATCTGCAAAATAAGCTTGAGAATTGCTGGTCCAGAGACCTACCCCAAGAAGAGGCAGCTCCAGGCATCCCAAATATTGAACATCCATCCTCTCAGCTTGCAGTTTCTTCCATCTCAACCAGTAGCCTCATAACTTGCTGAATGGCTGTGATTAATTAGAAGCATGCCGAAGAGTGGCTTAAGAAAGACAAGGGCAGTCTAGCAAAGATCAACAGCCACAGAAATGGGTCAAGAACTTTTTCATTCATTTAGCAAATATTTATTGAATGCTTTCTGTTATGGGTGAAGTGTGCCCCCCTCCCCCAAAATAAAAAAACAAAACTCATATGGCAAAGCCCTTAAACCCAGTACCTCTGAATGTTATTGCATTTGAAGATAGGCCCTTAAAGAGGTAATTAAGGTTAAATGAGATCACGTGGGTGGGCCCTAATTCAAGGTGACTGGTGTCTATAAAAAAGATTAAAACACATACATACATGCAGTGAAAGGCCATGTGAGAATGTAGTAAGGTGGCCATCTGCAAACCAGAGACACCTCAGAAATCAAACTTGCCAACACTTTGATCTTGGACTTCTAGCCTTCCGAACTGTGAAAAAATGTCTGTTATTTAAGCCATCCAGGCTGTGGTATTTTGTTATGGCAGCCCTATAAAACTAATGCACCTTCTATGTGCCAAATCTGTACTAGGTACTGATAATATATAGGTTAGTAAGAATATGTGCCTCAACAAGTTTATATTCGGCTGAGGAAGTACACAGGTAATGATTTTAAAACAATGGGGGTAAACAGAGTATGTGCCTAGTGGACAGGCACCAAACCCCAATCTGGGAGACAGGGAAAGTAGGGGTTTGGGAGAGGTAGCCTGGCGGTCACAGAACATGTAGGAGTTAGCCAAAAGAGACTTTTAGGCAGAAGACAGGCAGCATTAACACAGGCAAAGGGCTAGAGACATTAGTGTATGAGAATAGTCAGTTTTGCTGGAGTATAGAGCATGGTGAGTGGCGGGAGAGGCTGGTAGGACAGGGCCTTACAAACTTTGCTGAGAATTGAATTTAATTTTTAAGGGAAGAGGAAACTGGAGGATTTTATGAAGCAGTGACTCAGATTTGCATTTTTAAAAAATCAGTGTATATCTTAGCTAAGTCTAGTTGACAACTGAGACCAAGAATGACACAAGGCAGATTCAGAGTACCAATGACATGGTCAGAGGTCACTAAAAACAAGACTTACCTGCTCAATTTGGCCTTGTTTGCAGCTCAAATCATCTCCTTTGCTAAGTTATAGAAAACTCCAGCTCTAACACAGACTTCCCTGGCCAGTCTCAAACTCATTGATTTCTTATTCCCTCTATAGCATCAACCATTTAATATTTGCACCTACTTCGTTTGTTAGATTTCTCTTAAGTTTTTTTTCTCTAAGCATTTTAAGGGCAGGGGTTTGCTTTACACTCATCTATCCCTAGTGGCCAGTAGTGTTTACTAATGGTTAGAATTCATAACGTCCTAATTCGAACTTCAAGGAATAGCAGTCCAAAATATTTTGTGGCAGTCATGCCAAGGTTATTTCTTTCACATTTCCTTACAGTACTTTCTCAACTTGACTAGTCTCCTTAAGCTCCCTATACCAATAAATGACCTCATTAATCACACAGCTATTGGATAAGGGTTCCTTCCATTTTGCTTCTCCCTCCCCTTGAAATTTTTTTCAAGTGTTCTTGATCCACCCAATTTCCTTTTTCACTTTTATTCAACAGATAGGAGTCTTTTGAGAATTTTTTCTTGTCCTCTTCAGTCTAAATCTTGGCTGTTTACCCTATTCTTAACTCTACAAGTTGTTTACTCCTGAGGACAAATCAGTCTAAAGACCAAAAAACCCAGGGACAAGCAATACTGTTTTAATACGTTTTTTTGCTCATCACCATAGAATCAGACTTAGTCATATCTCAGCAGTTAAATCCAACTAAATCTAAATACTTTAATAGGCCTACTCAGTAAATCTCAATTTTTTTAAATAACAAGTAAAATTCTGGATTATTCTTTAGAGTCATTGCTATTATTGTCTGTCCATTTTATTCTGTAAAGAAAAAGGTCAAGTATTTTCTTTGTGCTCATGCTCTTGACATTTTGCAAATTCAAATAAATTGAAGCAGAGTTTGAGTAAATTGCTCATGTAGTCAGACGTGTGGGTTTTGGAAACTTGCATGTATTTATTGAGCAGCTTTGAAAGATTTAAGAAAAAAAGAGCTCTTGAAGGTTCAACAAATCAAACTCAACTGCACATAGGACTATACCTGTACTTTTTCTCATTGTTAAATCTGAACACACTGACTTTAACACTACAGTGAATATAAAAAGCAGTGATCTTTGATGCAGTGTAAGATTTAGTGTCAAAATGGTTATGTGAAATGAGTACATATTCTAAGTACTCAGTAAACGTTAGCTAGTTTAAGTGTTACCTATTAAACAGCAACTGGAGACCAGTTGTTGCCAAACTGACAAATTCAAAGCAAATATTTTAGAGAACTACAGAAATATTCTAGCAAGATAAAGCCACAATTTTAGAAAAAGATCATAAAACTTAGACCAATATACAATACGCTTTATTTCTGAAGCTGTAATTATTAAACATCAGTCTTATCTCAATGGTGGTTTCAATGATTGGTCAAGATGAAAATAAACTCTGTTCTGGCCATGAAAGAGGACCCACTGACATTTGAGTTTAAGTCACAATTTTAGGGATCATTATGAGACAAATGTATCAGTCATGGACTATCTTGAAATTTCTGGCTATGGCCAAACTCTGCAACATTTGGGCCTTTTTCTGTTAAAATTGAAAACCATCATCACTCAAAACTGAATACACAATGTTTTGCTTTTGTGACAAGCTGATTCAACTTGTTGGGATTACTATTTGGAAAAAAAATCTAAGTTCTTTGGTGGCCAACAATTTACATGTAATCCCATAAAAAGTAGCCCACTACTGAAAAAACCTGGATTTTCCTGAATTAAAATTTTTATATTAGTATTCATGCTTGAAATCTAAATTGTTGAATCCATTTAAGATCACTTCTAAACCCTCTCTTTTGAAACAAATAATGGCATTACTTGAGTTACAATGATAATGGCTAAGAATCAGTGTCAGGGAAAAAAAACACATAATATTCGCTCACGCCTAAAGCATATGTGGCTAAAACTAAGCATACGTGTGGGTAAGTCTGGCAATATGTCCTTGTAAGAAGTTTCTAAAGCCAAATGACATCTGTGAAATTGGAGCACTTACACAAAAGGCCAACATTCTGACAGGCACCTCTACTGAGGCCGATCCTAGGCTGGAGTGACGTACACTACTTAACTCACAACGTCAAGACTTTCCTACACCAGTTTTATTTAAAACACAATAAGTAATTCTTTGCGTAATGGCGAATGGTTGAAATAATGTTGAACATTAATCACTGACTAATACAAGGACTTTAAATATGAAACAAAATTATTTTTTAAAAAGCAAAAGAATAAAGGTTATATACAAAAGAGACTTGGAATCTATAAGCTGATTCCAAAAATGAAATGAGTAGAAAATCTGTGGTGAAACCAGAACATTCCACCCTGCTTTGGAGAAGGGCTATTATACAACATTCGGTCAGTTGAAGATGGATTGGTAGAGAGGTGTCTATACATAAATTTCAAGTCATTTTTGCTTTGCAGAATCATCCAGATCTTTCCAAGACTGAATGGGCAGTCCTGTGGCTTTCTTCCTTTTCCATATTCCCAGCAAGGCTACATGAAGTTCAACTCTTGATGAGCCGCTTACAACAGCAGTTCCTTAGGAGCCAATATGACAGGTGGATCAGATTTCCCTATGAGAAACAACACTGGCCACCTACAGCAAATTATCAAAACGGACAAGTCCTTCTTTCCTCTTCTTTTCAATTATGTACAATGTCTCCTTTCAAGACTATTATCCCCATCATACTTGTTCCTTCACAGTTAAACCTTGAGGTGATATAAAGGTGACCAACATCAAGAAAATTTAATTCGGAAATGAAGAAAACTGGAAGGTATACAATACACCCCCAGAACATCTCGAATAATCCCTTCTATAGTACAATTCATTGTACTGCTACAGTCCATAGATAAATATTGGTAGCTCGAATGAATTCATTTTTTTCCCCCTTAGGTGGTTAAAAGACACCAAATAAATACTGGGCAAGAGGAGTTTGCCGGGAGAGTTAGAAATATATAATTAACCAATTTTTATCCCTGTGATAATTCAATGCTAGGAGGAGGCAAGTACTAAAGAAGAGAAGGGACAATTTTCATACTAAAATGAGAATTTCTGTAATCATTATGTCACCATCTCTTATTAAGAATCCAGGGAATCCCAGAAATAGAAAATTAGTTTCAGAGAACCCCTGAGGCACTTTAAAGCCTTAAAAAATTACAGTAATAAGTTAGCTATTGCTCTTCAGAGACTTACACAGCAGCAGAAACATGAAAATCAGGTCCAAAAGTTATGTCCAAATTACAGGCTTTCTGAGCTGCTCAGCTCTCTCTAAAGCTTAGGTGAATCTCCAAATACCTTTAAAAACACATGCAATTTAACAGAGACCGAGTGGATTTTTTTTGTTTTGTTTGTTTAGTGGTAGCGTGAAATTTGGTCCTTAATGGTAGCAGCTGTCTTCATCCTTTTCAAACTCAGGTACATTAAGCACAGTAAGACAATACATAAAAGAAATAATACAACAAAGGGGGAAAAAGCCAAAAAATGACAAACACCTCAAGGAGTCACTAAGTTCTCTTGCACCCTTTCACTTGGATCTCCCTCTCAGTCTTTTTGTGGAGAGAGAGGTAAACCAGAACTTTTTCTTGAAGATGCTAAACAATGTCATGTCATCAAATAGACAAAATGGTTACCAGGGAATTTAAAAATCTGACCCAAGGAATCCAGGACACATAGAGATAATTCAGAGGTATACTTCTGATTTGGGGCGAATTCTAGACTAAAGAAATGACCATCTTGGGTAAATGTTATAATAGATAAAAGTCCAGGTTTTGGCAAGTTTTTGTTTGTTTGTTTTTGTTTGTTTTAAATGTTCTACTACCACCTTCAGCTATCAATCATTTCTGATAGCTCAAGCAGAAGGTCATCTTCATCCTTCCCAGGATCCAGGTCAATCTCAGCTTCTAATTTGCCTCCTGAAATCTCCCATATTAGTTTCTCAAAATCATCCTCCACAGAGAGCGGGGGCTTTCCTGTTGAAGCAGAGCTGAGTCGGCGAGTTTTTGTGGCCATCTGGGATGAGGAAGGGCCAGATACTTCTGGTGGGGAGGTATCTGAAGGTGACTGGGTTGAAGGCAGCACAAGACTGTAAGGTAAAAAAATCCCAAAAGATAATTAGAAAACTGACTTTTGTCAATGGGTGGCTGGACCACCTAGTCTCAGGAACACAAAGAGTTAGCCATGAGTTGTTTCTGAGAACACACATAAGGAACTGTTTTGGGAATTTAGGACAAAGCATTTTTGTCCTTTTAAAGTAGAATTCAGATAGGTGTTTAAAACATTTTAAAAATAACACAGGTAAAACATAAACAAGGGCACCCAAGGAGAACAGAAGCCTTAAGCATCATGGTTTACAATTAATTTGAAGTTTAGCAGATTTATTTAGATGCGGCTAAATTGTAAATGTTTAAAACTATTTAGCAGTGTTACTCTTTAGAGAGTATAAATAATAGTAGTGGCCTAAAGTCTGATTTGAAAGAACTGCAAGGTATTACCTGTCTCTAGGTTTCTCCGTCTCCGGCACAGTGACTGATCTGTCCTCAGAGACGAGTGGGATGACAGCCTACAAAAGAGTAATTTAGTAGGAGAGTTAGGTTTTTTAATTTGAGCATATTCACTTTCTTTTGCCACCTATTTAAAATCATAACTATCATTCTTAAAGCCTGGAATCCGAGCATAAATAATCCAAAGGTGAGTATACAAATAAGCAAAAATATTTTAACCACCCAAACATTAGCTTTTAAAAATCCCATCCTGCCACTCCACAAATGTCGAACTAAAAGTATAAAATACAGTAACAACCTGAACAACTAAAACACTTACAAAATGGCAGGAAGCATCACACATGAACACAAGCAGAGAGTTAACAGAGAGTTAATCTTCCCTGCTTTCCTACCACACAGACTAAAGCATCACTGAATTGGGTCTGCTTCTCACCACAGCTGCTTTTTTGGCTGGGCTTTCCTGCAGGACACTGCTGGAGCTGAGTGGCTTCACAGCTGCAATGACAGCAGGGTGAACCTCCACTGCCTTGCGTTTGGGGGCCAATTTGGGCGATGAGACAACTTTAACCACAGATGGCTTCACATTCACTTTGGGTTTAGCTACAAGGGACAGAAAATATTTGATTAATAGTTAGAAAAATCCCTTTTACATGGAGAATAACTCAGAGTATAAAAATTCCTTCACAGTACTAGATATATCACAAATAATTAAAAACAACAAAAAAATCCAGACTGAAAATGATCCACAAGCAATCTGTACTACACATAGCCATAATGTATATATACTTGATTCCTTTCAGTGGCTCTTGAATTTACTACTGCTATTCTGTTCCTTGTTTTTCTTCTTCAAAACCACAGGAAATATGCACCATAGAAAGTTTTAGATAAAGATTTTTAAACAGCAATTTTAAATTCTGATAAATAAATTCTTCTAATTTTGTCTTTTAAATAGAATTGTAAGAACTGTTACTATCCACCTGTGTGACCAGAATACAAGGCCAATGAAATATGACCCAATTGTTGCCAGGGAATTACTGAAACTTGGTAACTTTGAAATCCTAAAGTAAGATACACTAGAAAAAACACTGACCTTTACCCTTTTTTTCCAAGGTCTGTGCCGCACATTTCACATTCAATATTGAGTCCCCAATCCCTGAGGTTTCTAATTCTGCCTTCTGGGATGACTTTGTAGGAAGCCGCTTTGTCAGGTGTCGTGTGAAGCCTGGCACAGTAGTGAGCACTGGCTTCTCTGCTATCTGGGTACTGTAAGAGTCTACATCTCCCCAGAGGGGTGTCAAAACTGATGTTTCCTTCTGAGAGGTTCCCCTCTCTGGCTGTTTCTGTATGTGCTTTTCTCTCGTGGTCTCACATCTCTTGACTTGAACTTTAGTGATGCCAACTCCTGTTGTCTCAGCCGAAACCTATGCATAAATTTAAATGACAGAATTAAAATCTAGTACCTCTAACAACCTATATAATTACAATTTATAGGTTACAAGGCTAACAGCTAAGTCAAGCAGTGTCACGTGATCCAGAACACAAGAGCTTTTGCTCTTTGATATTAAATAAAAAACAAGCTTATAAAAGAATTGAGATGTGTGGAACAATAAAAACCAGATTCCATAGGCTAGACAATGACCCTAAGTCTAATACAAATGATTTCTAAATAATCAGGCACTTGCACGAAGATTTTTATACCAAGATGTTCGTTATCTTATTGTGTAAAACAAAACCTAAATATCCAGATGACACTTGTGTAATGTTATGAATATTAATTGATAAACTTAAAGCAGGCTGCAAAATGATACATTGTAAAGTTCTCAATTATGTTCTAAACATGAGTCAAATCATTAAACGAGTTTACATATATATGGATATAAACAAAAGACTTGAAGGAAATCCATGAAAATAACTAGTGTTGGTTACATGTAGGTTGTGAAATTATAGGGTTTCTCATTCTTTTAAATAATAAAACCCCAAAATTTGTAGAATGAATTGATATTACTCTCAATGGCAGGAAAAAAAACTTAGTTGAAAACATGATAACAGTCAATTAAACACTTTAAAAGGGCAGAGAACCCTGATGATGTATATATACAGAACACCCACCACCCCACAATTTTTTCCCAACAGAAAATTATAAGCATAGTGAAAGGCTATTTACCTAATATGTCAGTGAAATGTTAAATACAAATTTATTACAAACTAAAACTAAAAGCACATTTTACCATTCATCCAGTCTTCACTTGTATGGACAACTATAAAATGATTTTAAATAAACTCACCTCTTTACCTTCTGTTCTGGTAACACTGCTCTGAGAAGCAACTTCACTGCCTTCTTGAAGTTTCTTCTCTTCTTTTATACCTACATTCACATTGAACACATATTTCATTTACGCTGCAACTTCATGACAGATAAAGTTAAACAAAACTTTTCTTAATGAAAGTAATGCTAAGATAGGACAAATAATTATAAAGCCTATCGGTAATCCAAGTTTCAAAGTGCACATTAAAATATCAAAGGTCTACATAGTACAGAAACAGCTTATCTTTATTTAATCCAGTGACTTTTCAAAAGTTATGTGAGTAAAGAAAAATTCTCACAGAATTCCTGTAATAATCCTGTGGAACACCTTGCCTTTTGAAATATTATTTGAGGAAGTGTTACTACAGAGGGAGCTCTTTTGTTACCTGATTTTTTGGTGATTCGGAGAAGCCGCCTTGCCGCTGGGGTGGCATCAGGCTGGGGCTGGGAGCTGCTGCTGCTCTCAGAGCTCTGCTGCACCCTCAGTGCCTTCTCTAGTTTAATTTCCTCCAGCGTCTTGATATGCACCTCCTGCATAGACTTTGTTCTACCCGCAGGCTCCTCTGATTGTCCTTTGCTGACAACTATGGGTGGCAAAACCACTGTTTTTTTAATTTCATTATCAGTCTTTAACTTGATGCAGGTTAAATCTTTTTTGCTTTTCTGTCTCTCTGCTTCCTGCTGCCGATGTTTCTTTTCAGCCAGGACCTCAGAGAAGGTTTTGATTCGGATTGTGGAGGAGCTTCTGGTTCCTAAAGTAGAATCATCAACTTTTGAAGGTCCTTCTGCCTTGAGTTTGGTTTGTAATTCTCCACGTTTTTGACTGGCTCTTTCAAGAAGAATTTCTTCTAAAGTCTTCACGTGGATCTCACCAACTTTAGTAATTCTCTCTGTTTTCATGGGGGAAAAATATGTCACTGAACTTAGAGTTCATCGCTCAATGAATTATGGTCTCTCTATTCTTGAATAAGGCAGAGTACAGTAGAGTGGTATCATTTAGGTAGGCAATTAAAATGATCAAAAGTACATTAGTTTCTACCTCAATTTTAGAATATTCCATGTTTCAGGTAGTGGCCCTCAAGAAAAACTCTTAGGGAGAAAAAATTACTGATTTTTCAACTTCCTCAGAAATTTATCTGAGGAACTTGAAAGCCATTTGCTAGCTGGAAAAACCTGTCATTATAAATCTTACCAATAAAAACAGCAACAAGTTAATTTTTCCATTCATTCGTAGGTATATAACATGCACTGACACTGTGCTAGAAATGTAATAATAAGTAAAATACAATTTCAGCCCACATGTAGTTTATAATAGTCTAACAGACAAATAATTAAGGAACAACAAAATATGGTAATAATAACAGCTTTGATAAAGGTGCATGTAGTAAGAACACTAATCTTTGTCTAGGAATTGGTTAAGAAAAGCTTTTCAGAGAAAGTAATATTTAAGTGATATGTAAAGGATGAAAAGGAGGTAAAGCAGGTGATAAGACAGAAAAAAAATGGGAAAACCCCAGAGACTGGCATGCCACTGAAGAGCTATTTTTAATGATACATTAATCATTTTACATCTGTTTAAAGGACAAATTTCACACGTGACAGATATGCATGTCCTCATTACTAGAGCAAAAGAAATGATGTGGAAAAAAACAAGAATTTGGAGATGATATATATTTAATCAATGAATAACAGCTTTTAATGAAAGATCAAAAGCAATATCCTTTTATAACCTTAAACACATGTTCTGTCTCACTTTCTAAACCCTTGAATATGTTGTTTCTATATGGGGTGGTCCTTACTCGTCTCATTTCTCTTGCTTCCTAGTTAGTTTTAACAGAGTTCATCTTAAATCTGACACTTTCCAAATCTAGTTTGCTTCTCTGATCACAGCACTGATCATATAGCACCATAGTTGACTGTATTCCCAATCACATTAGAAACTTCAAGAGAACAATGACTACATTTACTTATATGTAATATTTTAGTACAGTACCTGGTAAATAAGAAGAAGCACTCACTTATTCATTTCCTTAGGCTTTCAAATTAAAAAATTTTTCATTTCAAGATGCTAGAATGCTCTCAAAATTACCACTTCAAGAGAGTATTACATGAATGGTGACATGGAGACCCTGGTTCCCTACCCTACACAAAAATTTCATCAAAATGATAAAGACATTAAAAGTAGAATAAATCCACAATAGCAATGGAAAACAATGATGCCACTGGCAGAGCATAAATCCTGAGCGATTTCTGAGAAAGAAAGCAGATATCTGAATTTATGGAAAAACAGATAAGGAATAAACTGTAGGAGTTGAAATGTTCTTCCCAACAGAGTCAAATAAAACTGCCAAACTGCTATAAAAAGCAATAGTGGGTAAAAATTTAAGGAAGACCTAAAGACTCCTACACATCAGTTGGGACAGTCATGACCTTCTCCCAAGAATGGCTCCATAGAAAGAGGAGAATCTGCTGGGAAAGGGAGCACGCTGTGAGGATGCTGGGGCTAGAGAGAAGTAGAGCATGAGATATTTCAGACTTTCATAAAGGCCAAGCAGAAAGAGGAGAAGTGGGGTAGAAAGTAAAAAGCAAAGTTAAAAAAAGAAAGTCAGCTGTACTTTGAAAGTAAATAAAGTAATTGTATGGGCCCCCAGACTTCCAGCCTGCAACCCACACAGCTGGCTTTTTGTGTACCCTCCTCATTTATGTAAACATTTTAAGCCAGGTCTGCCAGCTAGGACAGAGGACTACTTAGAATCACAGAGGAAAGCTAGGCCAGGTACTTAGAATTATGGAAGAGCAACAACATTAAAAATGAACCAAAATAAACAAAGAGAAGTGATGAAAGACATAAAACAATACATACACATATTTAAAAAAAATATTCAAATTCAAAAGCCCAGAGGAGCCTGAAAACAGGCTGTGAAAAAGAACTCAAAGAACCCTCCTAAAAAAATTCTTGGAAATTAAAAACACAGGTGCCAAAATAAATCCAACTGAAAGACTAAATAGTAAATAAAAGACAAGGCTGGTCGAAAATCAGTCATCTAGAACAATGGCAAACTAAAGTCCATAGGCCAAATCTGGCCATGATCTAAATTTTATAATTAGAGCTTTATTGAAATACATCCACTCATTCATTTACATATTACATATGGCTGCTTTCACACTATAATGGCAGAGTTGAGTAGATGTGATGGAAACTGTGGACTGCAAAGACTAAATATTTACTATTTGACCTTTTGCAGAAAAAGCTGAGTTGGTTAATTGCTAATCTAGAAAATCAAGCCAAGCAAAGATCCTAAACGATGAGGCAAAAAATCCTCAGGGATGGAAAGTATGAAGACAAAGTTAAAAGACACGTGGAACATGTGTCCAAAAACTCCAACATCTAATAAAAATTCCATAAGGAGAAAACAAAAAAGTTATTTAGAAAAGAGTAATAATATTTGATGTCAGATTCCTTTTATGATGCTGTTAAAATCTTAAGAACCAAATCAGAAAAGGATAAAATGAAAAAGGAAAAGCACAAGCTAACACCATTTGTAAACACAGATAAAAAATTTAAAAAGCATTAAACTAAATCCTGCGAATGTATAAAAAAGCTAAATGGTTAAGTATATGGATGTTCACTTTAGTATTCTTTAAATTGTATACATAGAAACACTTACGTATTTTACCCAGTAATTTAAAAAGTTTAAAAATTAGAGTATAGAAAAAATATGAAGAAGAAAATTTTAATTACTTAAAACCTCAATATCAAGATAAAACCAATGTTAATATTTTGGAATATTTCTTTGCAGTGTTTTTTCTAAGGATGTATTTTTATCTTTATAAAATAGGAATCCTCTGATACATAAAGACTTCTTCCTGAAAATTAAGTTTCTATTATAAGAAAATAAATTTCATCCAAAAAATCCTCTTATTTTACCCTAAGGCAAAAAGGTCAAAAGTGGTGTGTTTCTTTTGCAGCCTTCCTTCATTACTGTTCAGAACATGACTTTTCATGACAGCAATTATTTTAGTTCATAACTACCTTAATTTAACCTAATTCCTTTTTGTTGGATATTTAGGTTGTTTCTAATTTCCTATGATGAACACTCATTATACCATATCTAAGTACAAAAAGAGAATCCATACCAGTCATTAATTACTTAAAAAAAAAACAACAAATCCACAAAAAACACACAAAAACAAACAAAACAAACAAACAAACAAAGACAACACATAAGCCCTAACCTAACTCAACAGGTAAACAGGATAAAAAGTAAAGATTCTATAGCAAGGGAAAAAATAGAAGCTGGTCTTAGGTTTACCTACCTGCTGCTTCCTCATTGTTTGGACCAGCTGACAGGCCTAATCGTTCCTTTAGAGACTTGGAAACCTGAGCTGTAAAAAAAAAGAAAAAGAAATTAAACCAAAAGTTGAACAGAGACATTTTATAGGTCAAAACTCTTTTACAAAGGTCACAAATTAGGCTTATACTTGTCTTCAAATGCAAATGCTTTTTAAAAATGTCCTCAGGTCTTAAATTCTTCTTTCTACAGTACAGATCTATGCGAATCATGGATTCCCTAGAGCATCTCTAGGGGTCCCTAATCCCCGGGATGCAGACTAGCACCAGTATGAGGAGAGTGGTGAGCAAAGCTTCATCTATAGTTGCAGCTGCTCCCCAGCACTAGCATCATTGCCTCAGCTCCACCTCACATCATGAGGCACTAGATTCTCATAGCAGCACTAGCCTCTGGTGCTAAAAAGGTTGGGGACTGCTGCCCTAGAGCACTCAAGAGAGCCTTCAAAAAAAATCTTTTTATATCTGAAAAGCAGAAACTACTAAATTTAGTAAAATAATTTTGTTACCGTACAACCTTCTAAAATCTTACTGACATCAAAAGGTTTTTTTCTCCTAAGTCTATTGGAAATATGCACTTTAGTTATTAGGCTTCAATATAATTGGCGGGCAAGGAGAAAGGGAAATTGGCTTCAAATTCTGTGATCTCATAACACTGTGTACTTTTCCTGTCACATAATTTATCACAATACAGACAAGTATTCCTACCTGCCATTGTATCATAAGCTCCTGAGAACTGTGATGGTGTTTATTTTATCCAATGGTGTTCTACCTAGAATCTAGCACAGTAAGCACTCAAATGTTTACTGAATAATGAAATGAATACCAGAAATGATTTGATTTACCCAAACAAAAAAATCACAAACCAGACATGTTACAAGAGACAGTGTCAGGACTACACCCATGTATATTATAAGAGAGGTACCTTTCTTTGGTGTTTTATCAGTTTCTGAAGCATCAACTTTCTTTCCTAGCCTCTGTGCAAGGCTACGCTTTAATGGAGGATCGCCTTCACCACCTACAGAAGGAACTCAGTTTAAGAGCTCAAGTCAACCTTCCGCAAGGTCAAGAAATACAAGCAAAAACAGACAATGTAGTAATACTTTTGCAACTTTTCTGCATTTATATGGTGTGTTCATTCACTGGCTTCTTTACAACTCAATTTTAGAGCAGGAATAAAAATGTCATAAAAAAAGAAGAGGTAAAGAAAGGGACAAAAAATTAGAATGCACAAATTAACACTTACCAAATAACTGACCAAAACTTCAAATTATAAGTCCTGGTTAAGGCTAAAATTCATAATTAGGAATATATAGGAAAAAAAAAATCTTCATGTACAGAAAGATCTTAACTGGCTAACTGCTGAATTCTAGGTAAATTTATGGTTTAATGTACCAAGAATGTTTGGGAAGACAGCAAAAGAATCACAAAATTAAGAATTTTTCTGTGACACAAAGTCTCTGAAGGCCAAATAGCTTCTCTCTTCAATTCCAGATAAGAAATATAAAGTTATGAAAGATTCAGTATCTTAGCCAATTAACGATTCTGTATCTCCGCCAATTAATGATTCTGTATCTCCATCCAATCAACGATGGAGCCAAGACCTGAACCAAGTTTCCTGATTCCTGGTTTATAACATTACACTGTTCAATGCGAGCTGTTTAAATGTCACAAGTTGTCAAAAACTGTGTTTTTGGATTGTATGACTAAAAATATAGTCAGAGTCCCATTAAAAACTTTGCAGAGTCCCATTAAAAACTTAAAAGATGCTACAGAGTACATTTTCTCTCTCCTCTCACTTATAATTTAAAAAAGAAACCAAAAATCATAAAGTTTACATGTCCTGCTGATATAAAAATAGTTTCTTTCTGTATTTTTTTACCTAAAATTTCTGTCAGTGAGAATGGTGTTGAAGAAAATACAAAACAAATAAGATTTCACAAATAAGATTTGCAAACACATTTTAAAGAGTATAAAGGAACTGCTGGAATCAGAAATTTTCAAAATAATTCTTCTGAAACAGACACACAGCAATTCAGTAATATGGTAAAATACTTCTCAAAATATAAACTAGCACTAATCCAGGGACTGAATTTATATTAACTGGACACTTACTTCCCTCTACAAACTCAAATTTCAATTTGTCCATACAGATATTTTTTACTGTTTTTTAAACTTAGTACCTTCTAAAGAGTTGACCATAATCAAGTTAACTTTTAACACTATGCATTTTTATGACTTCAATAAAAGGTATAATACACATGTAAAAAAACCAGGAAATTTTATTAAGAGCTTTCAGCCAAGAACACGGGGACTATAAATCAATATTGACAGGGCATTTGTATAAAGAGAATTTCAGAGGAGGTATGTTAATACACAAACAAGCAGAAAACAAAGGATATGCACAAAACTTACCTACTGAAAATTTTCGTTTCCCCAGTCTCTCGGTTAGACTCAATCTTACCAAGGGTTCTTCTCCTAAAATGGCAAAAATAGAATTTCTCTACCATTAGCTGATTTCTCTTTATTCAGTAATTACTTATGGGTACAAAGTATGCGCTGATATTAACATGAGTCCCCACAGTCTCTTGACAATCAGATCTCGGTCTTAAGGAAGACTATCACGTTAAAAAAAAGAAAAAAAACAAAGATTTAACCTCTTAAAGAGCCAATGTTCAGCCCAAAGGGAAGCAACAGCACAGTCCTAATTATTAACAGTAACCAAGTATACAAATTGCATTCTAATCAATTGGTTAGAAACTTAACCTATACTTTTGCTTGTGCACTTCAATATATTAAATAAAATTATAAAAAATAAAAAAAACCTCATACTCCATTGCTAGCTAACTCTCCTATATAACCTTCGTTGATCACTTCAGAAGAAGTGAGCTCTTCCCTCTGACTCTCTGTTGACTGAAGGGCACAAACATTTAAAGGTATCTGCATATTATAATTACTTGTGTTATATTCCTTATTTGATTTACAGCTATTAAGGGAAATATTTCTATAACTTAAAGGGTTTATTATAGTTTTTTATCCACAATGGACAGTCAACAAATTTGTTGAGTGGATACAAATAAACAGTAAATGTAAAAATTAAAGATACATTAATGTGAGTACCAGATGAGTAAGAATTTCAACTTTTTAAATAGTAGAGTGAAATATACTAACTTTTCATCCTTCTATTTGATCAACATACTGAACTCTTTCTGCATAGCCATTAAAGGTAAAATACACACTAGGATTTTCCACTCCTAGTTTTTTAAAAGTAGCTTGACAACTCTTAAGACCTACCTATACCTCACCTTGTTTGTTGGACAGAGTCACTGTCCTCACCACAGTCCGGACATTCTCTTTTTCAAGACCTGGAATGGGCTGAGGTTGGAGTAAAAGACTGGAAACTCCCGAAGAACTTTCTAAATAAAGCAAATCAAAAGAGAGCAAATAATTATGGAAAATAAAGCTATCACCAAGTCAAGAAATTTTGACTTGTGACCATATAAGTCCAACACAGACCATAAGATTACAAGCCAATCAGTCTCTCTGTTCTTGTTTGCCTACAGTGACATGGGATGGTGGTGGGAGGAGTGATAATCCTTATCTCTTATCTTCCTTGGGCATGATGTATAAATAAAACATAAAACTGTTTTGAGTAAAAGGTACTCAATCCACTTTTATTTACCAAGGCTAGCATTCTAAAGTTAACCCCAGAAGCACATCGGCTATAAAGTCTGTCAATTCAACCTTTTTCATCTATATTCAATTATCTGCAAAAAGCACATCTCCACGGTTCCTATAGAACAAGCTTTACCAAGAGGGTACTGAAAACCAACCAGTTGATTCTCTCTAAATATTACCTTTCAAACCATAATTTTTAGAGTTGGAAATATATAAAATAACCAGGTTAAGGCAAGCTCGAAGAAATCCTAGCAGCTCTTGAGAAAAATTCACCTACTACAAAATAAAGATTTTCCTCTTTTAATATGATTTATAGGTTGTTCTTTAGAGTTATATTTTGCAAGATAAATGTTTTTCTGGGTTTTTTTAATTGCAATGCGTGGCTTTGAATAGTTAGGGACTGAAACATAGCTGCAATGAAAAAAAAGCAACCATGATTTAAGTAAGTCTGTGTTTTTTTCTTCAAATCAGCCACAGAAGTCAGTCATTGTGGTTGTTGCAAGGGTCCTTATTATCAGAAATGTCCTAGTTATTCTCTAGGAACATTTAACGATGTGTCAAAACTGATGACTTACCTCCTTGCTTCTTGGATTTTTCCTTCATTTTCTTTGACTTAATTTCCTCAAGGGTTTTTATTCCAAAATTCAAACATTCACCTGAGAAATGCACATAGAAATAAAAGGAGGAACTGTGCGTTTTATCTGTAAATAGCAGGCATTCAGATGTTTTCTAAATGAATAAGGAGGTGTGTGTACACGTGTGTAATGGGGGCAGGGAGGAGGGAGGTGGTGGTGACTGTGAACTATATTTCAAAGGTCTTTAATATAGTCTGGACACATTTCATACTGCTATAAAATTTGTAAGTGGGAACCAGCATCAACATAGCATCTTCTTACCTTGTTTTAAACTGATCCCAGCTTTCCGGGCAGAAGCTCCTCGTAATCCATTATGAACTTCAGGAGTTGGTTGCAGAGTAGGTGTTTTGGTTTCATCACCTTCCTCAGAAAACTGATCTATATTATCAACATTTAAAGGCAAGTTTATGATTAAAAACAAGCCTAGAGCCTTTAATCCTGATTCTGTCTAATTCACTAAGTGACTTGATCACATATTTGCCTTAAAGAGCTCAATTACCATCATCATCTTCATCATCATCTGCAGCATTGATTACAACTGGTGGATGTGTGGGGCTGGGAACATTTTCTGAACTTTCTACTTTCATCACACTTCGCAGCTGAGGGGAGGGATTAGACTGGACAGATAATTTGCTCTGCTGAACTGTGAGCTGGCAAGCCTTCACTTCCTCTTCTGGTGACTCAGGAACAGTGGGCAGCACAGCTAGACATACAAAATTAGTCATAAATTAAAAATAGAATATATTATCCCAATTCATCAAAAATCCCCAACCACCCATGATGAGTTTGGTGCATTTTCCTTGCCACTATTTATGTCTTTTTATGTAATTTCCCATTTTCCCAATCAGATTCTAAATTTCCAGGGAGAGAAAATATGGCTTTTAGTTAATAATTCTTCACTGTAGGCAAATACACTCAAGATGGACACTCAAAACATAAACAGGAAGCTAAGTGCATAGTGACTGTAAATTCTAGAGATGTAATTTTAATATTGGAATTCTAGGCTTTTTGCTTAGCAAGAAGTACCTTTAAAGAGATAGCAGGTAATACTTTTGAGCCAAAGCAGAAAGGAGTGAACCTAATTTTCCTCCCCTTAAATGAAGATAAAAATATGCAGCCATCAGATTTTAATCATAGAGCAGATGTGGCTTTTAAATGGCTTATCATTCCACTTGGAAATTACTTTAAAAGGGACTTCGGAAATAAATACTAGCTTTTGGTAGAGTTTAAGTTTTATTTCAGATTACAGCCTAGAGTAGGGTTAGCAAACTTTTTCTGTAAAAAGCTGGACAGTAAATATAGGCTTTGTAGATCTCTGTCTCAAGTACTCAATTCTGCAGCAGTAGCACAAAATTTGGCTATAGAAAATCTGAAAACAAATGGGCATGGCTTCATTCCAATAAAACTTTGATTCACAGAACAGGTGGGAGAACAGATTTGCCAACCCCTGGCCCGGAGAATCAAGTTTCTTTCAAAACCCTCTATGGATCTGATATGAAAATGGGAATGAAGCTACAGTAATCTAAACTGTCATACCAAGAAACACTTGTGAGGCAGCATGGCTTTCGATGACAGTTTTGATTGTGACTCTGCTACTTATCAGTTTATGACTGTGTACAAGTCATTTAACTTTAATAAAGTGCAGTTCTTCTATCTATGAAGTGGAATACTGCTCCCTTACAAGAGTAAAAGAAGGCAACATATATAAAGTACTCTGTACAATGTGCACAAGTGTTCATTACATAGTAATTATTCCTTTAAAATTAAAAACAGATCTCACTTTTGCTTGGAGGGAGGAAAAGGCCGTCAACATAACGTCCTCTGTTGTGATGGAAAGCGCAGTTTAGTTTTTGACATCCCATTGGTTGATTTTCCCAGTAACAAGGAATCTCACTGCGTTTTTTCTGTAAGAGGGAATAATACATCATTTTCAAATAAAAAATGAGGTGTTTTTCGCACAAAGTTCATATATGGGATTCAAAAATCTGAAACATGAGATGATTTTAAGCAGGAGGAAGAGCAAAAAAAAGAGCGTTGCTAAGTCAAATACCCTAAACATGATGGAGAGATGAGGGGAGCAGGGAAGTGGTTTATTTACTGTTTTTTTCCTCTTTGCCCTGATCCCGGAACTCTGAATATCTACACTTAATTTAGAGATGCAGGATACTATCTACAGTAGTTAAGGTTATGGAATCAAAGATAAGAGGGTCTGAATCTCTACTATGCTACTTATGGGCCAAGTAATGCTGGACAAACGACTTAACACCTCTATGCCTCACTTTCCTCAGCTATAAAATGGGAATAGTGGCTATTGCTTTCTTATAAGGATTAAATAAAATAATGTACATGGAGCACCTAGCACATAAAAAGGATTAAATAGACTACAATTATTATCTGAAGCTGAGAGTTCAAGGCTTTGAGAAAACATTTTCCCATTTGTGACTTCCCAAGGTAAGATACATGTAACACACTAAGGATGGTATTTTCCTTCCCTAGCTACTTCACTTTTATGAAGGGGAATGAAAAAAATACTTGCATATCTATAATAAATTGCCAAATCAAGGATATATGTCCAACAATTATATATATTAGTTTTAATATATATATACATTAGATGCGTATAAACAATGTTCAAAACAATACTACTTATAATAGCTCCAAAACGTAAACCCAAATGTACATCAATGCTAGAATGGATAAATACATTGTAATAACTTCATAAAATAGAATATGATTCTGGACTTAACACAGATGCAGAGTGAAAGAAGCCAGACATGAAAGAGCACATATTGTGTGATTTCCATTTATATAAAGATCAAAACAGCAAAACCTCTATAGTAGTCGGGATCAGGATGGTGATTAGTTCTGGGGGCTTCATTAGTAACAATGAAGGGAAGGAGGAAAAGTTCTATTTCTTGACCTAGGTGCTGGTCAAGTGTATTATTCATTTTTGTGAAAACTGTTCAAGCTGTAAGATTATGATTTGTGCACATTTCTACATATACTTTAACAAGTAGTTCAATGGGGGGGGTGTGGGGGGGGGAAGGACCTGATAAACACTTCTGAAAAGTAACTAACCTTGGATTAATAACCTGCATTATGTTGGCTCTCTCATCCTAATAAGCAGCCAAAGGTGTAAAATTCCAAGAAAGAACAGCAGCATTATTTCAGAAAATTTAATGTGGAGGAGAGAAACAGAGAAACAATGACCATTACAAAGAGATTCTTAAATGTAAAAAATGGGACAAAGATCAGTCTACTATACTGAGACTGATAATTTGATAATACTCGGTTGGTAGGGATGTGGGAGGATCATGAATACTGATAATGGAAACGTAAAGCAGTTCATCAGCTTTGAAATGCAATTTGGCAAAAACTATTTTAAAAATCTATGTCTTGAGTTTATTGCTACATGTATGATTACTTTTTTAAAAAAAAAGTACAGCAAATACTTTTACCTTTCAAAGAACTGGATGGAATTTATTAGTTCCCTGTCACACCCAAAAGGTAGGTATAATAGCTACCATTGTTTTTTAGATAAGAATAACAACAATTACTCAATTCCTTGTTCCTCAAGGTAGAACCTTAATGCCAATCCTCCCTGCTCCTAAGTCAGTCTTTGGTTAAGTTTTCACTCCTTTCCAGGAAGTAATTTTCAAATTACTGGGTAACTTCTAAAATAATATCCTCCACATACAAGAGTCACATGACATTTACTTGATCTGTTTAAAGCATTTAGTGGATTTTGTTTCTAAATGAAAACTAATATGCATGCAAGAAGACTACTTGGGAAACAAATGCCTAGGATGCTATTATCAAAAGAAAATCACTTTTTTTGGTAAAGAATCATTTTACTTAAAAAGCTGTAAATGTATAGATGCACACTTAAAAGGTATTCCATATAATTCTGTACTTTTTTCATTTAGCAACACATGACTATTTCTTTAAGTTTTTATTTCTTTAAAATATAGCACATGGTCGAAAGGTATACAGAGTTAGTAGGTTCCTGGGAGTTTCTGGTCACACCATTTCTATCGATTGATCAATAACCTTGTTTTATGTATGTTTATAATTAAAGACACCTTATATAATACATATCGTTGATTTATTAACATTAAACTCAAGGCCAATGGCACTATAACTCACGCCTGAATGAAGCTTTTTATCTATTACATGTATTTTCTTTCTTGTGCTTAGGAACAGTATACAACACTGCAGCACTACCCTAGGGGGCCATTTCAAACAGGAAAATCAACAATAAAAAAAGCACGAAAATACAATTAAAAAAAATGGGGGGGGGGGGGCACTGAACAGGCCACGAAAAGAAGGTAGAATATTGCCTTGTTTGATTTCAGCTGGGAGTGTATACATCAGGTGATTCAGGAGACTCATATTTCTTGGTGCTCTTCACATGTCTGTGAACAACCATGAAAGTGAGTATTGATGTGGGGGTTATAAATAAATTTTAACAAGTAGGCAGATTTGCAAATATGGAACCCAAGAATAATGAAAATTAACTGCATACAGAAGGGACTTACAGTAAAAAGGCTCTTTCCCATTTCTGTCCCCACCTCCGTAGTTACTATTGTTAAGTTTCTCTTTTATACTTCCAGAGATTTTTAAAATGCAAATGCAAGTAAAAAATAATAAATCTTTTCTCTCTTAAATAAATGGTAGCATATTATATACCTTATTCTGCGCCCTTTACTTTTTCACTATGCCCTGATCTTTCCATAACAATTTTAGTTTCCCTTTAAAAATTTTTTGTTAACAACTGCCCACCATGCCATTGCATGAATGTAATAAAACTTATTTAAAATGAAGGGTTAGGTTGTTTCATACATTTTATTATTACAAATTATGCTACAAAGAGTAATTCTACATACAGCTCATTTTGCACGAGTATAGTTGAGACTCAGGTATGACAGTAGTTTCATATGATGCATCCAAATAAGCCTCTGTGCAAAAAAGAATTAAGAGAGCAGCCATAAAACTGCTATTCTTAGACAGGCTCTTTGCAAGGTTGGCCCTTGGCTGGGATGTAGGAACTTGGCACTCAGAATGTGCCTAGATTGTTTATGCAAACAATATGGCTTATGCTGAACACCTGCCAGCCTTGCGGGAGTCTGGAGTTTGCTTACGTTATTAGGTAGAGAGTGCCTATGTGATCTGTTCCAATAAAAACCTTGGATGCTGAGTCTCTCATGGGCTTCCCTGGGCAGAAACATCACATAAGTTGCTGCATTTTCATGGCTGGGGGAAGTGCTTGCTCTGTGTGACCTCTCATGCAAGAGATCATAAAGAAACTCACATATGGATTCCTCTAGATTCTGCCTGTGTCCTTTGAGATGTCCTTATTATATCAGTGTTAATAAATCTTAGCCAGGAATACAACCATGTGCCGAGTCCCATGAGTTCTTCTGGAGAATATTCAAATGTAGATGTTCTTAGAGACCTTAGTTCTTAGAGATCCTAGGTGTTGTCCCAATTTATACTCTGCAAGCAGTGTTATGACATTTTTCAGAAGTCAGAGTATTGCTTTTGCTGAATTTTAGTGGATTCTCTACTAGCTGGAAGACAGGCAGCATAATATAGGTAAAAACTATAAATCTGGAACCAAACTGGAGTAGCTCTAGGAACCAAGGCATACGAACTGTACATTTAGTCTCTTTCTTCCTTCCCCAGCCCCTCAAACAATTCAGTCCAAAGTCTTAGTGATGCTGAGAGGTAGGCATTCATGCTGGGAGAGGGAAGGGTATGTGACCCAGAGCAGAGTTTTAGAGCCTGACTGAGATGAGAAAGATGTCCACTTGACAAGCTGGGACTGGCATAGGGTGTCAGAACCCATGAGAGATTAGTATGACATTTGCATAAGATGGCCTGGCACAGTGATGGAACCTGAGCAGGGTGAGCAAGGCGAGCAAGACTTCTGAGCAGAAGGGATCCCAATGTAAGGTGAGGAGGGTATACTCATGGAGGGTCTGCCCAGAACGAGCATCCAAGACCAAGCAGAGTGAGGAAGGCAGGGTCTTCCCAAGTGGGGACCTGGTACAGAGACAAAGAATGAACAGGGTGAGGAGAGTAAGCACCTCGCATGCGAGGGCTGCCCAACAGTGTGGCAGAGCCTAACTGTGAAGAGGGCGTCCAAGGCGGGTAGAGGGATCCAGGTAGGATGCTAGAGTTCAAGTAGAGGGAGGGAGGAATCCTCACGGTGGAGCCAGGGGGAAGGCCTAGTACACGCTTTAGGCATCAAAACAAGGTGAGAAAATTGTCCCTGTGGAAGAGCAGCCTCGTGTGTGATGTCATATCCTGAGAGGAAGGAAGGGGCTGAGATACAATATTGGTTTACATAACTAGAGGACTGAACAGATAAGTAATACTGAGGACAATGGGAACCAAGTTTCTCAGTTTTGGAAAAGAGAATTACAGTATGGAAAAGGAGAAGCCTAGACTAAACCCTGTAGGTCTTGTGAATTGGAAACATCTATTTAAACTCATAATTTTCAATACATCAACATAAATAATGATAAATACATCAATGATAAATACATAAATACATCATAAATAATTTTCAATACATCAACATAAATAACACGCGCGCGCACACACACACACTTATATATTCCTTTGTTCTTTCCACTGCAGGCCTGGAAGCAACACTCTAGGAGCAACTCAAATCTTATTTCTATATACCATTTTTCACTGAAAGAACCCAGAGCTCCTTAGAGAAATGGCTGATCCAGGGCTAGAAGAGGTAAGTACAGAATGAGCCTAGAAAATCTTAAGTCAGAAAGCAAAGAGGTGTTCAAAGAATGGAAACATCAAAAGGACACAAAAACCACTTTGAAGGGCTCTTACTGGCCAAATCTGGGTCTATTTGAGAATTAAAAAATGATAGTAATGGAGTACAACACATGGAATAATAGGGAACTGTAAGTTTGCACACATACAAATAAATCACTAAAAAACAAATTTTTATGAAAAATAGGATAATTACAGGGTCTCAAAGTATCTCTCCACGAAATATTTACTACGAAAAGAAAAACTTTATAGTGAAGTAATCTGGTAGATACCACCTTAATGAAGCAATCAAAATTAACATCACCAGTAACGGGGTAATTAAAATTGAATGCCACCTAATAGTATACAATGAGAATATCGCCTTTGTGCTATTTCTGCCAAAGATACACAATCTGAATTTAGTAATGAGAAAATTTCAGACTAACCCCAATTGAGGGATATTCTACAAAATAATAACTACCTATAACTACTAGAAGTGTCAATGCTAATGAAAGCCAAGGAAAGACTGAGTAACTGTTCTAGACTGAAGGTCACTGAAGAGTCATGTAAACTATATGCAACACTTGGTTCTGGATTCGTTCCTTTTGCAATAAAGGACATTACTGGTACAATAGTAAAACGTGAATGGGCTCTAAGGACTAAATGAAGGTAATATATCGATGCTAATTTTCTATTTGTAAAGGCTGTTATTTAGTTATGTAGGAGAATGTCCTTGTTTGCAGGAAATACTCATGAAAATATTTGGAGGTGATGTGGAATGTCAGTAATTTATACCCAAATGGCTTAGAAAATGTTTTATATTGTAACTGCAACTTTTCTCTAAGTTTGAGACTGTTTGAAAATATACGCAGAAATGCAAATATTCCCCAAATTTACATATACCATTTTTACCAAACTGCCTTCCAGAAAAATAATACCAATTCATCCTCCATAATATCTAGATATTAAGCAAGCATGATAATAATGACTGAAATTTCACTGGACTACTTTAAAAATTTTAACTCATGTGTTATATAAAATACCATTTCTCCCTATATTTTTTATTGGCCCATCATGACACCAGGCTAGTTCTTATAATACAAAACTTACATCGATCTCCATGTGCCGAAACCTGCACACTTGTCGAAAACAGCGCCCTTCTTGCCATAATGTGCAAACAGTTTCATTTCCTAGTGCAGCTTCACAGTGACGGAATGGACAGCTGTCACCCTATTAACCAAGAGAATAATACAGAAAAGAACTGTGGTATTGAAACAGATTCCAAGTAAAATGTTCATTATAATAGTTTCCTGTTGCCTACACAAACACAGTATAGAAAGATAGGCAAGGTAGAAGACAACTGAGGTGGGATAACAAGAACTATCAGAGGTCAATAAATTTATAATTTCCTACTTTCTATTTCCTGAGAGTACCCTTCATCTGGTCTGACAAACATGAATGACAAAGTGAGAGATGGGGTTGAAAAAGACAAGTGGAAGTATTAGATCTCTTTAAAAATATATTTTACAGTTCATCTTCAACACTGTTTAATAAATCCTAACTTGTGTGATTTAGCAGCTAACAAAAAATTAGAAAGAAAGTTACTAGATTAGGATTGAAGTATAATTCCATGCTTCACTATATACTTTATACACTGGTATCCGAAACAAAATACAACTGTTGCGCGAATTGCTATGTAAGATCAGAGCCCTACTCAAAACTTATAATTTTAAACATAGCAGCAAAATGATTTAAGATGTTTTTGTTAACAACATGTACATTTATAGAATGCCATAAAGGAACAGAAAACAGCAGATAAATGTAAATGGAGCTGCAGTAGAATAAAGAAAACCTGGTAGTTTTCACAAAGAAAAAGTAAAAAAAGTTACAAAAGCATATTTAGAAGATGGCTTTAGAATTCAGCAGTAAATCTGAAGAAGTTAAATTCAACCCATGACAGTTTCTAAAGTATACTACAACCCACCCATTCATTTAGCACAAAAGAAATAAAATCAAAGTTGGCAAGCCACAGGCCAAAGTGCTCCTAATTCCAAAGGCACCCTGAACAGATTAATTCACTGTAATTCAGTGAGAGACCAATGAATGATGACTAAATGCTATGGACCTTTTCAGTTTTGTAGAACACAAAGAACATAAAATGAAGAGGAAAAAAACATGATGAATGAATTCTCCCAGGAATGCTATCCTTTACTAAAAAACTAAAAACAAGTAACAGACAGTTCAGAAAAACAAAACATAACAACTACTTAGTAAAATCTTATCTAATTTTATTAGGGAAATTATTAAAAGAACTGATTTAGAGAATCCAATTCTTACTTTGGTACATGTAGAATAGAAAAAAAAATAGCAGTCTTCTCCTTGATTAGGCATGCTGGGTAGATCTCAGATCACAAGTGGCTTCTTGAAAACAAGCCACTGCTTCCTCAAGACGAGGATCAGCTTCAAGTTCTCTTGAAATAGATTTAATCTTTCAAAAGACAACTTGACCACAGAAATTGTCTTTAAAATGTAATCCTAGAATAAGGAGATAATGAATTAAAATATTTCAGGTAAATTCTTTCAACTTCCTTCTCCAAATCGCCTAATGAAATCACATTGTTAAAACAAAATTTTAATAGTATTAACATGTACTTGCCTATACAGATCCTCGTGAACACTCTGGTTCATATTTTATTCTTATGTGATACTGTACAGTCCCATCTACAATGTAAAATTTTTGTTAAGGATAGCCATGCCCTTATTTCTTTTGTATTCTCTGTGGTGCTTATTACATTGCTTCAACATAACATTAAATATGCATTGCTAACCTTTAATAGCATTTCACTAATCTATCAGAAGGATTCCCCTGGCCCCAAAATTCATTGAGTACATTCTGCATTCTTGTGTATACCAAAGGCAATTTAAAAAACTGCCTCTAATAGGATCAAGTCTCTAAGGGATATTCAAATAATTACAATGACTCATGCAAAAAAAAAAAAAAAAAAGTATCAATTAGATGAGAACGAAAAAGTTTTACAATAGAAAATTTTTTAAGAAAGGAAAGAAAAGATTAGAGGTCAATTTCATTCTTGAAATCAACATCCCAAAGATTATGAATTAATGTTGGAAAAAAATAGAAATTCTTTTAAAATCTTCACGCTCTCAGCAAGTTTTAAAGGCTACAGATTGATAGAAATGAACACATCTCTATGAAAAAAAGTGAGAACAAGAGAAAGCTTAAAAACTAAGAAAACTCAAATTTCTAGCCTCTTCTTCCAAAAGATTTTGAAATTTTTTTCGATTTTCAAATCTAGAAGGCTAAACACTGATGCAAAACACAAAAATTAATTATAAAATATCAATATCAGGAATCTCCCAGAATGCAAAAAGATGTCAATACCAGACAAAAGGTATATAAGATGGAAATAAGATTCTATTACTATACAATGGAAATGCTAAAAGGAAGGAATGGAATTCATAGAGATAATAACAATGCAAGAAAAATTCCCAGACGTGGTTCCATAGTTTAGCAGTTAGCACGTCTGCTTTACACACAGAAGGTCCTGAGTTCACGCACCAGTGGAGCCACGGTCCACGGTCTATGGCCATGCCACCCTGAACAAGCCCGATGTCTGATCTTGGAAGCTAAGCAGGGTCGGGCCTGGTTAGTACTTGGATAGGAGACCACCTAGGAAGACCAGGTAGGTGCTGTAGGCATAAATAATAATAATAAATAATTAAAAAAAAAGAAAAAGGAAATTTCCCTAAACTGGATGAACTTGACACTTTTTTAAAAGGGACACATCAAATGCCAGGCAGAAAGTTTCTTTAAAGACATCTCTGCCACAGAAATGGTGAAACTTTTGAATTCTAATGGTAAAGACAGAATCATACATACTTCTAGGAAAAAGAAGACTGATGACAGGCGAAAAAAATAGGACATAACATTTGACTTCTTATCTGAATCTCTAAATGCCAAGACAAAATGCTAAGTATCCAGAATTTAAAGGAGAGATTACAACCTTAGATTTAGCCTTTCAAACTACATTTCAAGAAGATCTCAGGACGTGGAAGAAGTTTTTAGACATGAAAAGTCTCAAAAAGTGTAAGATCTATCTACTCCATATATTCTTAAATAAATTAATTTAAGAAAGTATTTTAACCTGAGAAAAAGAATTTAGAAAGAACTCAATAAAATAAAAAGAACAAAACTATGTTGTGACATGGTTTTCTATTTAACTGCTTTGTATATCTGATTTATAATACAACTGATAAGTCCTAATTAAAGCAAATTAAACCACAGTATATTAAAAAAGTAACATCACATGATCAAAAAAAGGTTTGTTCCAGGACGAAGAATGCCTTAACATTAGGAAATTCATTATATTAATAACGGGGGGTAAAAACAAAAACTGTGGTATCTTAAGATTTTAAAAAGAAAAAAATGGTAAAATGAAATAAGGATTTAAAATGGTATTTAAAAAACAATGGCTTTAGGAGAAAGTTAAAATGCAACGCCTTTTAAAAGGAACCACCTTAACATAAATGTACTTAATTATCAGAAACCCATCGGCACATGCAACATGATAAAAACACTAGAGGTAAGCTCACTCAAGGCACAGAAAAAAGGAACACTCGCTGCCTCCACTATCACTCAACACTGTTCCAAAGAGTCTAGCATATGTAAGAATAAAGAAGATATAAAAACTGAAAGAATAAGGCAAAAGAATTTTGCACATTATATGCTTGCAATCTAGAAAATCTAGCACAACTGAAAAATGTTTAAAATAAGATATTGAAAAAACAGTAAATTTCCTATATGCCAGCAATAATTAATCAGATAGTAAGAGTCCCACTTACTATAAAACTATAAAGTATACAGGAAAATGAAGCAGTATACAAGACCCACATTAAATTAAAAACAAAACCCAAACACTATGAAATTACATACAGAAGACCTTGATAGTAGAGAGATAATGGCTTAAAGTTTACTTCTCCCCCAAATAATGTATATGTTCAATGCAACTTAAGTCAAAATCCCAATGAGAGTTTATTATTAGAATTTGACAAACTGCTAAATCATCTAGAATAACTGAGAAAAATAAAGAAAATTTAAATAAAGAAAAAAATTTTAAAAAATAAATAAGGGCCTTGCTCTTCCTGATATTGCAGTAGATGTGAAATATAATAATTGTAATGTTTGCAAATAAATGAATACAAGATCAATGGAATTCAAGTGAATCTATGAATAAACGTGATATATGAAAAAGAGGCATTTGAAATTAAAAATTGGCCACCGATTAAAAAAAAAATTGTGTTCCATACAAAAACGTTCCAGGGGAATAAAAGAAAAGAATGGCAGAGGCTTTAGTTCACTAATTAAAGCACTATACTAAGATTGTGAATTCATAACTACTCAGCAAAAAAACAAGCAATATTTGACAATGTCTACTATGTTTATGTGTGGAAGAGAAGCAGTATCACATAACTATAATCCTAGATTACATTTTTAATGTAAAAAATATAGCCATTTGAGCACTGGGGAAAAAAAGCATGGTAGTTTTTGAAAAGCTCAGGGTGAAAAAAACCTTTCCTAGGATGATACTAATTAAAAACCTTAACAAAAAATTGGTAGATTTGACTACATAGAATGAAAAACTCATATGGTGAAAGATCTATTAGCAGCATGGCCAAAGTTATCTTTATTAAAAGGGGTGTGTCAAGAACTTTTACAAATCAAGTAGACCTCATTAATTAGTCAGTAAATTGGTACGACCTCTTTACAATGAATTAACAATTCTACAAATTCACAACTGAGAACTGGTTCTAAGGTACAGTTCACATGGATGAGTATAGGACTATTATTTGATATAGAGCTATTTTTGCTTTTAATGGCAAAACCCAAATGTCTATCAATGGCAGATATGTTAAATTGTGGCACATTCATATAAAGGCACGCTGAGTAGTCATTAAGATGAAGAAGAACTATGTGTATGGACGTGGAACTATGCCTTGATAAACTATTAAAGGTGTTTATCTCTGAAGAGATGGAATTACAGGGAGATTTCACCCTGGCTACATTGTTTTTACCTTTTTTATAATGTGCATGTATTATCAAAAAAAAGGGTGGGGAGGGGAGAGTGTCTCCATCCCCAAACCGAAAGCTTGTAAACAATTACAAAAAAAAATGTCTCGACAATAGCTAATTTCTTACTGATCCAGAGAAATCATGTCTTAAATTACAAAAATGTTCATTCCTTTAAAGAGGAAAAAAACCATTTTCACACTTACATTAGCTGGTTGCTCTCAACAGGAACGTCTGTGTCTTCACTGAGTTCCAATCTATCACGCCTGTAGGTCGAACCAACACTCAATCCATGAATTAATAATAATGAGGCAGAAAGAATTTTCCTCCTCACATTGCCAAGGGAACCTCTCAGCCACAATTCAAACACAGGACGTGTTTTTAAAACATCTCCCAACTACTGGGAGATTAAGTCCATTCGAATAACCTTTGTCAGACTGGAGACAGCTAGGGCTAGTTATCTCCTCAAAAACAAAAACAAAAACAAACAAACAAAAAAAGAGTTCATTTAAAGATGAACTTGAGATTCAAAGGATTATTTAAGAAAAAAAAAAAAAAATCCATCTTCCATAGCCGAATAGAATTTAAAAAGAAAAAAAGAAAAAAAGAAAAAAGAAAAAGAACACCAAAATTCAATAAGATCCAATTTCTGGTCTTCAAGATTTCTTCACCTATTAAGAAAAAAACAGAAACCTTCCCCCATCTTTATTATCTGTATAATAAAAGCATACTTGTATGTAAAAATATAAGTGTTTTATGTATATAATATACATATATACTAACTGACTTATACACACACACACATATACACGAATGTGTAGAAATAAAACATTTGGGTAAGTTTTCCCTTTTAAAATACACTACAAAAGCCTTTATATTTGAGTTCATTATAAAAGTAGTGAACTTACTCCTATACCAAAAGTATGAAGTATATTAATACATTACACAAAATTTTGCCCAGCCCGCAAAATAAAGATGAAAGGACGTCCTTAAACATATATCAATGTGTATAATATGGATGTATGTATATCATCATCATCTTTATCTTCAGGGAGTGTTTAACCAAAAAAGATAGAAACGTATAGTTACAGAGTAACTACAGAGTGGTGCAACAAGCTGTAGAAGGCAGAGCAACATTATAGCCATACTGAACTGGCACTGTCAAAATATAGAAAGTTTCTAACTAAGGGAAGATTTTTCTTTCTTTTACAGCAACACCAGTGTCAACTGGCATGAAATTCAATATTGGCCCTGCAAAGGCTTGCTTATGCAGCCTAGTTTCAAATTCTTTACTAGTGATGACTACAACTAAAGACGTAAATATCCATTTACTCCAGTTAGTAAAAGGGTAAACTTTTGAAGTTGAAATTTCATTCCACAATGGTACATTTACCATTTAAGAATTAAAAAAAAAAAAAAAAAAAAAACACAAAAAAACCAAAATCCAAAAACCAAAAAAAAAAAACCCCAAAAACGATTTTGATACATAGAAATGAATTCTAAATTTTGAAACCAGCCCAGTAATAAAGCAATTTTGATTCTCATGTAATAAATACTACATTATTTCTAGGCTAAATCTTGCCAAATACTATCCAAGACAAAACTAAAATCAAACTTAAAAAAAAGTGGACACCTTTTACTCACACTTAATACTAGTCAATTTTCCAGGAAATTTTTGGGCAGGGAATATCCCCAAATCTAAAATGAAAAAAAGGAAAAATTGGGATCTTACATTAGTTATTCAGTCTGAAACTTTGAATAGACTTTTACTAAAAGTCATAAATCTCTGGTCTCCCACTCAATCACAGAAACATACTTTCAGAGTGGAAAAAGACCTTAAAGATCAGAGATCAATTCTCTTATTTTACCAGTGAGGAAATGATTCCTAACACATAAAAATACCGCTTATTTTTAGTTAAGAATAGAGGCCAAAACAATCTCACAGTTAAGAATATAGTATTATGGATCATTCACTATATTTTTAAAAGACATTTAAGATCACTTAATATTAAAAAAACATTCTTTAGAAAATAGATACTAGGTTTGTCAAAGTATGCTTATGAATGGGGCTTTCATTTTAATTCCCATTCAATCTTTTGAAATTTTGTAAACTTACATTATGCCATTTACCCATAATTCGGCAAAAGTACTTAAACAATATTTTTATACTATTTTATAAGGGTTAAGAAAAGGCAATTCAAAGATTAAAAGTAATCTTTCCTAATTGTTTTGTTTCCCTTTTCTTTAGATCCAATTCTAAATATAAAGGGTAACTATCACACTAAGTTGAAATTATAAAGCTGACCAGTATGAGGAGGCAATTAGAAATTTCCAAATATAAAACAATTTCATGAGGTTTTTTTTTTTTTTTTGCCAAGCTGTATCTTGCTCTGCAACAGGAACAGGACTCTCAGATCTCCTATTTTCTATTTAAAGAAATAGAAAAATGAGGGGGAAGAGGGAGAGGAATACCAGCTTAGTACATCTTTTTCTGTCATTGCTTTCAGAGTAATCAAACTTTCCATGGTGGGAAAAATTTTTACTTAAAACCAATTACTAGTTCAGTCTATCAGTCAGAAATTGCTTAAGGCCTTTCAATGCTACACTATATTTTATGAAAAACATCTTTTAACTGGTAAAAATAAAATTTTGAGTGACAGCTATATTGAGTTACTGTGAAATCATTAATCTTTACTTTGTCAACACTGTATTACCTCTGAGGAATTTTCGGCTTTTTTTGTGTTTTCAGGTTTCCCCAGATTTGTGTATAAAGAATTAGTTTAACTATATTTAACAACTACAGCAACTAAGATACAGCAATGTTGCCCATTTTAAATGAAAAAAGAAAAAAAATTAAGATAATATTTCCTTTTCATTGCTTTGAACAACCTCATTCTCAGGATCCCAGCTCAGAACCAATGTAGAATAATCATAGTTAACATTTTTCAAGTTCATTTTCAGAAACATCAGCTGTTCTATATTGTCAAAGTCCAGACTCATGATCTGCTTTGGATGAAAGTGGCTATTTGCAGTAAAGATGCATTCTGATTGCCAACTACACATGGGGCAGCTTAGATACTGAATGGCAACTTGGGTCAAAGCTGGCCATATGCTCACCTTTCTCTGCCAGTAAATCAAAGGGTCATCACCTCCTGAGATCTCTGAATACTTCTCTTTGAAGTACTCATCTACTGCTGCTACAGCAGAAGGAAACATGAAGCTTTTGCCTCCAATGGCAACATTATCTGCAGCTGAGCTATCAACAGACCCTGAACTGGAGGTGCCTTCTCTTATAGATGAGGTAAATGAATCGGCTTCTACTATAGCTGAAGGACCAGAAGCTTCTGAAGTTGCAACATGGTAAACCTCTGGTGAAGATTCCATGTAACTACAAACTTCTTCTGCCAAGATCTGCTTATAAGTTTCTAAATCAGCACCTTTAGGGAAAAAGTCTTCCAAACTGTTTTTGAAGCAAGGATCTAACAAAGCAGCCAAGATACAGGGCTTGGATTTGAGCATGGCACTTAGTAGGGTGTCAGTTTCAAGTTTTAGAGATAAACTATCCACCAGATTGAGGGCCTGTGTAATACCTCTAACTTGAAATTCTTCTCTGAGTTTCTGCAGGGAAAGTAGAAGATGATGGTTTAGGGGTAGCACCTGATTCAATCCTGTGGTCTTCACACTCACTTTTTGGGTGGCCTCCTCAAATGGTTTAAGAATATCACAAACATAAGTCATTAGAGTCCACTGAAGGGAGGTGAGTACAACTCCACTGGCTCTACCAAGACTATGGTGAACTGAGTAGCAATGCTCCAAGAGCCATTTTAACATATAAAAAGTAGAAATCCAATGGCCAGTTTCATCTTGCTTCAAATTCTTCCATGGAAGTTGGCGATCATTTTGGAACTCTTGCAGTATCTGACGGGCCTTGACTGAATGGCTGAAATGATGACACGTTTTCCTAGCAGCCACTAGCATATTCTCAATGCTTTTGTGCTCACAGAAAAAATCCTGAATGACTACATTTAAACAATGTAGGAAGCACGGCACATGGGTAAAACCGCCATCTTTGATTGCATGTACCACATTAGAGGAATTATCAGAAACAATGAAGCTAGGAATGAGGAAATTAGGAGAAAGCCACAGACCAATCTGGTCATTTAATTCTTGTAAAATGTTGGTTACCAAACAGTCTTTGGCAAAACCTGTTACACAAAGCACTGCCCATTTTCTAAAGTTGGGGATCCTGCCATTATTGGAAGAAAGTGCAGTTTCCAAGGAGACCCAGTGCACAGTCACAATAAAATAGTCAGTGGATGGATCATGGGTCCATATGTCTACAGTCAAGTGGATCTTTTGGCTTTGAACATTCTCCAAAGTTAAGAAAATTTTTTCTCTGACCCAATCATATAATTGAGGTACAGCTTTAGTGAAGAAGTACGTTTCAGATGGTAACCTATAGTCCGGGGCTACAATCTGCATGAACCTCTTAAAAGCTGGGGTTGAGAAGTAGTTGTAAGGATGCATATCCTCCACAATCATCTGAATAATTGCCTGACTTATTCGACTTGAGACTGAATTTTCACAGTATGTTGTTTCTCTCTCCTGGGCACACATCAGGGTATCTTGCTCTGCAATAAGAACAGGACTCTCAGATCTATTTTCAACCTCTAACACAGGAGGTTCTTCTGAGTCAGAGTCACTAAGGTCTTCAGTTGTTAAATCTTGGCTCCCTGTAGACTTCTCTCCATGCAAAGTATCACTTAAGAGATCATCTCTCTCTGTCTCAGCCTCATCTAATCCATTTCCAACTGCACCACTGTCTTTGTTGGCGACAGCCCAATGGATGGGATGCGTGGCCTGCAGGTGTCGTTGAAGTGTTGAAGTTCCTAAGTGAGAACCTGGCCTACCCCGGCTCACACTTCTTTTACATATGTTACACACAGCTCTTGAGATGTGCTGGGGATCAGTATAAAAAAAATTCCAAACTGCAGACGTCTTGGCTCTTGTTCCAGGAATTAAGGCATGCTTGACAATGTTACTTTTGATGAGAAATCTCCCCCTTTCCGCCCTCAGGGCATCAGATACTGATTTATCACGTTTTTTACCCATTCTATTACCATCTAATGGATCAGTAGAAATATATTCAAAGCTTCCATTGCTGCCGGCAGAAGAGGGAGATAAAGGTACATCCAAAGTAAAATCCTCCTCCCCACCAGTGACTCCAAATTTGTTGGCCCTGGTCCAGTGAGGTGAATGCCTTGCCTGCAGATGTCGCTGAAGGGTAGATGTCCCGAGATGGCTGCCTGGTTTACCCCTGCTAACACTTTTTTCACAGAGGTTACAAATAGCCCGCCAGGTGTACTGGGGGTCGACATGAAAGAAGTGCCACACAATGGAGGTCTTGGCTCTCGTACTAGGTAGATAAATCTGTTTTTCTATATTGCTTTCAAAAAGACGTTCTTCATCCTGCTCAGGGGCACTGGAGGCTAACAAAGCAGGGGCATCTGCAACAGGCCTCCCAGATCCCAAATCCTTACTAAATTTTTTCACAAGGATTAGTTTCTTTCGTCGCCTTTTCCCCTTAAGTCGCAAACCCTTCTTTCTTTTCTTTTTAGCAGGCAATTTTGCCTCTTTATCCATTCCTTCTGCCACCATCCTCCTCTCTACAACATCTTCTTTATCTGTATTAGAATTAATAGAAACACATCCCAGAATCCCAGCACCATTACAAGTGCTGCATCTTTTGCCAGGAGAGAGTGATGAAACTGGTACACTTAGGGTACATACACTCATTCTCTTTATGTCTCCAAAATTTGTACCAGAATTTGACAGTGGGTTTATTACTCATGCAGAAATACAGTTGTTCCTCTCTACTTGCATTTCCTTTTCTCCAATTTCTATGGAGTGTCAAATTCCCTTTGGATCCATGACTTCCAAGCCAGGTTATTTTTGAAGGAAAAGTGACAGCAATGGAGAACATTCCCAAACTCTTTCTCAGAGGGCTTTAAGATCCCTTCCAACTTTGAGTTCTGAATTCAAATTGTCCAATCTCATGTTATAGAAAAAAGAACTGAGGCCCACTTTCCCAGAGTCATAGAGCTGGTCAAAGCAGTTAGAAGCCAAGTTTTTTAAATCCCAGGCCCTTGTTCTTTCTGCTTCATCAGAAGAACTATATCTACTTAAAATGCCTTTAGCTTTTAAAATATGTATTTTTATGATGCCTCATAATAGCCACATCAATTTCCCTTAATTCTGAAACTAATTATTTTCAAGAAACTTCATTTAAACAAAAACATACTGCATTATTCAACACTAATCACTTAGGACTGTGATTTGCCAATACGATCCCAAAAGTAAATTCTGGAAAGGTAAATTAGACTCCACATACTGGTCATTAACAAATGCTAGCTGGCCCCTTTCAGCTCTAAAAGTAATATAATTTTAAAAAATGTGGGTGGCTAAAAAAATAAAAAAATGCTTTGAGAGTAAAATTTAAAAAAAAGGTCACAAGATGCATATTCAATTTAGTTTGGACTGAAAACTACTCCAAATTATTTTCTGACATTTTTAGACTGGAGAAGCTTTTAGGCCTTTAAATAAGTAACTCATTAGCTGCACTCTATATGAGCAGCAAAAACAAAATATGAGCTTCCATTCCTTCTCGGTTGATCCCTCCCCTTCCGTCAATACCTACATACATTTACCCTAAAAAGCATCGCTATCACTAGTTCCACAGCCTCCTTCTCAAGGTCCAGAAACAAGGCCTGGAAGATGTCAACAATATGGGCCTTCCCCATCGGAATCCGCACCGATTATGGGAGTTTAGGGGGTGTTCTTCATTACGGTTTCATCAATCCTACAAGGAGAACGTAAGTCCCTGTTGCTCTTGACTCCGATGCTGAGGGCTGGGGGTGGGAGTGTAATTAAGGGAGGAAAGGGGTGTAGGATACCGGAATAAGGTCGGTGGCTTTCTGTATGTGGATTTGAGAAAACCTCCAAAGTAGTGGGACCCTGGAGAGGAATCAGAGTAGGTAAATTCAGCTCCTGGCACTATGGTTAATTTAGGCGTGGGGGATCCGCTAAACTAGGGAAACCGTGGCCCCGAAGAAAGCAATTTAGCGTCAGTTCTGACTCCAGCAGTCCAGGAGCAAGTAGGCTTTCGGGGCCTGCCCAGGGCTCCTAGTTTCGCCAACACCGGATGTGGGGGCGGGGAGGACGATTGGCTGGGAAGGGAGCAGGCGCCGTGGGCGGGTGAGGTGGGCTGGGGTGGGGGGTGGGGTGGACGAGAATCGTGAACGGGAATCCGGGACTCCCGGCCCGCCCCGGCGAGGGCAGCGGTGAGGGGGGGAGGGGTGTTGTTACGGCGGGGCCGAAGGACCCGCTGGCTTCCCGGGGTAGGCCGCGACCCAGGGGCGAGGGGGGAGGCCGCGGCCACTCCCCTCGCCCTCTCCCCCACCTCCCCGGTCCCAAGCCACCTGGGAATCAAAAAACGGGTCTAGTTACCAGAGAACAGAAACTTTACCGAAACGACGACACTATCCCCGATTCCTGCTTGCTGCCACGTCTTTCTTCTTTCTTAGTCGCTGCCGTCCGCCGTCCTCCCAGCAGCACCACCAGCAGAAACCCAATACTGCCAGCGTCAAAGATGGCGCCCGGCTACAGGCTCAGCTCTAAGACCGGAGCGGTAAAAGTGCCAGCACGACGCAAGCGCAAGGATTCTGGGAGATGTAGTTTCCTCTATGAGGCGATGCGTAAGATGGCGGCCTCGGTCACAGGGTCACGTGAGAGGGGAGGTGCTAAGCCTTTGGGGCCCGCTCTTTCCGCGGAACGCGTTTTAGAAAGTTATGGGTTTCTTGAAAGAATCTTTGATTTTTTTAAAAGTTTTATTTAATTTTTATTATTTTGGATGTTTTAAAAGTTTTTTTTTTCATTAAATAAGGTAATAAACGAGAAAGTCGCGAGAGCTGTGTCTACCGGACAATAGGCGCTCAGTTTATTCTTACCAGAAGTGTTTGCTTAGTGAATAAATAATCCCAATCGTGTAGATATCCAATTTAGAAATAAACTACTTTTCCTATGCAATATTGAAGGATTTGTGCATTTATTTTTATTTGAAGAAGTGAAATTGGCTTCGAGGGAGTTAAATTTCTTAAAACAAATTTTTGTATTGGATAAAATTCAAGCTCACTAAAAAGTTCATGAGGTTTGCGGCATGAGAAGGAGGAACGTTAGGTGTGGCCTCCTGACTTAATTATTAACATTAACCTGTATTTTCCCATTTGAATGTTTTTACCTTTTTTCTCCACTTATAAAAATAATACATGTGAATAGTTTTCAAAAAATGTAAATAATACAGATATATAGAGAGTAGAAAGTTTAAGCCTTCATTAATCTCGTTCCTGAGAAATACTCTCATTAATTTAGCATATATTCTTTCTAACTTTTTTGCGTGCAAATATACTTAAATATAAAACGGTGATAAATTAATAAGAGCCTAAAATCCCGCTGGCTTAGAGGGTCAACAGAACCTGCTTAGGTGGCAACGTTTTACTGAGCTTTAAAGGATACAGTTCTGTTACTAAGAAAGGGTACTCTTGATGGTAAAGCAGATGGGATTCCAGGCACCTTTTATTTCCTCTTGGGCTTTGTGAAGAAGTCCAGCTAGCCCATGACTCTGTCCTGAGTCTCCTTACACCTGGGCTTTTATCTTCTTTCAAAGTGAGAAGTCACAACATTAGAATACTAGATCCAGTCCCTGTCTTACATGACAACTCTGTGATTGCCATATCAACTAGACCTAACAAGCAGATTCCTGGTAACCAATTTCTGTCTGTTACAATACCTGAGTTTTTCAGTTTAACACAGGGCTTTCCAAACAGCTGATAGGCTTTCCAGTTTAGGGCTTTCCAAGCTGCAGTCCTGGTCTGACTGGTATGCTATGTATAGTTAGAGTTCATCAAATCTAAGGTATAATTGTAAGATGCATCTTATTTCACAGACATCTGAAAGAAAAAAAAACCCTGCCAATTAAACTCATAGCGGCTATTGGTCAGAGATGGTAAATTTGGAAAGAATACACATCTTAAAATGAATGAAATACAGTATTTTTTTTGTAATTTGCTTTTTTTAATTTTCCAATTTATTTCTAATATCTTTTAATGGTCATCAGTGCTTAGATACTTACCATATTATTTTTAACCCATATCATAATAAAGCTGTTTTACAATAAGTTTCACCAGTTCCTCTTTGATGGAAATAATCATGTTTCAGTTTTTATTAGTCTCTCCTAAGGGGGAAAAATAAAACTAATAGGGTAATACAGACATTGAAGAGGGCAGAAGTTAAAAGCCTGAGGCTATTAAAAGGAAGGAGAACTAGTCAGGATATCCTCCAAAGGCCAAGGAAGAGTACCCATGGGGATCCCCCCAATGTACACAAACAGAATTCTTAGGGGTGGATGTGGGCTTCCATGTTATAAGGGCATAAAGTATTTAGAGCAAGGGCACAATGCCAGATTCCTCCTACTCAAACCCCACCTTGAATCTAAATGAATTTCAAATAAGCTCTAGACCTCTTCAGTAAAAATTTGACAAGATTTTATGATAGCTAATGTGAGAGCAAAGGTTTTATAAGTCCACTAGAAAAAGAATACAAAATTATTGAGACAAAATTAATTCAAAAATGAATATTCATTTATAAGAGAGGAGATGACAACAAATTACATATTAAAAACCAACTTCGTATCATATAAATTCAAAAAGTCACATTTTTACTAATAAATCTATAAGCCTCCATAATACATTTTTATATATTTAGCTGCATACTTTTTGCCTCTTCATATGACAACAGTTTTGTAAAATTCTCTATAAACAATAAATAAATCACTCCTCTGATATCTTTAATAAAAATAATTTTATCAATGATAGTTTAGGAAATTTTCAACTCCACAACTTATTGATAATGTTATGAAAATTCTATCAAATTTCTTATGTGTATAAGCACTAGGACTTTGTTGAATTATTATTGGATTATTGAATATATTCCTGACCAGGCAAGAATTGCCATTTTTACTAGATGTGTAGTTATCTATTGCTACACAATAAATTATCCTAAAATTTAGTGGCTTTAAACAATAAACATTTTTTATCTCACAGATTTTGTGGGTTAGGAAATTGAGAGCAGCGTAGCTGGGTGGTTCTGGCTCAGGGTCTCTTATGAGGTTGTAATCAAATTGTTGGCCAGGTTTACAAGTCATCTGAAGGCTTGACTGGGGCTAGAGGATTAGTTTCCAAGCTTATTCATATAGCCGTTAACAAGAGACTTCAATTTCTCCCCAGGTTGGCCTCCCCATGGGGCCGCTCATAATATGGGTAGCTGGCTGTGTGTGTGTGTGTGTGTGTGTGTGTGTATGTGTGAGAGAGAGAGAGAGAGGAAGAGAGAGACACACACACACAAGAGAGAGAGAGAGACACAGAGACAGAGACAGAGACAGAGACAGAGAGACACCAGGCCAGAAGCTGTAAATGCAACGCTTTTTTATAATCTAGCCTTAGAAGTGACATACAATATCACTTCTTCCAAATTCTACTATCACACAGAGCACCCCTGACATAATGTGGGAGGGGACTGAATAAGGGCATGAATAACAGGAGGCAGAGATCATTGAGGTCTGTCTTGGATGCTTGTTAATGATAACCGAATCCTCCACTTAAAATTTTACATGTGTGATGATTGGAAGAACTTTTCACAGACCAGCTTCTGGCTCCAAACATTTCTAATCTTGTTTCTCTTCCATATATATCAAGATATGCCACTTATATCAAGATATGACCTCTGGCCCTACAACTTTGGGTCATAATGCCAGAGGAATCTACCCAGTAGGTAATAGGCGTATTCTTGAAAGCCATTTCTAACTCCGCATATCTAGCAATAATTCAACTCTAATGAAAGTGACTGTAAACCACATAAATATAACCCAAAATAATTGTATCCCATCTCAACTTCTTCTTAGCCAGATCCCAAAAATGCCCAACAAGGGAAAGGTATTAGAGAGAGTCTGAGTCAAAAAACAAACAAACAAAAAAACCCCAAACCCAAAATATGGCTCTTAGGCATTTGCTATTAAAATATCTTACTTTTACAAATTTTATAATGACCACATGAACATGCTACTAAGGTCCTGCTCAGAGCCTTGAAGAAGACTTGTGCAAGGGCCCCGAAGGTTAAGCTTCATTAGCTTCATGGTAAATCCTTCTCTCTTTGTGTAGTGGTAGGGTGTGTTGACTATGGAGTAATATGATCTGGATTCAGATCCTGGCCTATCCTTCACCCTGAAGCTCTAGCCACCTCTGTGGGCTCCACAGGTTGGGAGTAGTTCCTGTTTGTACTTCCCTACATTAGAGAAAAGGTAACCGCCACATGAGTAGCTAGTTCCTTTTCCAACCCAGTGTCCATCGCCACTATCCATCATCCTTTTTTTTTTCAGCCTTTGGGTCTCAGCTGTCTGACATGAGTGAGGAAATAAGGACTAATGGAGTCTTCCAGCAAGAAGCTTTGGATAGAAATCAGAAATACCCACTAATTACAATGGATAAATTACAAACTTCTTGCTCTAGCTGCAAGACCTGGGCTCGTGTCACTGAAGTCAACCTTCCTGGTACTACCTTCCCATCTTCATTCCCAATGCTTTCTTATGCAGTTTAATTTTCTTGTATAGAATATTTTTTCTTGGTATTTAATTTCGGAATAAGGTAACTGTAGTTTTTTTTTTGACTGATGTGGTTAGTTAACAAAAAGACTAGGTTCTTATTATCGACATCATCATCCTTTATCTTACACTAAGTATTCTCCTATGTTTTTAGGTGTTTGTGCTAGGCATTGTGAGAAATCCCCAAAAGGCATAAAATGTGGAACTGCCCACGTGGAACTTTTTCTGGAACACATGATAAATATAAAGATCAATAACTACCAGGTAGTGTATACCATGTGTCCAGCCATAGTTTAGACTTGGGGTTACAAACCCAAATGCTTACATGAGCCAGTCACATGTATATATGAGAACTGTGAGGCAGGCATAAACTCGAGTGCATGCCCTAGCTAACGAGCCAGCTGTGACCACTCAACTCCAGCCCATTCTTGCCAGGAGGGAATATAGACCCAGTATCACCACATCTTTCAATTTTTCAAAAGAAGCTGGAAATTTTTATGTGAAAATTTCTGATTTGTAAATTTGGAAGCTAGCTCAAATAAAACAAAACACACACACAAAAATCACTTGGGGGGTGCGTTGCAACTTCCACTTGGGTCTAGGAGAGTTAGAAAGGAAGAGGCAGTCAGTGAATTGTGCAGTTTCAGGAAATATTTTCTGAAGGTAGTGAGACTTAAATTGACCTCAAATAGGACAGAGGTAAGAAGTTAAGTGAAGACAAGGAAAGAAGCTATATTAGGGAGACATTTAAAGGGGTGAGGAAGGAAATTTGACTAGAGAAGAGTCCATAGGTTATAGAAAGAATAAACATCATAAAACTAGGTTGGAGCAAGATTATGGAGGGTCTTGAATGTTGGGAAGGCATTCAAATAATATTTTTTGGACAATAAATATTCCTTGAAGGCTTTGGAACAGGGACAAAGAGGTAAAAGATGTGACATTTGCAAAGCTGTATTTCAGAAAGGTTGAATTGGAGGTGATGTTGGGCAGGAGTAACCACAGTGAAGAATCAATGGAAGCATTGAAGAGTGGTCCCTTCTTGATCCTAGCCATCATCCCCTCTGTCTCCTGTATTTTTAACTTGTCTCTCTCTCTGGTTGTTTCCCAAAGCCTAGTAACATATATGATTCCTTCATTGATTAAAAAAAAAAAAAAGTGGCGTGGGGCATTATGCTCAATTCTTTGTTGTCCTCTGGCACACCTAATTTCCCAACTTATCATTATTGCCAAGTTTGTTGGCGACTTTTTCACCTCTCATATACTCTTCAATATATTTCATTTGGATTTATATCCTCACGGCTTCTCTGAAATTACTGTGGTAGGAGTGTTAGTTTTAAATTAGATGGATCCTTTTCAGTGCTTATTTTTTCTCTTATTATTAACCAGCATTTATTGATAGTTTTTTATATGCCAGGCACTGTGCTAACAGCTTTACATACAAATGAATCTTCATGGTAACTCTATTAGATAAGTAATATTATTAACTTCTTTTTGCAAATGCTTGTAATGTTCTAACGATGTGTCCAAAGTGTCATTGCAGGTAAGTGGCGAAGTCAAGAGTCACATCAAGATCTGTCCAACTCCAAATCATTATGCAAACATTGGCCTTCATTCGCCATTTTCTCTCTTTTTTTTAAAACTCCCCCTCCCATGGTTCAACAAACAAAATTCTATCTTGGTGCCCTTTCAAATTCTCTGACTGCCAGTTCTCTAGTTCCTTTGCAGGTTCTTTCTCTATCCCTCACTTAACTGTTGATGTTCCCCAGGATTCACTTCTCAGCCCTCATTGTTTCTCACTCTATTTTCCCTTTCTGGGTTATTTCCTCCATTTCCTTGGTTTTGACTATGAATTAATTCCATGTGGTGACTCTCAGATCTGTATCTCTGACTCAGATCTCTGTCTAATTGCCTATAGGATCTTCAGTTGAATGTTTCAGAGGCACTTTAAATTCAGCATACCCAAAACTAAAATTATCACTTGTCTCCAACACTTCTTTCTTCTCCTGAAGTTTTCGTCTCAGTGGATGGCACCACCCACCTTTCATCCAGTTACTGGGGTCAGAAGTCGGAGAGTTAATGAGGACTCCTTTCTTTTCCTCATCTTCCACCATCAAATACTTATGAAATCCTATTGACTTTACCTTCTAAATATCCCTTGAATCTACATTTTTCTTTTTCATTCCCACTGCTCCTGCTTAGTTGAGGCCTTTATCACTTGTTGCTTATTTTCTAGATTGCTGCCACAGCCTCTTCTTCAGTTTGCTGTCTTACCCTTTCTTTAGACTACTTTCCAAACTAATTTCTCTTTCTAAAATGCAAGTAAAATCTAAACAACACACACACGCACACTCACACTTGCTTTTGCATAAAACATTTTCTAGAGAATCTATTAACAGTGGTTAACTAAGCATAGTGGAGATAGAAGTCTGAAGTGGAAAGGAGACCTTTTATTGTATTTTTTTTGTACTAATTCAAATTCTGTTGTATTTATGTATTACTTTTATTATATAAAAATAAGTTTTAAAAAAACCTCTACATTTTGATCCAGCATTCCACATCTAGAAGTTTATCCTGTACTTGTGTTCACACATGAGCGAAAATGACATATGTATGTGGATATGATATAATCTAAATGCCTGTCACTACTATAATGCTGAATACAAAGGAGTATAGCCATACAATAAAGTCCTATGCTACCATGAAGAAGAATGATGTGCTTTGTACTGTATACCTCTGTGTATTAACATGTGCAAGCACTAGAAAATATTACCTGCATATAATAGAATATCTATTCTGGGAGTAAATGTTGAGATTGGATAGATAAGAGAGCAGGGTTTAAAGGCCAGGAAGAGGAGTTTGGATGATTACAAGTAGGGAATAATTTTTTCTTGTGCAAAGGAATGACATGACATGACAATCTGTATATGACAGAAGATCTCTAGAAGAGTTTAGAAGAGATCTGAACAGTAGTTGGCTTTATGGAGGGACAAGGTGGGCAGGAGATACTACTAGGTGGCATGGGAAGCAGCTCATTTTTCACTGGTTTATAGTGTTTGACTTTTATACCATGTTTGTGTATACAGCTACTCAAAATATTTTCAATTCATATAATTTAGATCCAGCTTATGAGAAGAGTCATAATTCACTTGGAGTATCCTATATTGACTGGAAGCTTTCTTGCTTCTTCAAGGTTGTCCATCATAGTGATGTATGAATTAATATTGATTCTTTGCAGATACACAGTATTATGCAAAATGAAGGGAGGTTATACGAGTAATGGCTTTAGTTTTTCCCTGATAGGCTGGCTAAATATTGTTTTATACAGGATGGACCCCTATATATACAGTATAATCGAAACTATACTGGTCATTCTTCTTAGCTTTTCATCCATGTCCACAAACACGTGATCTCTCTGTATTGTAAGATCTTTAAAACACATTGTAAACACATCCCTTGACTTGGACTTATTTATGAATCAGAACAATTGCAAATCTATATAGTAAAATTAAAATTTACTCCCTTTTTGAAAATCCTTTAGATATTGTTCATCACCTTTAGGATAAATTATAAGTTTCTATTAATATCTACTAATATTCCAAATCTTACTCTTGCCTACCTATTCGTCCTGAAAATTTATCACTCTGTCCCCTTTAGTTCTTTGCTCTTTAATGTGGAATGACCTTCAGTAACCTGAACATGTCTTACTTCTCAAGCCCCTGTGCTTTTTGCTCATGTAGTTTCTTCTGCTTAACACGCCTCTTCTCCACCTTCAAACATTCTACTGACTGGTTACTTCTGGATTCCAGCAGCCTGTGCCTTGTCACATGGTTAAGGGATTAGCTTGTGGCTCATTTGCTTCTTTCTATATGTCCCTCATTGAGAACAGCGATGTCTTGCTCATCTTCAGAGGCCCAGTGCCTGAAGGCATTCAATATGTGTTTGTATGAATTTGGAGGAGTAAATGCTGAGATTGGATAGATAAGGGAGCAGAGTTTAAAGGCCAGGGAGAGGAGTTTGGATGACTACAAGTAGGGAACCATTGTTTCTTGTGCAAAGGAATGACATGACAAAATGGACAAGGGATGGGGTGGGGTGGGAGGGACAGAGATGCTGAGGAAGAGAGATTAAATAGTCAGAAGTTGGGAGTCATCTGGGTGTGAAGAAATGATGGCTAAGATTAGGTCTGAGGCCCTGGGATGAGTAGAAAAAGCCTGAGGAGAAACTAGTTTGAGGAGAAGGATGAGTTTATAGGGCAGAAACAGGCAATAATAGTAACAGCTATCATCTGTTGAACATCCGTTCCATGTATGTGCTATGTTTTACAGGCCTGTGCAAGGCCTTGAGCTCTTGCTGAAAGATGTTTAACAATGCCCCTTCCTCAATGCATCTTTTTGCTTTTGGGACTTGGTTGCTATAGTTTGGTGTATTCTGGTAGAATCCCTTGTATCTTTTTGCAGCCACAAATTTATTCATAAGCTTACCATTGCACAAAACAGAGGGAATGAGAATCCTGACCCCACTGAGATTTAAGGCTATAAAAACATGACTGATAGGTTAGGAATATCCAGCAAAAGTTAGATTTCAGGAAAGGACAATCAGTTTCCCAAGAGGAAAATCTCTATAAGTGAAAATGGATTGGGGGGCCAGTGACATAGACTCAACTAAAGGACCTGTGGGGGAGCCCCTGTAACAGTGTATGTTCCCTTGCATGTGAGTTGAGGTAGGGGTAGAAGGAAGTGACTCTGGAGGAATGTACGTGTGTGAGGTGAGTGAGCTGACCCACTTGGAGAGCCAGGCACCTTTGCTGTGGGACAGCTCTAACTGAGTTTAATGAAGATGGATATATTCTCTTTCATTTCACTCAAATTTTACTATCTTGGGAAACATAGAGGCATAATTCAGGCCTTTAGGAGTCAATAGACTAGAGTTTTATTTCTTCAGGACTTCTGGGATTTAAGCCAAGAAATAGAAACAGTGCTGTTAGCAAGATTTCAAACTCTACTGAGTGGTGGATCTGTGGTTTCATTATTAGCAGTGGCAGCAAGTGCCTGGCTGCCCATGACTGGTATAGAGGCTAGCAGGCATGGGTGACTCAGTCAGAGAGGCATCTCTGAGGGGCTTTTTGGGACTAAGTATTGCAGGGCTTAGCTCAAATGGTACTTTAGCTTCTTTTACATCATTGGGCTAAAGCAGCAAGCAGTAACCAGGGCTATTCATGGACATATAGGCCATGGGGAGTCTCAAAAATAAGAGCAGAAGGTAACCTATTTGTCAAAGAGGTATAGGCTTAGCAACACCTGGAACGTTGTTAGGAACACAAATTCTCAGGCATACTGAGTCAGAAAAACAGTATTTTAAAAAGCCCACCTCTAGGTGATTCTAGTAAACATTAAAGTTTACTAGACTCACTTTTAGAGTATTACTGCAAAAGTAAAATCATTTAAACTCAGGCTGATGAGGTCTTGGATATAAATTCTCTATGATCTATAATTCTCAGAACAATACATTTTGCTGGTGGAGAAACTGAAGTCACTCTGTCCTCCATGTTGGCAAATCCAAGAATGTGTCCATGGCCCTTCTCACTCAACCTCTCAGCATCATTGGCCATGGATGACCACTCCATCTTGGAAATACTCTTTTCACATGGCTTCTGTGACAACATACTGTCCTGGTCTCCCCACTATAGTATCAGGCTCTCAGTCTTTTTTTTTCCCGGCTCTTCCTTCATCTTTTAAATGTTAGCACCTCAGGTCTGGAAACTGCATCCCCTTTCCTCTATACTGGTTCTCTCCCTAGGAGACTACTTCTCCTTCCATGGCTTTAAATACTGTCTATGGGTTCACGACTCCAAACTTTTCATCTAATTATCTACTCGACAACTCTACTTGGCTGTCTTATAGTATCTCAAACATAACATACCCAAAGCAGAGCTTTTAAGTCCCCACTTCCAAACCTGTTTCTCTTCAGTCTTCCTCATCTCAGTAAATGACACACCATCTGCTCATTATCTAATTGCTTAGGTCCCAAATCCAGAAGCAATTCTCAATGTGTTCTAAAGTTTATCAGTTCTACCTCCAACATACATCTCAAACCTATTTACTTCTCTCCACATCCACAGCCTTAACCCCAGTCTGAGCCACCATTATGTCTCTCCCAGATGGCTGCTTAAGCCCCCTGACCAGTTCTCCTGCTTCCTTATACTCTTATCCCCTTTTAGTACATTCTCTGTACAGCAGTTTTAAAAACAGAAATCAGATCATCTCCTGCTCAAAACCCTTAAATGGCTTCTTGTGACAATTATAATAAAACCCAGATCCAGAGATCTTTTTGTGGCCTAAAGGTGCTGCCTGACAGGGCCCCGTCTCCATCCTCCTTTTTCGTCATTCTCCTTCATACTACACTCCAGCCACACTGGCCTCCATTCTATTCCTCAAGCACACTGAGACCCTTTCTGCTTTGGGCTTTCATGAGTCCTTCTGGAATGCTCTTCCTGGACAGCTCCTTTTCATCCTTCAGGCCTTAGCTCACAGTTCCCCCACGCAGAGAGGCCTTCTCTCACTACTCTATCTAAAGTGGCTTCCCTAGTTACCCCATCTCACGATCTCTCATTTCCTTCACGGCACTGTAGTACTTGTCGCAACTTGTAATTACTTTGTTTGTTAGTTATCTGTCTCCCAACTAGATTGTATGCTCATTAAGGGCACAGTGATTATCTGTCTTATTCACAGTTTTGTCCCCAGAGCCTAGGAAAGTATCTAGTACAGAGTACGCACTATGTATTTGCTGAATGAATGAAAGTTTAAATAACTTTCATACCGCTGTTCTATATCACAGTTGTTGTGAAGACTTCAGCCATGTGGGAGAAAGAAGGAAGTCCTGGGCATTTGTGACTGAGGGTTTTATTTTGAGTATTAAGATGGGACTTTAGTCAGTTTGGGTTGCTTTAACAGAATACCAATAGACTGGCTGGCTGACTTATAAACAATAAACATTTGTTCCTCACAGTTCTGGAGGCTGGGAAGTCCAAAATCAAGGCACTGGAAGATTCAGTGTCTGGTAAGGGCCTTCTTGGTCTGTCCTCAGGTGGTAGAAGGGGTGAGGGAGTTGTTTCTGAAGGGCACTAATCCCATCATGAGGACATCACCCTCACAGCCCAATCACTTCCCAAAGGCCAAATATCATCAAAATGAGGTTTAGGTTTTACCACACGAGTTTTAAGGAAACAGAGACATTCAGTCCACAGCAGGACATGATGACAATATGGCACAGATATAGAAATCCTCTTTATCGGATTTTGCATTTTTGGTTTTCCCTTAGATAGCAGGCATATAAGGATGTTAGGAAGGCTGTTGAGAATACGGACTCTGCCCAAGGCAGAGGTTTGCTGGAGAACCGTGAGCTGAAAGTAGAGCCTTTTTCCAAAATTAAGAGATTCAAGCATTTGAAATGATAAGAATGGTAAAATAAAATAAAGTAAATCCCAGACCACTATACATGCTGACTATCAACTTTCATTTTAGACCAAGCAGATTTTTCAATTATGAAGTAGCCCAGGGTCCTCTAGGGCCCCAAATTGGCACCCAGACAAGTCTTTGTCCATGAATTGAGATAACATTTATGAAAATGCCTGCCTCAGTGCTTGGAGAAGTGTGATATAAAGAGCGTGTTAGGGGGCTTCAGACTGCTCAGCCACACACCAAGGCTGCAGGAGGGATCCATCAGGAGCTGTCTATCTAAACACTCAGACTCACTGATGTATTGCCAAAGTATCATATGGGAGAGTGAGCATTAGATGACTTATCCAGTGTTGGTAGGGTCTGCTGATTGAATTTGATTGACTGACTGATACATGGAGAGTCGTCTCTTCCCTCATCATCTGCCTTTCTTTCTTGCATCTGAGCAGTTAGAGAATCCAGACCTGAACATAGGCTAAGAGAAACTGTGAAAAGGCATAAAACAGGCTCTCTCCCTTACACAGGCTTCTGGGAGTCAATTAAAGATTAATTAATTAATTATTTGTTTGTTTTAAGAACTGCTTGATATTCCCAGGCACAAAAACAATGTAACCTAATGGGTCTTAAGATACAAAAAAACAGGGGAAACAGAATTTTTAAATTCTCTAATTAATTAAGAGGCTAATCCCACTAATAATAGCATTAAAAAAAATCAACACTGGGCCAAATCCCAGTGACATAACCAGCTGAATGTATTTCTGGTGACCTTTGCCTAACAGAGTGGCCAGAACTAACTGAAGATGAACTACAGTTTGGCAGACTAGTAGAGCTCAGTCTTTCTATGTGACATCCCAACCATCACATTTCAAATAATCTTATCTAACTTGCTTTAATCCTAGGAAAAATTATATCTGACAGAAGATAAAAGAGATTCCAAAATGGGCTCTACATCAGGTTGAATAAACTAAAACATTCTTCTTTTTAATCAAATAATTTAAACATAAAGAATAATCAAAGTGAGGCTTCTGGTTCTGTCCAAAATGGAATAAATCCTCTACAGCCTCTATCTCCTATGAATTACAACTAAAAACTCTGGACACAACAGAAAAAACAATAACCTGAAGATCCCGAAAGTAAACATATGAAGATCAATTGCAGATCTACAATTGTAGAGATGAGTTTTTCCCCTTGTTTTCTCTCATAGTTTTGACCTGAGCATGTGTATCAGTTGTAAAATTGTATGGTGGGGGAACAGAGGCTAAACTTATGATAGAGACTCCGTCTTTCTGGAAAGAAGAAGCAAGAAGAGAGGACTGAAATGTATGTGTGTGTAATCTTCATTTTTTTTCCTCTTTCAGCTTTGGTCTGAAAGTGAGCCCTAGTTGCGGAGTCGCACATTAGTGGCAATGTAGGCAACTAAAATTCCAACTGAAATCCAATCTTTCTGGCCAGAGGAACCAAAAAGGTGTTCATGGGAGCCTGAGAGTGTGGAAGGACTCAGGAGGAGAAGAGAATTAAAGGAGATCACCTAATTCTGTGTGTGAGCCCATACACATCACGGGCTCACACTTGAGCTGTGAATGCATGGGACAGGCCCAAATGCAGCACAGAAAAGACTTCAAGAACAGAACTGCAAGAGAAGCTCCTGCCCACAGAAGGCGAAGAAGAACTAGCAGTCTGAACCTTACCGGGGTTATTGCCTGCTGTAACAAAACAAAACAAAACACAATACAACACAACACAACACAACACAACAAAACACAACATTTTTCAGAGAACTTTAATTGGACCCAGAGCTTATACAAAATAATATTAAAAATTTCCAGGATGCAATCTAATATTACTTGGCATAAAAAAAAGGAAAAATATCAAATCGTTGTTGTACACACCCGAAACTAATATAATATGTATGGCAATTATATCTAAATAAAAGGAAAATTAACAGCACACACGAACAAGAAAGCGTAACCAGTTCTTGAGGGACAATTAACAATGCCGACCTCAAGATGACCCTAATTTTGGAATTATCAGACTTGAAAGCAGCTATGGTAACTATGCTTCATGGGCTAATGGTAAACATACTTGAAATGAATGAAAAGATAGAAATTCTTGGCAGAGAAATAGAAATTATAAAAAGAACCAAAAAATAAAATAAATGAAATTAAAAATTAGACGCGCTCTGCCCCTTCTGGGCCTCGGGAAGGTGGAGATGCGCGGACCGCCGGGAGCGGTATCCCGCAGTGGAGCCAGAGGTCCAGGGGCCCGGAGGTGCGTGCTCTAGGGGTCCCATTCATCCCGCGCACCCGCGAAGGGGCATGGTCGGTGCTCAGTGTGGTGGCCGGGGACCCTGGGGACGCCGACGGGGGCCCATGGGTTGCTTGGCGCCTCCGCTGCCTCGTTAGCGGGAGGAGCCGGCGTCAGCGCGGATGGCTGCAGCCAGGCTGTGCAGGGTTGCGGGGGGAGGGTGGGGGGAGGAGAGTTCGCGGGGATCCCCGAGCGGCTCCAAGTAGCCCTTGGCCGCTGGAGAAGAGGAGAAGGCACCCGCGGAACCCATGGCTCAAGTGCTGGACGCCAGTGGACGCTCAAGCGAGGCGGATCAAATACTAAGATCTATGGGTCACAGTTCCCAGCATGGGGAAAATGAGCAAAGAGTGTTTGTCAGCTCAGAAGAAAAAACCACTACAGCGGAAGAATGAAGAAGAAAATAAAATAGCAGATAAACCTGAGTGGGTGACAGAAAGGACCATTGAATCTAGAAATGAGAGACATTTAAATGGATCGACACATCTTTCTGGAAGACTTATTTAAGTTGCTTTCATCACAGCCTGAAAATTCACTAGAGGGAACATCACTGGGAGATATTCCTCCTCTTCCAGGAAGTATCAACGATGGCATGAATTCTTCAGCACATGATAACGTAAATTTTAGCCAGGCTATAAGTCATGATGTGAATCTCCATGAGCCATATTGTTGTGTCCTGACAATACACTTAGAAGAGATCAGTAGCAAGGACTTCACAGCCACAGGAACCATTTCTGCAGTTTAATTCTGGTACCACCAATCCTGAATGGATCCTTTCTGGAACTAATCTGACAGGCTTTCTTCCAGTTTTTGACCATCAGATGAGGACTCTAACAAGCCAAAACCTTCTGTATGGCCTTCATATACACATATTTGATGAGATAAATTTAATGCCTTTGGCTACTGAAGAAGGTTTTGATCCAATGGAACTTTCTCACCTTTTTTGAAGAACCAGATTCTGGGCTTTCCTTAAATTCAAGCCAGAATAGCACCTTTGTCACCAAGTCTAATTCCCTTGTGTGCGAAGAAGGTGCTATGGGTTCTGGTACTGACCTTGAATCTCTTTCCCACCATGCCTGAGAAGGGACTATAGGAGGCTACTACCCAGAGCCCAGTAAGCTTTGTCATGTGGATCACAGGAGTGACTCTGGTTTTCATGGGAATCTTGCATTTCAACACATATTCCATAACGACACTTACCCTTACAGCCGAGTACACTAAAATCCATTTCTGAATCTTTTTCATGGCCTGGGAAGTCACAGAAAATAAAGAATAGGTACCTCAATGACACAGACAAAAACTTAAGGTGGGACAAACGTTGTGCTAAAGCTCTGCACATCCCTATTTCTGTAGGTGAAATTGTCCTCATGCCTGTTGCTTCTTTTAACAGTATGCTAAACAAGTACTACCTGACAGACTTCCAAGTGTCACTAGTCAGTGATATTAGATGAGAGGGAAATATAAAGTTGCTGCTCAGAACTGTCGTAAGCATAAACTGAACATAATTTTAAACTTAGAAGATGATGTATGTAACTTACAAGCAAAGAAGGAAACCCTCAAGGGAGGGTGAGCCCAGTGAACATAAGGAAACAGAAACTGCATGACGTTTATCATGATACTTTTATTAATTTTTTATTTTTAAATTTTATTTATTTATTTATTTTTAGGCAAGCAACCCTTGTTTGACTTCACAGATTGCAAGGACCTTGTCAGCTTACATTTTTTTAAAAAATTTTTTACACCTACAGCACCTGGTCTTCCTAGATAGTCTCCCAACCAGGCCTGATCCTGCTTAGCTTCCAAGATCAGACAGGATTGGGCTTCTTCAGGGTAGCATGGCCGTAGACTATCATGATACTTTTAGTGGGTTAAGAGATGAGGAAGGTAGCCCCGTCACTCCAAACCAATATGCTCTTCAGTGCAGTCATGATGAAAGTGTTTTGATTGTACCCAAGGAACTGGTGACCTTAAGCCACAAAAAGGAAAACCAAAAGGGAAAAATAAAAAGGGAGAGAAGAAACTGAAGATAGGTCCCATTAATATGTATAAAGTAGTCATGTTTAGAAGATGATAGATATATAGATCACAGACCAATGAAACTGCATCAACATTAGCTCAAGTGTTATATAAGTATCTTTAAGTATTGCTACTTGAAACACTCGGTTAAGGCTATATATACATTTTTTAATTTATTGATTTTAATTAGTTTCAAGTATACAGTTTATTGGTTAGACATTTATATAGTTCGTAGAATGATCACCCCAATTTATCCCTCCCTCCCCGACCTTCCATCTAGCCAACGTATTCATGCTAATTACATTCCTTATGCTGTGCTCCCCATCCCTATGACCATCTATCAGCTACTAATTTGTACTTCTTTAACCCTTCACCCCATTCTCTCAGCCCCCCAAACCCTCCTCCTCTCTGTCCATCACCAAATTGTCCACTATATTCATGAGTCTGTTTTGATTAGTTTGTTCTTTTTATTCCTTAGATTCCTCATATAAGTGAAATCCTATAGTGTTTAACCTTCTCTGACTTAAATATCTTCTAGGTCCATCAAAGCAATATCTTTTCCATCTCCTTCCTTTTAGACTGTGTATGTCTTTTAATCTGAAGTGAGTCTCTTATAGGTAACATGTAGAGGTCTTGTTTTCTTTTCCATTCACCCACTCTTTTAGTTGGAGCACTTAATTCTTTTCCATTTAAGGTACTTATTGATAGGAAGGTAGTTGTTACCATTCCTGTTTTCGATACGTGTTTTTTGTTCTTAAAGAACTCCCTCCAACATTTCCTGTAATACTGGCTTGGTGGTGATAAATTCCTTTAGCTTATTTTTGTCTGGGAAGTTCTTTTTCTGTCCTTCAACTCTAAATGATAGCTTTGATGGATAAAGTATTCTTGGTTGTAGATCCTTTGTTTTAACCATATTGAATATTCTGTGCCAAGAATTATGGAATCTAATCAATTCAGTTAGTCATTATTAGGGATAAGAAGGTACCATCTTGTCAAATATGTTTTGCCAATCCCTTCTGTCCTGTATAGTTTCTTCTGATAAATCAGCTGCCAGTCTTATAGGTGTTCCCTTATAAGTAACTATCTGTTTTTCTCTTGCTGCTTTTCATATTCTTTCTTTGTATTTAACCTTTGGCATTTTAATTATGATGCGTCTTGGTGTGAGCCTCTTTGGATCCCTGATTTTTGGAATTCTCTAAGTTTCCTGGGGTTTTATGTCCATTTCCTTCACCAAGTTAGGGAAGTTTTCCATCATTATTTCTTCAAACAACTGTTCAACATCTCGATTTTCTTCAGTTATGCCAATCAGACGGATATTTGAACCCTTAATCGTGTCTCATATGCTCTTTAAATTATTTTTGTAGTCTTGGCATCTTATCTCTTGCCATTCTGATTGAGTGTCTCTGGCTTTCTTGTCTAGATAGGGCATTTGATCCTTTTCTTTATTCACTCTGTTTATTCCTTTGTTTATTCCATTTAATACACTTCTCATTAAAGATGTGTTCTTTATTTCAGACTGGTTCCCTTTTATAATTTCCATTTTTATTTCTATGGTTTTTTTTTTTATCTCTTTGTTGAAGTTCTCACTGAATTTAACCAAAAGTTCATTGAGCATCTTTATAACCAGTGTTTTAAACTCTGCATCTGTTAGATTGACTCCATTCTATCTGGATCTCTGTTCTGTCTCTTATACAGTTTCTGCTTCTTTGTCTTCCCATTTTGGCTGCCTTTCCGTATCTGTTTCCATGTACTAAGCAAAGCTTTTAAATCTCCTGGTCTTGTTAGTGTGGATTTGTGAAGTAGGTGTCCAGTGGCACAATCCTGAGAGGGGTTCAACTGCAGGCTAAATTTAGGCCAAGCCTCTGCCCCTCCGGGGCCATCTGTTAAGATTCAGCAAGCAATCCACAGATGCTGTGCTTATAGTTGCCTCAAAAGGCCACACCAAAAACCGAGGCCAGCTGCCTCCAGTGTGAGTCTAGGTGCTGCTCAGCAAGGAGCACCTGACTCGCTGAGGATACAACTGGATGTGGCTTGGGTGGGACCACGAACTGGGGGAGGCGAGGTTTCAGGGAATCCTCTGGGCGGAACGATCTCTGTTACCCAGTTTGATGACGTCGCGGCTAAGGCAGCGCTGTGTCCAGAGCACTGGTAAAGGGGAGGGCTCAACAGGGAACAATGGATACCACCGGCACTTCTGTACAGAGCGAATCTCGCCTTGGCCCTCATTCCAACAATGTCTCCCTATAAGTCCCTGGTACCCCCTGTGCACAGCCGAATTGGCACTGGTGCTCAGAACAAGCAGGTCTGTCACCACAAAAATCTGCTGGTGGAAGTGGCCCCTTTAAGGGGTGTCTGCCGCTGCTACAGCCTCCGTCCCACTCAGCAGCTGGAGATCCGGCAGCCCCGCGTCTTCGCCCCATCCTACCTTCTGCTGTTGCAGGGTGCTTTCTTGGATTTCTCCCTAGTTGTATGGCTTGTTCATCTAGATCCCAGGCGATTTTTCCTTGCTGCTGCTCCTTGTTTCTGTCACAACTTTGATTTGGTCGCCAGAGGGATGAACAGAGCCTCTATCATCTATGCCATTTTGATTGCCCCTCCAGTTAAGGCTATATTTTGAAGCTTATATGGACAGACATTTTAGACTTCAAGATTAGACTTATGGGAAATCTGGGGAAAACCACAACTTTTCATTAAGTCCTGCATTGTATGCACAAGTCATAAATATGTATAAAGAATTGTGTGACATGAAAACTTGGTTTAACTATCGACTTTGGTAGTCATTTTTTTTTTTTTTTTGGTAAGATGGTTACTTCAAAGATCCAACAATGGATGTAATTATTTTAAAATGTATTTCAAAGCAGCCTTAACATTCTCATTTAGTTTGTTAGCACTGAAGTATAGCGAGCTTTTTAAAAAGCTATTTTAGTTTAATTTTTTATGAATACTTAAGTTATAGCTCTGTAAAAATAAATTTTATAGTTGAACCTATAAAAAATAACTTGTACAAAAATTCTAAGCTAATCTACCTTGCATATTTTCCCTCTAAAATATCGACATTCAGGAATACAGGTGATAGCAGCAGCATAATGTTAGACTCAAGCCAAATTAGTGTCAACACAGTATGCTAACCTGATGAGGAAACCCACTCTTTTGGATTCAACAGAATAGTTATGAAATAAACTAAGCGGCCAAGCTCTAAACCAAGGTGTCAAAAAAAAATAATGAAGCTTTAAAATATTAGAGTGTATTAGGATTAAATGGCTGAGGACAAAGACCTACAATCACAGAAGTTTTAGAGAGAGAACAGAGCTACCTGTGTATAGGGAAATAGAACTCCCTGGCTAAGTAAAGTCAGTCTGTAGGGATGGCCTCACATTTATAACACTGATGCCTCACCGAAAGCCTCACATAGCTTAATGTGAAAACATTACAAGCCATACAAGAAAAACCAACAGTAATTTCAATAGAGAAGCATACACTCTATTACCAAAAGACTGGAAATACTGAAACCATATGAAACAGGAGAGTAAGAAACAAATGGATTTAAAAATGAACTAAAGAATATCCCAGAAATAATGGCATTGAAATGAAAATAAGTTATTAACATGAATATTTTTAGTCTAATGTTTAATTTCAAAAAATAGGAGTGTTATTTCTACTTTAAGAATCATTTGCCTAATAATATAGAAATCACAAGTCAAAGTATCATCTTGGGTTACAGAAAAGCAGTGTTTTATAGAGTGGATTTTTATAATAAACCTTTTCTCCATTAAAAAATTAATTTAATGGGCTAACAGCAGAATAGAGATGAAAAAGAGAGTCAATGAGCCTGAAAATAGATTAGTGGAATGTATTCAATCTGAAGAACAAGGAGAGAACAATTGGGGGAAAAAATGAACAAAATCTCAAGGATCTGTGGAACAATATCAAAAATTCTGGCATTTATGCCAATGGAGTTCTGAAGAATAGGAGAAACAGACAGGTGCATAAAAATGTTAGAAGAAATAATAGCTAAAAGCTTCCCAAATTTAATGAAAGATATAAATTTACAGATTCAAGAAGGTTGAGGAAACCCAAACAAAATAGACTCAAAGAAAATCATATGATAACACATCATAATTAAACTGCTGAAAACAAAAGAAAAAGAAAAATTCTTAAAAGCAGCTGGAGAAAAATGAAATTTAAGGGACACATAGATGAACAATAATATGAATGATAGCAGATTTCTTATCAGAAATGAGGGAGGGCAGAGAACAGTGAAACAAAATCTGTCAACCCAGAATTCTATATTCAGCAAAAATCTTCTTCAGGAATAAAGGCTAAATAAAGTCATTCTCAAATCAAAGAAAACTAAGAGAATTTGTCATTAGCAGACCTGTTCTAAGAGAATTGCTAAAGGAAGTTCTTCAGGCTGAAGAAATATAATACTAGAGAGAAACTGGGAATTTTAGAATAAAGAAATAGCAACAAAAATGGTAAATATCTAGCAAATATACAGATTTATTTTTCTTCTCTCATGTTTCTTTAAATATGTATGACTAAATGAAATAAAAAATTATATCATTGTTGGAGTTTTCAAATGTACACATGATATATATGACAGCTATAATATAAAGGAGGAAGGGTAAAAAGGCCTCTATGGTTAATAGCTTCTACATATTACTCAAGGCAGTAAAATATTAACTCTGAGTAAACTGTGAAAAGTTAGTTATATTTACTGCATTTCCTAGAGCAACCTCTATAATGATATTCCAAAGAGAGATAGCCAAAAAGTTAATGGATAAGATGAAATGGAATAATAAAAAATATTTAAATAATAAAGAAAAGCAGGAAAAGTAGAACAACAACAATAGCAGCAACAACAACAACAAAAACCCAGAAAGGAGTAAACCCATATTTATATGGGCAAATAATTTTTGACAAAAAAGCAAAAAACATACAGTGGAGAAAGGAAAGCCTCTTCAATAAATGGTGCTGGGAAAACTGGAAAGCCACATACAAAAGAATAAAACTAGACTGTTGTCTATCACCACACACCAAATTAATTCAAAATGGATTAAGGACCTGAACATAAGACTTGAAACAATAAAATGCATAGAAGAAAACATAGGAACAGAACTCAAGGACCTTGGACTTAAAGAGGATTTTATGAATTTGACCTCAAAGGCAAGGGAAGTAAAAGCAAAAATAAATGAATGGGACTACATCAAACTAAAAAGCTTCTGCTCAGCAAAAGAAACTGTCAACAAGGTAAAGAGACAACCATTTGAATGGGAAAATATATTTGCAAGCAATGCCTCTGATAAGGCCTAATATCCAAAATATACAAAGAACTCATACGACTCAAAAACAAATGAACCAATCAAAAAATAGTCAGAGGATCTGAACAGATACTTCTCCCCAGAAGACATACAAATGTCCAACAAACATATGAAAAGATGCTCAACATTGCTAGCTATTAGAGAAATGAAAATCAAAACTACAATGAGATATCATCTCACACCTGTTAGAATGGCTATAATCAACAGGACAAGTAATAACAAATGCTGGAGAGGATGCAGAGAAAAGGGAACCTTCATACACTGCTGTTGGGACTGCAAATTGGCACAGGCACTATGGAAAACAGTATGAAGGTTCCGCAAAAAACTAAGAATTGATCTACCATATGATCCAGCAATCCCTCTACTGGGTATTTACCCCAAAGACTTAAAAGATCATATTCATAAAGATATTTGCACACCAATGTTCATAGCAGCATTATTCACCATAGCCAGGACATGGAAGCAACTGAAGTGTCCTACGATAGATGATTGGTTAAAGAGGCTGTGGTACATATATACAATGGAATATTACTCAGCCAGAAAAAGAGATGAAATACTGCCATTTGCGACAACATCGATGGACCTCGAGATGATCATGCTAAGCGAAATCAGCCAGACAGAAAAAGTTTAAAATCACATGATATCACTTATAGGTGGGATATAAACCTAAAAGTAACAAAGGAATATGACAAACAAACAGAGACTCATGGACATGGACTATAGACTAGTGGTTATCGGAGGGTAGGGAGTGGTGGGGGGAAGGGGGAGGTAGATGGGGTAAAGCGGGTCAAATATAGGAGGGTAGGGGAGAGTGAAGTGGGTAAAGGGGATCAAATATATGGTAGCGGAAAGGAACTGGACTTTGAGTGGTAAACACACAATAGAATATACAAATGTTAAATTATAATGTACACCTGAAAATTATATAATTGTATTAACCAATGTTACTCCAATAAAACAGAAAAGCAGAAAACAGATAATAATATGGTAGTCATAAATCTCATCATATTAATGATTATATTACTTGTAAATGGTCTAAATATAATAATTAAAAAGCAGAGATTGTTAGATTGGATTTAATAGATGTCATGGTTGCACAATAATTGTAATTGTATTAAATACCACTGAGTTGTTCACTTTAAAAGAGTTAATTTTATGTTATCTGAATTTCATGTCAATAAGTAATTTTTAAAAATACCATAACATAGGCTACATACAAGAAACCCACTTTAAATTCAAAGGCATAAATAGGTTAAAAGTAAATGGATGGAAAAGGATATACCATACAAATACTAATCAGAAGAAAGCTGGTGACAAAGAAAGGACAGCTCTTCCTTACAGATAAATTACAGTTAATAAATGGAGGGGTAATGAAGGAAATAGAAAAATCATTATTATGCCACCAATCTAATAATTGTTAGAGGCAAGATTCACCAGTGGATGCTAAAATTAATAGCATAAAAATTGAAAAGAAGTTGGGTATTTGAATAGTCTCCAAGTATCTTCCTCTAGATATTTATTTATTACAAAAAAGAGAAATAGTCACTTTACAGTAGAGAAAACTTGCAGACACCAAGAGATCAAGTTAAACAACACAAGCAATAAGACATATTGATATCATGTACCTGCTAATATAATGCACGGAGAAGGGCAAATTATGCAGTTTTCTTGCCAAAAATGCATAACTTTAATCTAATCATGAGGGAAAGAAAACAAACAAACAAACAAACAAACAAAAAAACACCAGACAAAAACAAACTGAGGAATACTTTACAAAATAAGTGCTAGTACTGTTTTTCCATGGAGCGCCACTCTGGCTGCATTGTGCTAGCTCCCAACTCTAGGTTCCTGCTAAGTCAAGTTCCACAGTCATCTCCTTCCAGCTGCCATCATGATATCTAGCGGGACCTCATCAACCATGATGAGATGTTCTTGGACATCTACAAGATTCAAGAGATCATGGAAAGACTGTGCCTGGAGGTGGAGGGGAAAATGGTTAGTAGGACAAAGGGTAACATTGATGACTCATTCATCAGTGAATCAGCAATGGAATGCATTTGCTAAAGGCATTGAGGGCGAAGGTGCACAAAGCACAGTAATCACTGATGTTGATATTGTCATGAACCATCATTTACAGGAAATGAGCTTCACAAAAAAAGCCTATAAGAAGTATATCAAAGATTACATGAAATCAATCAAAGAGAAACTTGAAGAACACAGACCAGAAAGAGTAAAACCTTTTATGACAGGGACAACAGAACACATCAAGCACATCCTTGCTAATATCAAAAAACTACCAGTTCTTTATTAGTGAAAATATGAATCCAGGTGGCGTGGTTGCTCTGCTAGACTACCACGAGGATGGTGTGACTCCATATACAATTTTCTTTAAGGATGGTTAAGAAATGAAGAAAGATAAACAAATTTGGCAATTTGGATCTATTTTCTGTCGTCGTCATAACAAGCTGTTGCTTTTCATCCACACACCACGACTAGGACAAATAGGACTGAATGTTATCCTGAGCTCTTTATTTTTTGACTTTGATTTATTTGGAGAGGAGGCTTTGTTTTCAAGAAAAATAAAAAATGTCTTTTAAAAAATGCATTTAAACTAAACAAAAAAAAGCTGACTAGTACTATTCAAAAGTGTAAAGATCATGAAAGAACTTGCAAGAAAAGGCAAGAATGAGGAACTGCCACAGATGGGAGGAGAATAAGAAATCATATGACAACTGTTATGTGGGAACCTGTAAAGGATCCTGGAACAGAAAAAGGACATTGGTGAATACCTGGTAAAATCCAAATAAAGTCTGTAGGTTAATTAATACTATTATACCTATTATACTATTATACATTAATTTCTCAGCTTTCATCATTATATCATAATTATGGAAGATGTTAACATCGGGGGATGTTTGGTGAAATATAAGTGGGGAATCTCTATTATTGCAACTTTTCTGTAAGTCTAAAAGTATTTCAAAATAAAACTTTTTTTTTTAAGCGAAGGGAAAAAGTGAGGAAGGCAGGAGAGGGTATTGGCTGTTAATGTCAGATAAAGAAGACTTTGAAACAAGGAATATTACTAGTGATAAAGAAAGACATTAAATAATGCTGAAGAGACAATTCACCAAGGAGACATTACAGTCCTAAATGTGCATGCAACTAACAATAGAGCTTCAAAATACTTGAAGATGAAATAGGTAGAATCCAAAGATAAAGAGGCAAATCCAAAATTACATTTGAAGACTTCAGTACTTCTCTCTGAGTAACTGATAGAACAAGTAGAAGGAAAATCTGTAAGGGTATAGATGACTCAAAAAACACTATCAACTGTTGGGAAAATCTCCCAGGGGCTGAGAGACCAAAGAGGCTGACAACTGTAGCATTACATCAAAAGTTTATTAAGGGAACTTACATACAACATATTTCTTGGGTGGCTGCAAGATGACATGGGTATCCTTTGTGCTACATGGCAGGCACTAAAGAATTATATAGAATAGGGCAGGATGGATGGGAGTACTGGTGACCTGCCATGGATAAAGAGAAGAATGCCTTACATACTTTCTCAGGACAGTGCAACTGCCTGTTCCAAGAATCAGCACAGAGGCATAGGGGAGGGGTCGATCAGATAGTCTCCAAGGGTGTGTACGTGAAGCAATATCTGTTCTGGTCTGGATCTAGCTTGCGGGTCCAGCTGTGGTCACATGATGAAACAGTTTCTCCTCCACAGCAACCAACTTGACCTGACATTTTTGGAGCATTCCACTCAACAGTGGCTGAATACATATTTTTTTCATCTAAGATTCTGCAAAATTAGAACACACTTGGAGAATTATGTCTTGATTTGGGATTGTCAAGAATGAGTTTTCTTCTCTTCTAGAAGATTCTCCAGGACACCTGGACACATCTTTTTACTCCTCTGAATCTTATAACGGGGCTTGAGATATTATCAGATTTATCTATCATCAGACATATTAATCTGTTATGTAGTTGTGGTAGAGAAAATATGGTCATTTCTTAATACCAGAACCTGTGAATATGCTTCCTTACATAGAAAAAGGACTTTGCAATGTGATTAAATCAAGGATTTTGAGATGGGGAGATTATCCTGGATTATCTAGGTGGGCCCAATGTCATCCAAAGGGTCTTTTTAAGAGAAATTCATGAAAGTGTGAGTCAGAAAAGTAGGTGTGACAACAGAAGCAGAGTTGGAGTGTGTGCTCTGAAAATGCAGGATGGGCCAGGTGGCCTCTAGAAACTGGAAAAGGCAATGAAACAAATTCTTCCCTGGAAACTCCTGAAGGAATTACAGTCTTGCTGACACCTTGGTTTCAGTCTTGTGAGACCCATTTCAGAATTTTGCCTTCTAGAGCTATAAGGGAATAAGATTATGTTGTTTTAGCCACTAAGTTTGTGGCAACAGAGAACTAATATAGAAGTCAAATTTATCAATCTTTCTTTTTATAGCTTTCTAGGTTTGGACTCATGTTTAGAAAGACTTTTACTACTCTGAGATTATACAACTTCTCCCCTTGTTTTTTTTGAAACTTCCATGATTTTAGATTTTATTACTTTAATAAATTGACAGCTTGAATGGACCAGTCAGAGGTCCATAGCTTGATGTGAAAGAATAGAAAAATGGAAGCTTAGATGGAAGAATCCTTGTCTGTTTGACCTTTGTCCTAGGACTTGTCTTTCCTTACAGGAGTCTGTTAGCATAAGTGGGGATGACTCTTCACTGTCTAGCCAGCTGATGCTCAAGACAGCAAAACTTAGAGTTGGGCATAGTGTGCTGGGAGAGAGAGAAGACTGATGGAGCCAGAGTTCTTGTGAGAAGAGATGTGTTTTCTGTAGTTGGAATGGGGAGATGGAATATCCCATATTCCTGTGAAGAGATTTAGGTAAGCACATAAACCCAACAGCAGGGAAGGAATGAATGCCCAGGGGAACAGGGTCAGCTACATAATTTGTGAAGCCCAGTACAAAATGAAAATGTGGGACCCCTTGTTCAAAAAATGGGAAAAAAGTGCTGTTAGAGGTGCTAAAATATGAAGCTTTTTCCTTCTAGTCTCTCTCTCGACTTGTCATGGTGTTTCTTACTTTCTATTTAATGCCATTGTAAGTAACATTAGAATTTTAAGTTAACATGAATTTTACCACTCATCTTTATATCGTGCAATGCCAGTTTAAATACAAATATATCAGCATTTAACTCATATGCGGAATCACTAAAATTACACAATTTTTATTTCATAACTGGTATATGCATACAGTCGATCCTTATTATTCATAGATTCTGTTTGTGAATTTGCCTACTTGCTAAAATTTATTTGTAACCTCAAAACCAATACTCTTGGCACTGTTGGTCATTCATAGACAAGAGCATGTGCAGAGTGGGAAAAATTTCAATTGTCCAACATGCAGGTCCCACCTGAGGTTAAACAAGGCAAAGTTCTGCTTTCTCGTTTTAGCTCTCAAATTGTAAACAAGTCATTTTTGCGGTTTAATTAGTGCCACATTTTTTGCAGTTTTGTACTTTTCGTTGGTTATTTCACTGTTTCAAATGACTCCCAAGTGTAGTACTGAAGTACTGTTTAGTGTTCAAAGGGCAAAAAGGCTGTGATGTATCATATGGAGAAAATATATGTGCCAGATAAGCTTCATTCAGGCATGAGTTATAGTGTAGTTGGTGGTGAGTTCCAATGTTAATGAATCAACGGTATATGTTAAATAAGGTGTCATTAAATAGAAACACACTTAAAACAAGGTTATGTATTGACAGTTGATGAAAATGTAATCAGAAGCTCCCAAGAACCTAACACTATATTTCTCTTAGGAGCAGTATGGTTCCGTATTCACTAATTCAGTGTTTATGGTGACTTTCTAGACTATAACTACTATAAATAACAACAATTAATTGTGTTTCATCTTATCAGAACAATGGCAACACTGCACAAAAGAACTCAATGGTTTTTACTCCTGTGATTGTGATTTATAATAAGAAATATATAGTTGGTTTTCATCCTGTTTCTGGTACAGAACTTCTAAAACCCTTGGAATTTCCTGAGAGATGAGAGTGACAAAAAAGTACCTTCTGTTATGTTAATGGTGACTTTTGGATCACACCTAAGTACAAGGGCCAGGAGAACCAACCATGTGATTAGAGGGTTGCAACTTTCAGTCCCACCACTACCCACACCTTCACCTCCCCACCGACCTCTAGAGAGGGAAGAGGGGCTGGAGGTTCAACATATTGCCAATAGCCAATGATTTAATCAATCATGCTTATGTAATGAAGTCCCCATAAAACCCAAAAGGACAAAGTTCAAAGAGCTTCCAAATTGGTAAAACAGAGTGCTTTCATCACGTGGACAGAAGTTCCTTTGGGATTTGTTCTATATATCTCTTCGTATGGCTGTTGATTTGTATCCTTTAATATCCTTTGCAGTAAATTGGTAATCTAGTGAACAAATGGGTTTCCTGAGTTCTATGAGCTTCTGTGGAAAATTAATCGAACCAATGAGGGGGTCCTGGGAACCTCTGATTTATAGATAGTCAGTCAGAAGCACAAGTGACAACATGGACTTGCAACTGGGACTGAGCTTGTAACCTGTGGAATCTGATGCTATCTCTGGGTAGATAGTGTCAGTACTGAGTTGAATTATAGGATACCCAGCTGGAAAATTGCTTGGTGGTGAGGGAACGCCCCACATATCATACTTGGTGAGTAGAATTGTTGCCTCCACTTTTTGATACACGCAATTCTACCGACATTCTTCTGCTTATTGAGAGTAAGGGAAGACTGAAAGGAAAAGAAAGTATGGTTTACCCTATTTTCCCTTTTCTTGCTATGTCATCGTTTTCAGCATGAGTGGTCAACTAATATAAGGAAGTAACACAAGTAAGAAAGGATACGATAGGTTTCCTTGGTTGTTTGTGTCTTCTAGGAACACCGTTACCTTCTTTCTGTGACAGCAACTTATTGGTTGGTTTAAGACTCAGAGTTTCTAGAAGTATTTGCAAGTAGGTGTGGGCCTTCAGCCCACAGGAACACCAGAAGTAATGATAAAGCTCCATGATACTAAGGCAGTGCTCAGGGAGCGAGACATGCCAGAGGGGCAACGAAATCTGTCTTCTGCTCACCATCAGAGGGTGGGAGACACAGAGGGAAGGAGGACACTTAGCAAACCTCTGCATTTCATAGTGTATTCTGAATGTGGTCACAATCAAAATAACATAAGTTTGAATAATTAATTCACTATATTTAAGTAATTAAGGAATTATAATGGACTATTTTTATGTCTATTTTCTCATCCTGATCTTGAAAAAATTTCCTCATGTTTAGCATTATCATGCATATGAGATCAGATAACTACTGCAATTGGGCATACAATTCAACTCAAAATTTCCTGGTACCTAATGTAAGAAAATAAAACTATAAAGTGAAAGAAAAAATTATAATTCTACAGAAAGTCTTTTATCATTCATTGGTAAAAATTTTCAGAACAAGAAATAGAAAAATTACCTATCTAATGTGAGATAATCTATAATTTATTAATCATTCTCAATTTGAGAGAATGTATATGAGTGTAACTGGATTATTGAGGTATAAACATGAGTTGGCTTTATTTTTTTCCAGGCCCCACTCCCCAACTGTGGTAGGTTGAACCTCCCTTTCCTACCAGGTAGTAGCTTTCTTAACAATTTCTTATTCTGATCCTATAATTTTTCATTCTCTCATGGTTCTGAGAATTCTCTCATGCCAGTACTTAAGATTCAGTTCTGTCCAAGTCTTTGTTTTCACATCTGATATAAATCTCTTACGTGACTGGGTAAGGTTGCCATCCTCTCTATGTACTTGTTGCTGCTTCCCTGGCTATCAACACCAGACTGACATGGTGCTCTCTGTGTGGCAGGAATTTAAATGCTGGCTACCTGTGGGATGAATCCGAGAGCCTTGAAAAAATTTACCGACAATACAGTCACGAGATGTGAGAGAATTAGCTCCTGAAATAATCCGCCTTTATTCCATTGTTTTAGTCCCTTCAGGCTGCTATAACAAAAACACTACACACTGGGTGACTTAAACAACAAACGTTTATTTCTCACAGTTCTGGAGGCTGGGAAGTCCACGATCAAGGCACCAGCAGATTTTGTGTCTGGTGAAAGCCCACTTTCTGACTCCCAGACAGCTACCTTCTGGCTGTGTCCTCACATAGTGGAAGGTTGAGGGGGCTCTCTGGGATCTCTTTTACTAGGGCACTAATCCCATTCAGGAGGGCTCCACTCTCATGACCCATTTACCCCCAAAGGCCCCAGCTCCAAATACCATCAACATATGAACTCTGGGGGCACATAAGTGTTCAGTCTCTAGCCCCCATGCAAGTGCTTGTGAGGACACCTTAGATTTGTCCTAGAGGCCCTTGCCTGGCATGCTGTAGAGGTGGTGCCAACAAGACGGCCCAGGCCCAGTTAACTCCCCCTTAGTGATGCTCTTATTTTTTGCCATGCCCAACAGTGGGTGGCCAGCTGTTTCATAGCCCCACCCTCTCAGTTCTGACGATGCTCTCTTCTTTCTCCTGGGGCATCAAGCACTCCGCAGAAGGAGATGGTTACTACCCCCAGGGATGGGGAGCAGTGAAGGAGAAAAGAACCTCTCTTCCTGACCAGCAAACTCCTCAAAGGCTAGCCTTAGTCACCTCTGTGTCCTCTCTTGTAGAGTAGGGACATGGTGAAGTGGAGAGCAGTATATGGTAATACTAATTTTCCCACTCTCAGTAATTCCTGAAGAGTGTTGGCTGACTCCTAACAGCTGGTGCACTTTGACCTCAGAATGTGGGGTGTTTTATACCATTATACCTACTCAGCTTTAGGTCTTAGCCTCCCTTCCCAAACATCATCAAAACCTCTCTCAACATTTTGCGCTATAAGTAGGAGCACTGAAATCACATCATCAATCATCAATTATCAATAACCCACCTTTATCTCGGGCCTTGTGTTAAGAGCCAGGGTGAATGCCAAGGACTTAAATATATTTAAGTCAACATATGTTTGACTTAATGATGCAGCAGGCAAAAAGATGTAGATTGATAGGGGAGATTGTATGTATATGCTAACAAAACAATGCAAAAAACAAACACCCAGAAGATGTGCTTTATGTTATATCCATTTTGCAGAAGAAGGAACAAAAGCACACTTATTTCAATGGGATGAGCTATTTGTCTTCACTCCCAGCTTTATTCATGCTTTAAAATTATTATTTATTTAGAAATAATTTACAGAAAAGTTGCAAAGATAGTACAGAGAGTTCCTGTATACCCTTCACCCACTTTCCCTTAATGTTAACATCTGAGAAACTAACATTGACATACTACTATTAACTAAAATATAACATCTTTGAATTTTACCATTTTTTTCTGCTAGTGTCCTTTTTCTGTATCAGGATACAATCCAAAGTATCATGCTATACTTAGTCATCGTGTATCCTCTGTGTCCTCCAATCTGACAGTTTCTCAGCCTTTCCTTGTGTTTCATGACATTAACACTTTTAAGAGTTCTGCTCAGGTATTTGTAGAATGCATACAATTTGGGTTCTCTAACGTTTTTTTCTCATGATAAAGCTGGGGCTGTGGATTTTGAAGAATACCACAGAGGTGAAGTATCTGTTTTGTTGATCATATAGCAATATGACTCATACCAGTGAGTTATTCTTGACCACATGATCAAGGTGGTATCTGCCAAGTTTCTCCACTCCAAATTCACTCCCCCCTCCCCATTTTATATTCTATTTGTTAGAATACAGCCACTAAGTCTAGCCCACATTGAAAGGGAAGGGAATTAAGTTCTGGGGGAGTATCAAATAATTTGTGGACATGTGTTAAAATTATCACAGTGATGAATAAATATTTTGGAGAAGAGCCTTTGAGGCCCTGCAACTATCTTAGTTTTCCTAAAAGTGTCACCCACTAATTTGAGCATTCATCAGAACTTACCCACAGCATTTATTCTGTGGTGTCTTAATGGTGATCTCCCCCATTTCTTCTATGTTTATTATTTGTAATTTATCTGTAAGAAAGTTTTATCCCTTTCTTACATTTTATTTATTTGACCATTAGTACAGGTGTCAATTATAAATATTTATTTTGTTCTTTGAGTTACAAATTTATGTTATTATTTATTTTTACTGCTGAAATTGTTCTGGCTTTGCTTTGGGAGCTCTTTCAGTTGGCTCCTTTGGACATGTCCTCATCTTGTCTTTCCTTCCCCCATCCACTCCTTTCTATTTTTCTTTTCTTCCTTTCTCTTTTCTCTTTTCCTTGTTTTGCGTTTTCCTTTTCTACAAGATGGTCAAGCTTGTTCTGTGTTTTCTCTGCCCCAGGCCTAGAAAGAGCCATTTCTCCAAGGAGCTCTGGTTCCTTTCATTGGAGAATGATATTTAGAAACCAAGATCTGAGTGCTAGTGTGTTCATTGCTACTGAGGTGACATTGCTTCGAGGCCCTTAGTGACAGAGCTAAGAAATGTATACCTATATTTATTACTGTATCTACTCATATATATGTGTGCATGTTCCAACTGTACCCTAACTCTCTAATCCAGCACCATAGTTCATTGGAGTCTTTCCTACTTGTTCATTTGTTACTTTTCTCTCTGATAGTAAGAAACCTGCTTCCCCTTATTTATAATATATTTACTTATTTGTTCAATCTTAATAAACACTTCAAGTAGTATCAGGATTGCTAATCTATACTCCTGTGAAATACAAATTTACTAACTAGGGTACAGTGTTTATGTAGAGTTCTTTATGTTTTTATCTTACTATTCAAGTAAAAACATTGTTTTCCAAAGTTAATTAGGCCAGCTCCTCCTCACTCCCTGCTTCAGTGATGTTATAACATATATTTGTAATACAGTTAGATTCATTTGTCACAACTCGTATTTCATCGTTGGTTCCCCTGACAGCCTGGTTAATTTTTTAAATTTGCACTCAATAAAAGTCACTCTGTATGCTATACAGTTTTTTTTTTTTTTTTTGCATTTTGACAGATGCATAGAGTCATGTATCTACCACCACAGTCCTATACAGAACAGCTCCATTACTCTAAAAATTCCTTTGTAGTAAACTCTGCTCCTTTTCTCAAACTTGCCAATCACTAATCTGTTTTCTATCCTTATAGTTTCACCTTTTCCAGAATGTCACATAAATGGAATCATGTAATATGTAGATTTTTAGGTCTAGCTTCTTTCACTTAAAAAAATGCATTTAAGATTAGTTCATGTTGTTGCATGAATTAATAGTTCATTCTTTTTTACTGTTGAGTATGGATATTCATTATATGACTATACCACAGTTTATCCATTCCCTTGCTGAAGGAGATCTAGGTTATTTCTAGTTTTTGGAAAATGTTAATAAAGCTGTTGTAAACAGTCATGTATGGTTTTTGAAAACTCGTGTATGAACAAGAGTTTTCAATTGATTTTGGTAAATACCTAATAGTGGAATCACTGGGTCATATAAGTGTATGTTTATAAAAAATTGCCAAACAGTTTTCCAAAGTAGATGTTATGTTTTGCAATCCCATCAGCAATTAGTGAGAGTTCTTGTTGCTCCACATCCTGTCCATCATTTGGTTGTCTACCCTCATTTTAAAGTAGAAACTGTCCCCCACCCCCACTCCCATTTCTCCCTTCCTTTAGCCTCTGCCTAGATTACAAAATAATCCATATTTTTGCTTTGTAGCTTGCTGGTATGAGTGAAGGTAATGATTTTAGACTACTTTATATTTCCATGGTGCACTAAAGTACTGTTGCATTTTTGATCTCCTAACGGTCCTTAAAGGTAATGGCAGCAAACATTCTTAGACTGGTATGAGAGATAATGGCACCCTACTTGAGAAGAATTTCTTTCTTGCTTTCCCAAACCTTTGCTTTGCAAGCCTCTTAGCTCCCTACTCCTCTCAGCCTCTTTTTAGCCTAACTAAATGAATCCACTGAAATACTAGGATGGTCAAAGGTCTTCGTTAGAAGACCTGTAGTGGCTTTGGATCTGGCAGGACAGACTACTCCATGTAGCTTTCCAGCTGGGTGGCTGGATCTTAATTCATCAGGAAGGAGCTGTGTGTCTGGTCCCTGCTCGCAGTCCCTGCTTTCTAACTTGACAGCTAGCATATTCTCATAGTCATTAGAGTCCTCTTTTGTCATCTGACTGTTCTCATTTTGTGCAGGTGGCTGATAAGTCACATAATCACCTAAATCCAGGAACTTCCCTGACTGCATTGCAAGTTGGACGTGGGTTCCTAGACCATCTGCCCTGCGCTCTACATGGTCTGTGTTTGAGGAGGTCACTTCTTCTGCCTGCTGCTGGCTTCTATTGAGATCTGCTGGTGGGACATCTGCATAATCTCTGCAGCACTGACAAGACATCCAGGGATGCTCCCCTTGGATGGCCCTGAGATCCAACCCTGCCATGTTGACGTAGTCATTTGAGGTCTGAGAAGAGCCTTCCTCATCGCTGAGTGAATCATTGCTCTCAGTTTCTGGAGACCAAAAACTGGTGCTGTTATGGGCATCCCCACAGCCTTCATTTTTTTCCTCAGTAGACTCCAGCTCCTGAGCACTTGGGAAGACAAGAAGGTTCCTGGGGAGGGTGTTGGTAGAAGCTAGAGTCTCAGTAACCTCTTCTGCTATGGGAACATTGACATAATCTCTTGAATCTTCTGAAGAGATGCTCAGGCTGTCTCCAGCTGCTCTGACATTGATGTAGTGTGCTGAGGGAATGGGGTTGCCATACATCTGGGCCTCCATGGCATTGTCATAGATGTCCCTAGCACAGCTCACAGCATGGCTATGGGCTCTGTGCACCTGGAGGGCATTGTCTGCTTGGGAGGGCTATGAGCAAGAAGAGAAAGCCAGTGACAGGGTGGAAGCAGAACCAAGAACAAAGCCTTTCTTCTTCCCCACACAGTACTGCTATCTGATCATTTTTTCACCCAGTTCTCCTTCTTGTAGAAAAGCACTGAATCAGGATCTCCAAATGCAAGGCTTTAGATGCTAGGTAGGTATGAGCAAAATGGACTGAAATTAGGGAAAGCAACAGTGTAAGTGTGATGATAAATTGTAATTGTTTTTTGGCCACAATGTGGAAGTTCAATGGGGCGTGGGGATAATATTATTAACGGAGAGAGCCTGCCAATTCAGAGCACATTGAGGGGCAACATAGCATAGTGGTTAAAGGTAAAGGCTCAGACTGAGGGTGCCAATCCCAGCCTCACCACTCTGTGCTGAGTTTGGGCAAGTTACCTAATCTCTCTGTGCTTTGGTTTCCTACATGGGGATAATAATGGTATCTACGTCATAAGGTTTTCATGAGGAGTAAATGGATTTCCATGTGTAAAGTGTTTAGAATATCTTCTGGCACACAGAAAACACTAAAAAATGTTTCTTGTTATTAAGGGGCAGCTGATGCACAGAATCAGCTGATTATGGTCATTTAGGATTCTGGTCTGATGTTTCTAGAATATCTGAATTTTCAAGAAAAGCTGGACATCTGGACTTAGAGTTTTAAATGTTGGCTACAGGCTCAAAATGTCCTTCAAACATTTAGTCCAAGCTAAACATGTATCTGAGCTGAAGTCTAAGCTCTAGATGCAAAATCCCTTCAAGACCCACTCGAGTCCTCAAACAGTTTCCTCTTTCCTGCACTTTATCAGTGGAGCCCAAGGATGGGACTGGCAGGAGAAGAAGCAACAAAGGTGGCAACATGGAGGTGGCCACATGGTGAAGAGAGGCCAGGTAACAACAGAAAACATCAGAAGCATAACTGCATTTGCTTGAGATGACCACCAGCCCGAAGGGACTGATTCTTTAAAAAGTAGACAAGGACTTATCCATGGAAATGAGCACCCTGACTTCAAAGCAGTCCCTCTGCTATCCCTGTGCCTCTGTCCCACACTGTGTGGGACTCCTGCCTTCAGAGCCAGAGCATGACATATGGGGTTATTGTTATCAGTTGGAACCTTCCTCTTGTAACCTCAAAACAGCGGCCCTCATCTTTTTGGCACCAGGGACCAGTGCTCCTATGAGAATCTAATGCCTGATGATCTGTGGTGGAGCTGAGCCAGTGATGCCAGTGCTGGGGAGCGGCTGCAAGTATAGACGAAGCTTCGCTCACTTGCCCACCACTCAATTTCTGCTGTGAGTTCCTAACAGGCCATGGACCAGTATGGGTCCATTGCCCAGGGATTGGGGACTCCTGCCTCAAAGGATAGCTCCCATTTGATCAAACGCTTTCTATACCAGCTATAGTGCTAATTGAAATAACTTGACGCAAGTCCCAGAAGTAATTCCCAAAGCAGGGTTTTAAGTCTGTTTTGAGTACTAACAACAATGCTGGAATATCTGTGACACTCTTAAGATGATTACTTTGAAGAGGACAACGCTCATTTGAATAAGCACATTATCATGTCTTTGTTAAAACAAACCATTGCAGTTCTAACATCATGTCCTGGAGTACTCATCCCCTCCCGTCCTTCTTAAAGTCTCAGGCCCTTGCTCCATTTTTCATAATGTTTCTACTTGAGCAGTGGCGGTCCTGAGGCTTGTCTTCCCGATTATTAATAGCCCTCAAGGGTGAGTGCCAAAGAGCGTGCTGTTTGTCTGTGGTGACAAGATTTGGGACCTAGGACATTTTCACCTCAGTTCTTCTGTCAGACAAGTCATTTCTCCCAAAGAGCTAGTCATGTCATGTGACTCTTACCATATGCGCCGAGGGAGGGCTGTCAGAGTTTCTGGAGAAGAGGCTCTCGGTACTGAAAATACGGACGCTCCTTGACTGATGTCTCCCTGAAAGGACAGAGAACAAATCCTGACAAAGGCAGCCAGTCCTAGCTTCAGCCTTAACACTCCCTGCGTCGTGAGTGCAGTGGGTTTTTGTGGTGTCTGGTGTTGGGGGGGCTGGTGTTCTGTGTGGTGAGAGGGTCAGAGCTAGAAGGATGATGTGCTCTGAGACCTGGAGCCCTCCTCAGCTTCTGTGGTGCCAGAGAACACTAGCACAATGGTGGGAGGTTGAGGAGGAGGCTCCTGGTGAGAATCCTCCCTGCTTGTAATGATGGGGGGCATGTTCTCCTTCTGAATGTCTTGCCCATTCCTAGATGTACCCACTCGTCCTCTGTTACCTTGACACCAAGGAAAATCAAAACCCTAAACCTAGACAAACCCCTGCTCCCTTTTTAGAACTCTCTAGGCTCTTTCACTGGAGTCTCATCTTGTAGTCTATCTATCCCATTCTTCTTCTTGCTCCCTGAAGGTCAGAAATTTCTGAAAGTTTAGAGAGAGTTGCTTCTAGGTGATGAGAGGTGCATTCTGGGGTTAGGAGTTTTGTATGTCGGGACTCCATGTATTGGAAAATAAACTTACCCTGTTCTTCTTGCCTCTGGGGTAAAGAGTCATAAATATTTTTGGCTTGTTGTCTGAGTCTAGGCAGAGTTGGCAAAGGCATGACGGTAACTCGCAGGTAAGGACCTTGTCCTGCACAGCAATGAGAGAAGGAAACTCTTGGGGATGGAATGGTCCCTGAAAGTATTCCCCAACCTCACCCTGCATCATAAAAACTACATTATCAGACTTGACAAATTCTACTTGAGCTTTAAGAGTAAGGGACTCGGTGGACAGAGCAGGGGCCCAGAGGTACTAGGGCAATGACTTTCCAAATGGAACTACACTCAGCACCAAGTCTTTTGGAACCACAGCCTAGGATGTTGAGCAAATCAAGGACCAGTGTGTCAGATAAGAACAGAGGACTCCCTGGTGCAATAGTTGATCCCTGGAAAATAAATTGAGCTTTAAATGGCAGGCTAGATTATTGGTCTTAGTGTGTCTCAACTTTGGACAAACAAGGGACTCACGCTTCTTCCGTTTATTCCAGTTCCGCAGGACACAGACAACTGCGATGACCAGGAGGAGGGCGAGGAGTCCCGCAAGCCCAGAAAAGATGCCGATGCTCTGGTCTGTAGATCTATGAGGAAAACTGAGTGCCAGGCCCCAGCCGTGGGAGGTGGGAAGGTTGGAGAAGATGCTTTCTTTAGGAGTTCGAGCCCGAGGATTTGGAATGGGAGCCAGGTAGGGGAAGGCCGGGTAAACTGAGCTATGTGGTGGAAGAGGGTCATCTCTTCATGGACAGAGGAAAATTGGACACAGGAGAAGGAGCTATCCCATGTGAATGCATATTGGATATCAGGGGTTTGCATGTGATACTTATTTAATCTTTGCAACAATCCCATCTGTTTTTGTGGCCATGGAACCTGAGATTTAGACTCAGAAAGGTAAAGTCACATATCAAAGATCACACAGGTAGGAAGAAGCAAAGATGGAATGTGAGTCTAGGTGGGTTTGGGCCCAAAGATCATGCTCTTTTCACTGCATCACATTGGCCTCCAAATCTGCAAAGTCATCTGTCCTTGCTTCCTACTCCTGGGCTTCCCATCTTTCCGAGAGGAGAGGATTACCCAATTTATAATTAAGGAGTGGCTCTGTGACAGAGTCCCAGCTGGCGTGCACTTGGAGAGCCTTCGCAGCACCAACTTGTGGGACTGGTCTCCAAGCAACACTCTGTTCTGTGTTATTTAACCAATGGAAACGCACCGAACAAGTTCTGTGCTGTTTGCAATTCCATTGGAGGTCAGGGTTTACTGCTCTGAGTTGCCTATTGTAACAGCAAGCAGCCAGCTGAGGTTACAGGAGGAATCGCTAGCAGATCTCCTAAATATTAGGAACCAGGTAATCTATCAGGGATTTTTTTTTTTTTCTCCTGAGTTCTAGTCTTGTTTATCCAGCTCTATACTGGATATTTCCATTAGGCTGCCTAACAGACATCCCAAAGCCAATCTATCTGAAACAGCACTCTTATTCTCCCATAAATCTGCTCCTCCTCTGGTGTTTCCCATCATCTGGTAGCTCGGTCTAAGACTGTCCTTTACTTTACTGTCTATTTCTTTCATGTCCCACTTCTAGTCAACCAGCAGATTCTGCTGCTCAACTCTGTGCATTTATCCCAAACCCAATCACCTCTCATTCCTCCACTACCACCCCTTGGTCTAAGCCATTGTGTGTTCCATGTGGACTTTTGTAATAACCTTTCTAAAGGGTCTCCTTGCTTTCACTCTCAGCCCCAATGTACTATCTTCACTCATGAGTCAGCATGATCCTCTAAACAGTAAATCAGATCATATCCCTTCTCTGATTGCAACCATCCTACCTGGGATAACAACCATAGTCCCTACCCCCTCTGATTGCAACCCCCATGACTTGCCATCCTACCTGGGATAACAACCATAGTCCCTACCCAGAGAAGACTTCATGATACCTTATGTTCTGGCCTCTGCCTACCTTCTGACCTCATTCCTACCACTTTCCCTTTGACTTTGACCACTAGGACTCCTTGTTGTTCCTTGCCCATGCAAAGCCCAGTCCTGTCTCAGACCTGCTGCTCTCTCTCCTAGCTGTCGGCATGGCTCAGTCCCACATTTCATCTGGGTCTTTTCTGAAATGTCACCTCCTCAGACAGGTCTTCCCTGGCCACACCTGATTACTCTCAGTCCCCTTACTCTGCTCTGGTTTTTCTTCATAGCGTTCATGACTGACATTATGTTATACACTGTTTATCTGATTCTATCTGACTCTCCCACTTGACTGTAAGCTCCAGGAGGTTATGGACTTGTGTGCCTTGTTTACCTGCTACCTGGAACAGTGTCAGGCATAAGGATTTCTTAAATGAATGAATGAGTGAGTAATAAACAAGTGAATAAATACAGAAATTATTCTTTGGGGTGGGTGCTCCAGGTTTCTGATTTTATGAATTCATTCCTCATCAATGCACCTGTCTACCTGCAAAGTGACATGTACTCGTCATGGTAATAACAATTATTTCCCCAAACTGCAGCGATTTAAAATTTATTAATTTTAATTTCCTGTCCCTGACTCTCTGTTTCATAGCAGTTATCATAGCACTAAAATTTATACCTACCAGCGTTCCTAAAGTTTCAACTGCTGATGGACGTTTTTGTTAGTAAAATATTGAAAGTAAAGATATAGCAGTGAAATTGATATCCACAATTAGTTCTGTGAACTTTTATGTTCTAAAGACAAATCTTTATTATATTTATGATTACATTTTTCGTTCATGACAAATTTTTTAGGACCTAAAAACACATCTTTGGGAAAAGTGGGACTTCTGTTTTCATCATGGTGGGATATAGTATTTTTCTGAGGGGCAATTGGTGAGCCCTGAGATGGGAAAGATTGAGGGCTGCAATTGGGGCCTCTGCGAGGTGAGAAGTCCAGCCAGGCCGGGCAGCTAGCTCTAAGAAAATCCTGTGTTATCGTGGCTTTTCTCTCCCTCAGCAACTCCTTTTCTTCCTCAATATCTATTCCTTTCCTCTCAGCAGTAGCAAACTTCTCTGAGCCTAGAGTTTGATAGTCTCAGTGGACCTGAGCCTGGTTGTAAGAGATGGTAGCATTGCCGAGTAGAAGCCCCCCAAGGTAGACCAGGGCCCTCTGTGTAATTCAGGAAAGGGTGAAGCTCACCACCCTGAGCCACTCACCTGTCCAGACTGCCGAGAGTGACCTGTAGAGTACTGGGCTCCGAGGTAGTCCCTCTGATTTCTGAAAGGGTTGGGGTGAGGGCATCCATTGTCACAGGAACCTCTCTGGCTTCAGCTTCTCCTTCTAAGCCTTCTCTTAATCATAATCAGCTAGCCAGCATGTCTGCCATGTTTCCTGGCTTTTCCTAAATTGCTGACTCCCAGGGAAAAAGGCAAAATAGGTTTGTATTTTATACATAATCCTGAGCAGTAGAACCACTTATTTTCAGTACATCAATAACAGAAATCCTCCTGATCTCCATGTGTCCCAAACATTCCCTAATGCACAACTTTTCACTCTCTTAACTTTTTCTTCTTGTATCTTTATTCATCAAAGTCCCTCACAATAAAAGTCTATTGATTTTAAACTTTCAATCTTTATTTCTAGCACTTTCTTTCCCCCCAACGAACCCCCTACCTTGTTTCTACCCCTGAAACATCAGGCTGAGTTGACCCCAAATACAAAAACAGCAGGTTTGGTTCTACCTGGATGTGGCTACAATGCCTACGGTAGGAGGGGAGAGTTTGTCGGGGCACGGTGCTGCCCTTGAGGTGGGTCAGGGAGAAGCCATAGTCTCTGCATTCTGGTGCAAGTGTGAGGGGCACAAAGGTGGAACTGCCGAGAGGCCTGAGAGAGGCTCTGTGAGAAGCTCGTCTTCCCCAACCCCCAAAGCAGAGAGAAAAGAGCAAACACTTTGCCAGAATGGAAACAGAGAGTCAGGGACAGGAAACGGATACCACCAATGTGCTAATGAAGCATGGGGCACAGGAAATGCTACTCAGTTCTTAATAAGAGAAGAAAACACGTTCCTGCACCTGCTGTTCCCTGGATTGGCCAAGTGCACTGTGGTCCGTAGGGAGTGCGATTAAAGAGGGGCGAGGTGGCGGGGCATTTGTGATTGCTCACCCTGGGTTTCCGAGGCATTTCGTGTTTTATAAGCTTCCAGGTTTACAAAGGTTGTTTTCATAAACACTGCCTAGGTGATTTTGGTGGAGCTGATCTGTGTTTTACATTTTGAGAACCTCTGTTCTAGGTATTACCCCAGAATGGAGTGATGCTAGCTTAGCAGGGCTCCTGGAGGCCATTTCAGCACCGCCCCCCGCACCCCACTACACACACACTCCCTGAAACCCTGCCCTCAGAGGCCCCCAGCTGCTGGCTGTCTCGCTCACAGGGCTTTTCTGGAGCAGATGAATCTAGTCCTGCTTGTCACAGAACCAGTTGTTCATCCCCTGTGTCTACCTAAAGTGTCCTAAACTTTGAAGATTGTTCAAAATTTGTTTCTAACTTCCTTCTCCTCTTCTTCTTATCAACCTTGTGAAACTCTCTTTGCATCTTGGGAGAATCCAAAGAGAAGGAGCCACTAAGAGAATTATGAGGGTATGAAGAAGAGCCTCTGAATTTGCTTTCCACAAGAAATTAGATTCTCAGATGGATAGCAGGGAAGACAGCCAGTGCCTTATCACCATGCCTCTCTCCCATCTCTTCCCTGAGCTGTCAGCCCCTGCCTCGTATGTGCCCAGGCTCAAACAGGGCCCCCAAGGGAGGAGGTCCCTGGCTGGCTCTCCCTGGAGCTCTGCCATTCCAGATCCTCACTGCCCCCCCTTAACCCCGCAAGTAGGCTTACCTGGCAGAAAGCAGAGATGGCTCAGAAGCAACCAGTTCTAAAGCTAGAATTTGGGTCTCTGTCCACTTCTTTAGTTCAGGACCAAGTAAGAACTAGGACTCCTCATAGGAAAAATCCATTACTCCAATTCATGGCTGGATCTATTGGAATAGAGAGGCTTCCCAGGTCTGTCCTGAGCCACTGGAACCAATAGGAGACTGTGTGTGAAACAGGAACTTGAAAGATGATATGCGGGAAGGGCAGATGGAACCAAACCTTAGAACCCTGACTATTACTTAAAATTTTTTTTACTAGAGAACTTCCTCCTGCATGTGATCATCTCTTATCTACCCAGCCTGTCTGAGTCAGACTAATCTTGCCTCTGGTCTTCTGATTCCCTCCTTCCCCACGCTTGAGGGAAACAGCCTCCTCAAAGGAGGCTCCCAGGTACAGACAGAGCTCCAGGTTTCCAGGCCCTGGCTGTGCCCTTCCACCCTGCTCTTTTTTTCCTCCCTATGGTACATAAACTAATTAAACCAACAATTAAACCACTAAATAGGTGTCTGAAATTATTCATTGTAATAGTGGAAGGAAACTACTCATTCCTGGGAAACAGGGTATATGTTTTAGACCTGATTGCTCTAGTGTTTCCCTTTAATCCCTTTTAATGATTTCAGGGGTTGAATGTGACATATGATTCTAAAGTATTGTTAAAGAGAAAACCACAGGCCCCAATAGCATTACTTGTGCTGAAGCCTGTGTTATCAAACCTAGACTTAATACCTGATTTAACTTCAGTTTCAACTTCTCCCAGAAATCTAATCTTAGTCAACCAGTCTGAAATCTCCAGGTCAAGGGCCAATAAGGTAATCTGTCACATGGGCCCTCTCCATTCCCAAAGGAAGAAGAGGCAACTTGCTTGACAAAACCCTTGCCTTTCCCTTACCCCGCAAAAGAAAATGTCCTGGTTTAAAAATACCCCCCCCCCTTTATTTTGCTAATAACTCCTCTAGCCCATCTTTCTTTCTATAAACCCCTCGGAGTGCCCTTCTATTTGCTGGATTGGGTGCTGCTGCATTCATGAATTGCTTAATAAAGTCAATTAGATCTTCAAATTTACTCTGTTGAATTTTGTTCTCTAGCAGTATTAAGATTTGTTTTAAATAGAACTTATGCATCCAAGTGGGCAAAGCCCTTTGAGGGGAAGGGCCTGCACATTAACTCATTGATGTTGCTAACGCCAAAAACCTCTCAGATCCTCTTTGGAAAGATAGAAGCCCTGTGTTAAGAGAATCAACATGAGTTCAGAATCAAAATTGCTATTTGGGTGATCTTGGGCAGACCCTCTAACCTTTTTAGGTGTTTCTTTGGATGTAAAATGACAATAATAATAGTATTTAGGGAAAGTGGTTGTGAGAGTTAATTGGGCTAACAAGGAAAAATGCTTGGCCTTGGACTTGGGGCATTTGCAAAAGCAGTTAAATGGGGCTGCTATTATTTTATTATCTCATGATGCATGATACTCATTTCTTTATACTTAATGGACTGGCTGCTTTGCCTTCCTCTCTTCCTCTCTAGATGCTTAACCTGCCTACCTTCCATGTGCTACTTTATTCTTTAAGTGCATATTTATGGGAGGTCCACCGCATGGCGCTAGGCACTGGCTTTGCACATAAAACAGACTCGGTCCCTGTCCAGGGTGGTGGTTGGTCTTGGCTGGCTACCCCTTTTGTCGGCACTCTGTATTCTAGGCAGACCAAGCTTTTCATCACTTTTATACTTGGGGCCTTTGCATGATAAGTTTCTTCATTTTAACAGCAGTTTCTTTTCCTCTTGTAAAATTCCAAGAGGTAATTCTTAAAATTACCTTTTAAGAGCTTATACAGGTTATTTCTGGGTTTGGGGGCTTGAGGTATTTTGTTACTTGTTTTGGACACTTATTGCTTGTCTTATTACAAAGATTGAGTGGTTTTTATTAAAAAGCTGTTATTTTAATAAAAAGCACCCTCAGTGTCACCACCTGTGTGAAGCTTTCCCCTTCTGAGAACTGGGTTCTTGCTCTGCTGAGCCCCCCGTGGCGCCACACATGATAGCACCTCTCAGACGCTGGGCTTAGTTGTTGCAATGTCTGTTTCCTCAGAGAGGTTTTGAAACCCCTCCATGCAGGGACTGTTTTCTTTATTGTACTTCTGACGTTTGGCACAGTGCCTGACCCGCAGGGTTAACGGGGCCCTCTGAGAACTTCTCTTAGGCGCTTATTGCTGCTGTAAATTTATGATCTAACTGTGTAATGGGTGATACTCAGGAAGAAGTCAGTGTCTAGTCATTATTCCTGTTGTGCACTCATCAGCCAAAGCAAGAGGGCCTGCCTTCCCTGCCTCCTGTGGGAAGAGAGCCCTGAGTTTCTGCGTTGGGTCTCCTCCGCTCTAGGAAGGGGTTAATGGTGGCTTTAGTATTGCTGGGTCAAAATGTCCAAATTGCCCATGTGAAGACAAATCCAGCCAGGCTCTGTTTTTGAAGGTCAGGAGCTGGGATAACTAGGCAGGACTATCGTGGGAGCCTTAATGGTGGTGGTTCCCACCCGCCCGCCCGGTTCATTTGCTTGAAT
>NW_006443119.1:2736844-2746421 GCF_000325575.1 Pteropus alecto
GGTTCATTTGTGAATCCCGGAGGCCTTCTCCAGTCCAGACAAGTCTGAAACAAAAAACAAAGGCAGCAAATACCTTCCTTTTAAGCTAAAGTTGTGAGAGAGCAGGGTTAGGACAAAGAGATTTAGAAACTACAAAAATATTTCTCTTCTCTGCTCCCTGTCCTCACTCCACCCAAGGCCCTAGGGAAGAGGGGGCAGAATATGGAAGCAAAGAGTGTGACCAGGCTAGGAGATAGTTTCTGTTCCCTGCTCAGGCTAAGCCTTAGTGAAGGAGGTGGGTTGGCATTGCTGACAAGGTAAGAGAACACTTTCCTTAAGCCTGAGAGCAGAGCGGACCTTGCCTGCTTGGTCCTTCTAGAGTTCCACATGTGGCAGCTTCCCCTTGAGTCCTTGCAGCTGCAGAACTGGAGCAGAGATAGCTGTGAGGCACATAAGATGAGCAAATGTCGGCTGAAAGCCCAAGGCTCCCCTCAGGCCATAGGTGTCCCTCCACCAGCCCGCACATGCACAGAGATTCTGACCCCCTGGGCCCTGGCAGGAAGGAGGTGAACCTTCAGCAGAAGCAGGGTGTGTAGTCATGTTAGGAATGCAATGAGGGCACAGAACAACTCAGAGGAGGCAGCAAGGTCAGAGGACCTGGGGACCAGACAGCCACATGACAATAGGACTGAGAGGCTAGAGCAAGGAAGGCACAGGTCAAGATGGTTTTCTTTGTTCCCTTTTTGTGGGGGTGAATAGAATATCATTTCAATCATTTCATTAATCAGGGCGTCTTGAGCAAGCTATGGTAGCACGCGATATATCTTAATTTAATTTTTTGGACAAGCATTTTCTTTTCACAATTTGCATGTCACAGGACAATGGCATGACAGTGGGGCTTGGATTTGCCTGTATCTTTAGTATGAGGCTAAGCCCGCATGTAGCACGTGTGGTAGCCAAAGCTGCACTGACCTTTCGTTTTTCCCTAGCTTGCAGCCACACAGCCACACTGCGATCCCCTTAAACTGTAAGATAGATCATCGTTGGTTTTCAGTTCGCACTCTCCAGTAAATTCCCATTTCATGAAGCCAAACTTACGATGGCTTTCAAGTTTTGTCCCCACTTCAAACCCTCCATCTCTGAACGTACCTCACTCAGTTCCAACTCCTGGCTTCTTTGCATGTCCTTTAACAGAACAAGACCTCTTGCCTCAGAGCCTTTGCACTTGCTGTGTCCTTTACTGGGGATATTTTTCCTCCATATAGTTGTATAGCTCACTCTCTTACTCCCTTCACATCTCTTCACAATGTCTCTGTCAGTGAGGCCTTCCCTGACCGCTCTACAACAGAGTGACTCTCTCATGCCCTGCGCTCCCTGTTTCCATTTACGCTTGACCTTTCTTCCTGGTCCTTGTTGATACTTGACATGTTATATATTTACTTGTTTATTTTGTCTCTCTATGAGACTAAGTTCAAAGAGGGCAGGACTTTGTTTCGTTCCCTGTTGTATTCCCAGTGCAAACAACAGTGCCTGGACAATAATACTTGTTGAATGAATGCGTAGACTAACATCTAAGGGAGAAGACGAGAACATATAACACAACTAAGAGAGACCTCTCGCAGATCTTGGTGAGTGCTCGCTAGATCAGAGCCACATTTGATCTGATTTAGAAAAGAAACAAAACAGATTTCTCACAATTCCAGGGCTGTGGAGCAATTTGTCTTTGTTGCACGTGTCAGTGGCTGAGCCTAAGTGAAGCCTGCCTGTGCACGTCCTGGTATGCACACGCAATAATGCTGTTTTCCAGGGGGTTTAAAGCAATGAAAGAGAAATGCCATTTAGACAATCTCTGATGGTTACTGATAGCAATGTTAGACACTAGAGCAAGTATGGAGAATGTTAAAGTTGGAGAAACCTTTGGCACACAGCAAATTAGCAGCAGGGTCAAGATTATAACACAGGTCTTCTAATTCCCAGGCCAGCTCTTTCCACCATAGTTCAAATGAGGCATCTTGCTTCTCCTCTTTAATTTTATGCCACTCCATTGGGTTAGATCTCTGGATTCCCAAACTACTGCTCTTTCCACATCAAATTCCAAAGCAGAATCAGCTAGGTAACAATCTCAGCAGCCTGGGCTACAACTGCTAATTGTACACTATGTTATTTGAGCACACATTGAGAATTATAATGGAAAACAATCCAGACAGGATCCAAATTAGGCTTCTTTGTATATTTAATCACACACCTTGTTACATTGTCACCCAGACTTGGATCATTTCAGCACTATTTATTTGTTTTTTGTTTTTTTTTTTTTTTTAAATTAGAATCACAGCATTTCAGAGATGGCTGGTTCACAGTGATTTTTTTTTTTTTTAAAGCTATAGCTAACCTTACAGAAAACAAAAAACAAACCACTTTTGTTGAACACCTGTGGGCTCTGAATCATCTCTGAGGAATTATGTTTCAGACCTTCAAAGTGTAATCTGAAAATCTTCGATGTACTTCAACTGTCTCCTTGGAGAGATGGACAATCAAGCCAGCAAAGCAGCAGAGCAGGGCTCAGGTCAGGGGTCTCCTGCCTCTTGGATTGCCACGTGTCACGATCTTACTCCTTCTCTCTAAATTTTCTGTTTTAGATCCTCCACCAAAAGGATCTAAAACCCCTCTCTCCTACCTGATCCGCAGTAGTTGAAGTTCAAAGGTTTGGTAGGGAAGATGCAGGAATTCTTGTCTGGAGAAGGGTTTTGAATCACCCTTCACTTGAAGTCAAGAATTCCTGCATTTAGATATTTGTTCTCCCTCTTACATGTGACTGAGGCCAAACATTGGTTCCTAGCCCTTCCCTTCCCGGCTTCACTTCCTCTTTCAAGTAAATTTTCATGTATGTTTGCTTTAGATAATGCCAACATTGGAAGATTTGGTGCTATAAAACACAAATCAAACTTTTAATGTAGTATTCCTGCGTTTAGCACAGCAAGAAAACAATCTAATCAATTGTGCTGTGTTTGGAGGATGGTCTACATGGTCTCTATTACAGAAGAAAGCAGAGAAACCAAGTGGTGCCCGAGCTGGAACTTAGAACTCAGGCACAGAGTCTATCCAAGAGTAGAGCGGATGCACTTGGCTCTGAGTGTGATGGCACTGGCCACTCAGACAGTTCAAGTATTTCCCCCTGCTTAGATTTCAAGAGAAGTTAAACATCTGATTCTAATTGGTTTTCCAAATATGTGGATCATTTAAATCAGTGGGCCTCAATATTTTTGGTACCAGGGGCTGGTGATCTTATGAGAATCTGATACCTGATGATCTGAGGTGGAGCTAGGGTGGCGATGCTAGTGCTGGAGAGTGGCTGCAAATACAGATGAAACTTCGCTCGCTTGCCCACTGCTCACCTCTTGCTGCCCGGAAGTTGGGGACCCCTGATTTAAATTCTCATTGTAAGTGTGATATGGCATTCTGGTTTTGACACTGGCCTCTTAGGAGACGCCAGTGGGAACCCGTTCTGAAGAGACTGCTTCCTTCTACGTGTGTCTTCTGAGGATAGGGAGGTGTCTTTGAAACAAATTTCAGAAGTAAAGACTTATGATTAGTTCCACATCAGGAGATGGGCAAGCCCAGAACCCAGAAGCTACTATCTTTTAAGGCTAAAAGTATTATTACAGTCTATGAATCTAGCAGGTTATTACCTCTCATGGCTTAGGTTCATGTTGGGGACAACTCGATGATAATGACACCACACACAAAGATAGTGACATGTTTGCGTGCTTTGTTTACAAGATTTCAAAATTATTTGCGGATAGATGCCATTTTCATCCTCCTTGCTCGCAGTGACATGAAGACCATATCCTGACAGATCTAGGTCAGGGGCTGGTAACCAGCTCACTGGTACCCAATGAGTCATCTTTGGATTTGCCACAGAGTAAGTCAGGGAGTTGCCTGGTTGTGTGTGTGATTGAGAGGGAACCAGGCAGTCTTGGTGAAGTTTTCAACAAACCCAATGACCTCAGGGAGGATATGATGGCTGAAAAGCAGGGGACTCACAAACCATTATTAAAGATAGAGGATGACAAAATTATTCTTTTCTAGAACGGGGGTTAGGGAAAAAGATGGAAGAAAGGAGCTCCCTTCCATATGGTAACTCAGGTCCAAGGAGCTAAGCTGGCTTTATACTCCACTAACCAAATATCTTAGGATACATTGGTCTTTGCCAGAAGGCTACTTTGAAGTTCATTCTTCTCTGTGCCTTGTTGCATACTGGGGCCAGGAGGTATTGATCCTTAAGATGCTGTTTGGCATAGCAGAGAGGCATGGATGTAGGGCCCAACAAAGACAAGTTGAGAATAAGAGGGGAAGTGTAGGGCCGAACTCTAGAAAGGACTCTAGGGGTGTGTGTGTGTGTGTGTGTGTGTGTGTGTGTGGGCACGCACGTGTGCACATTCGTTTTGCATCTCTTTTTAGCAAGGGTAATTGGGAGGGAACCTACAATGGAAAAAAGAAGACTAGTTCTGTTTTGTGAATGACTTCTGTTATCAAATAATACCTGGCCTCTGATATTCATTTATTTATTACTTGCTTTTTCTTTGCAGCCCGTTTTAAAGAAACGAAGTGGGCAGTGTAGCTGTATGTGGAGAGCAGCCTGGGACAGAGGCAATAGAAGTGGGGACGAGACCTCTTATGACAGGCCGTTTCCAACCAGGGCTGCTTCCTCCTTCACAGCCGGCCTATTCAAATAGCCAGGAGAGTTGGGCTGTTCGTCAGCATCACACTGATCCTAAAGGACCTTGGGCAGCCGACAAAGTCCTTTCCTTCTATGTTTTAAAGGAGAGCTGGGAACTTGGTTGCACACTTCGATTAGAGTTGCAGGAAGGAGTTCTGCGATGTGAAAGCTCAGAACCTAAATGACCTGCTGAGAAGCTGTTTTGACCTGAAATTGGGGCCTAACACCAGCCATGCTAGAGACTTAATGACCGGGACAACAAAAAACAAAAAACCCAAAACAAACCAAACAAAAAAATCTTTGGGGAGGCAGGGGCTGGGGAACCCCAGAGGGAAGGTAGAGAAAAGTGCTAATATAAGGGGAACAAATTTTCCCAAAATGCATTTCATTAAAAAAAAAGGACTGTCAAGCCCACCTCTTTCTTATCCTTCCAAATTCATGCTTTTTCAAAAGCTCCAACTTCACGGTTTTCTGATTGTGAATTCTAACCAAAGTGGGCAGAGCAGAGCTCCCATCAAAGGGAATGAAACTGGCAACCAGGGCCATGAGTCACTGAGGGAAGCAGTGGCAGGCAAGTGTGCCAGGATCCAGCAGTGAGCTGAGTTCTGGGCTCACACAGATGGGGTTCTCAAAGTGGCTGTGACAGATCCTTCCTCAGCTTAGACCACCCAGGGGCATCACCCAAACGTGGAGACACACTGAGGACAGCACGGTTACGAGTGGGCGTGGGTTTTTATTCTCAGTGCACAGCAGTACTGACTTCTGCTCGTCAGCAACAAGCTTTATCGGTTCCAAAAAAATTAAATCCCTTTTTTCTGTCTTTAAGAACTATTCTTCCTGTCTCAGTGGTACAACATAGTTGAATTTCAGATTTGCCAGTTTATAGCATTTTTTTTCTAAGAGCCATATAAATACATGCAAAAACATTGTACAGAGAGCTTAAATAATATCAAAATGCAAACACAGGTTGGGTGCACTGTTAAGCTAAACTACAAGTTACGGCAACACACACTGGGATACACACTGTTCTGATGTCACCATTGGCTTATTCATGTCATGCAGACCACAGTGGTTAAATCTTTTGGTTTTTTTTTTGGTTTTTTTTTTTTTTTTTTTTTTTTTCAGTAACTAGTATAGCAAGCAAGCACTGGTATTTTTGTATAAAAAAAAAAAAAAAAAAAAAAAAGAAAGAAACTCAAAATTCCTATCTGCGTGCTGATTTGAAAAGAACATAGATAGATTTGTTGGCACATATATATGGCATATTCACATATGGCATATATACACATGGGGAGAAAACACGAACCAAAGGCCAGCTTAGTCATGGGGAGCTCACCTCCCTCCATCTCTCTGAATCAAGAGGAAAGTGGACCGCAGGTCTGACAGCAGGGCTGGGGAAGCAAAGGACTGACATCGAACTCCATGGAAAGGTGTGTGGCCTGTTCTGAGGAAGGGGCTGGAATGGCTTAAGAACAGTGAGCATTTATGAATGCCTCACCCCCACCACTGAAGTGGGGTGGTCCCTTGTTATGAAACGTGAGGAAGTGTGTACTTTGTGATGGTATCATGGGCTGCTTCAATCATTAGGCAAGGAAGGCAGAAAAGAAAGGAAGCTCTGAGTTTGGTGGTTTCAGGGTAAACGTGAACTTGCCACACCCCTCTGGGTTCCCAGGAGTGAGGTAATCAATCACTCATATTTAACTGGTTCCCCTTTGAAGCTCAAAGAACCCACAAGTGCCAGAGGGATTTGTAGGTGGTCTTCCTACGGGAAGGAGCTAGCTCCAAGACTGTCAGCCAGGCTAGAACCAGCCTTTGTTTCTTCCATTTAGAGCTCTATCCCCCATCTTATATATTGCATGAAACCTTTCTAGAGGAGGGGAAGATGTATCAAGTCAGATCCTTGCATAAAAACTCACTAACGGAAAATTCCAGGGGTGAGAGGAGGTTAAAAAAAAAAAAAAAGCATAAAAAGTGCAAATCCCAAATCAGAGTATCTTTGCAGCCCAAGAGATGGTTATGTCTTGGGTACCACTCTGCCAGCTATTCATCAAGAAAACAAAATTCAACCAAGGCCTGTGAGCTTAATCACTGCTTACTAGAGGGCCTGGCGCCTCTCTCTACGGGGGGTGCATACTCATTTTCCGATGGTTGTCCCTTCTTGGTGGATGCTTTCATTCCCATCTATAGTCTACTGCCCATTTTTCTAGATTTATCAAGAGAGCAATCTAGGACAAGATTTTCCCCTTCACCCCATCAGACCCTTTTCAAATTCAAAGCACCATTTTGGGGGAAAGCTTTATTAACTTATGCCATATTTACTCACTGCCAGTTGGATCACTGAAACTGAATAGAAAAAACTTATATAAAAAACATGTGCACATAAACACTTGAATGTACTCAATTCCATATCAACAGAATTAATATTAAAAAAGTCTAGAACCCAACAACTTTTTTTCCCCTAAGTATAAAGATGGCTGTTTGGAGAAAGGAATTATGGTGTATTGGTTTTAAAACCAATTTCAAACATACTAAGTCACCTGTCATGTCGAACAGCTGGTTAAGTGCTTCATCCACAGGGTTACGTGACAGCACTTTATTTTAAATCTTTTAAACAAAATACATATGGCTGACTCAAAAATACCAGTTTCTGATCTAAAGAAAACTATATATTTTTTGCATAATATTTCTATTTTTTCTCTCCTACTATGGAAACTAGAATACACAAAAAACTGTTGACTTTAAACGAGTAGACACAAGCTCTCAGGAGTAACCTGTTAGGCACCACGAGAGTCTTTTGGGAAAAGGAATGGTAAAATAGCCTCCAAAGTTTGTTATTGGCTTGTTTTTAAAAACTGATCTGAGGTAATAAAAGACTTGACTGAACTAAATCTTCCAATGTACTTAATAAACATACATGTGAACACCTAACACCTTGTGTGAGCTGTTTTTCCTCCTCCACAAGCGTTTAAGACAGAGAAAAAAAATCACTGACACATGTAACTTTTTTGTAACCTTTACAAAACCCAAATCAAATTTGGTAGAATCTATAGTAAGGGGGATGACAGGGGGTATTGTTTCTTTACTCTTCCTACCTTGGACAGTTCAGGTGAAAGGATGAGGGAGGAGGCAGTCAGAAGAAAAGGCTGGAGAGGATAGGTCTGGGTCCCCTCGCTCTCACAAATGGACTTTTGGCAGTTCATAAGAGCCTCAAGCCCCATCTCTCCACTCTCATTGCTCTGTAAAGACGGGGGCAGGCTTCATTTATCCAATGAGAGAAGGGACTGGCAGACATGCGCGAACCCCTACACAGAAGAGCTTAAGTCGACATCAGCAGGGATAAAAATGGAGCTGCTACAAACATGGCTCCACCTTGTCCCATTAAGGAACACTTTGAAAAATCTCCTTGTGAAGTCCCCAGCTCCTGAGAGGCAGGTGAAAGGGGATGCTTTGGGCAGTGTTCAGGGAAAAAAGGCACAGGGCTTTACTGTGCAGCTGGCGAGCACGTTCTGGAGAGCGGCTGGAGTGGAGCATGAGAGAGAAAGGAAGAGAGGAAGCAGCAGCTTTTTGGGGTGTGTCTTTTGCTCCATTTAAGTCAGCAAAATATCAGCGGAGCCTCCCACTTAGGACACATATTTTCAGAATCAGAATATTTGAGAAAGGTCGGGACCTTTTCAGAGACTGAACAAGTTAGGGGACACCGTGAAGAACAGAATTACAAAACTGGAGGGAATGTCAAAGTTGATACCCAGCCACCTAAGCTCAAGGTTTTTGGTTTCTCAGATCCTGCTTGAATAGCCCTTTGGCCTCTCCTGGAGCTTCTCAACACTCACTCCTCCAACTACCAGGCTGTGCCCTGGAAGAGCCTTGGCTGACGAGCCTTGGTTTCGAAAGCAGCAGTGGTTCCCCCAAGGAGGACTTCACAAGAGTTGGCTTTGATTGTCTGTCTTGTCCTAGACCTGCCAGCTTCTGGTCCTCAATATTCCAAGTTCAGTTAGGAGGCAGGGTCATTCTCGATTCATTTTTTGCTGCCACTTTAGGAATATGAGAAAGCTCAGGCTTATGGTAAAAACTACTACCACACCTATGCAAGCTTTGTAGTCAAGGCTGATCTCCCTGGCACTTAGAAACCAAACAAGCCTGACAAGATGGCAGTTTAGAGGCAGATAACCTGACAATAGCAGGAACACATTCTTAACTATTCTCAGTGGCTTCAAAGGGACCCTGTTAGTAAAGAAAACGGATCTGCTCCTAGATAGAACTAAATCGAGGGTTCCACTGGGGCCAGAAGGGAGAATGGTCAAAGTCGACCCAATTCATCCGGGTCCTTTCCACTTCCTTAGAGTGAAGGAAAGGAAGACAATGGTCAAAAGATCTGAGGAGGTTTGACCGGAAGGGAGAAAGAGCGAGAGGGCTTTAGGTATAAGTTTTCAAGGTGGGAAAATTGTTTAAAAAACAATCACTTCTATCGGCTAACTCTGTACATTCCATTCCTGCCTCCGAATATTTCATCTGAGAACATTTGTCTCTCTGAACCCTCCACTGAGGTTATAAATGGCATAGACTCATAGGGTAAATCCAGAAGTCAGGAGATGGCAACGTATGTATGGATACTGGGGGAGAACTTGGGTTGGGTGGATGCCTAGAGGACTGTATCCTTTCTTTAAAAATGTCAGTCGATACATCCAAGAAGTAGAATCTACCATTCACTACCTGCCTGGGGTTTAAGACTCAAGTTTAAGTCAAAATCCTTGTAGGTCTATTCTCTTGCCTCTTCATGGTCAGGTGGCTCACATATACTTGGGAGCAGCTGACATGACAGTGAAAAGCCCCCTCATCACCTTACAGATGGGAGAGATGAACAAGAAATAGGAAAAGCAGGAA
>NW_006443119.1:2746478-2758447 GCF_000325575.1 Pteropus alecto
GAAGTTCAAACTGATGTCTCCAGGCTGTGCAGAGGGCTGTCCGGGTGGGAGGCAACAATTTGCACCTGGCTGCAACACATCGCATTGTTGTTTTTGTTGGCGTACGGAGTGACGTCACCATCCAACAGCAGCACCCTAGTCCCAGACGTAGAAACCTTTTCAAGATTTTCCTCCTCTTGCTCATCCAGGAGTGGTGTTCGTGGCACCTCCTCATCTATGGCGAATTCAGGGTGGGTCATGAAGTTGTGGATGGAATTTTGGTTCTTGGGTTTCTGGATGCTTTCATGGAGGGAACTATGGAATGCTTTGACTACTTTGATCTATATCAGGGGAAGGAAAAGAAGGATGAGAAAATACAGAGATGAGAATTGGCCAGTAAAACAAAAAACTGGTGATTTGAGGAGAGAAACAAAACCTACACAATAAAACATTACTGATCAACAACAAAAACCACACATAGAAGAAGAGATCATGGAATACTAAAAACATTTACATGGCTCAAATTTCAAGCATTGGGGTGGGGTGGGGTGAGTAATGGCAAACAACTAGGATGTTTGGAAGCTGAATTTAAAAAAGTAGAAAACCCAAAGCAAAGTTAGCATTCCCAAACAATCCACTCTTAAAATGAAACAGAAAACAAAAAGATTCATTAGTTCTTCTGAATGGAGGGCAAGGACACTGGAACTAGGTGCAAATTAACAGCCAAATTTAAAAGATGATTCAGACATGTGGATTTCTGTGTCGAGGCCAAACATTTTGCGAATGTGGAATGGAAAAATTACACATCGAAGTTTAGTTCTGTTTAAAACCCTCGAAGAGCCAAACACATACCAATCCGCACACAATACAGTTTGGGTGATAAGTGACCGTGAACGCAGTGCAGCAAGGCAGACAAACCCATCTTCATTTGTGTCAGCAGCATGCAAGAAATTAAAATTAATAATCTCCAATTGAAAAACTGCTTTCATTAGGAAACGTGTATATATTTATATCCCACAACCTCCACACTGTCCCCTTCCGTCTCTCTACTGGAAGACATAGATGAAATACAGGTATCAAAGGTATCAAAAGATGCCCTCCTCCTGACTACTGAGAGAAGATTTGGCTCTCACAACTCAAATGCATGTCCTTGTCTCTGATACTTGGCAACTGCACTCAGTCATGCCGTTTTCTCCAGCTGTTTTGCAGTTGTGAAAAGAAGCATGATCTTATGTGGAGAAGGGAAAGGATGGGACCAGGAGAGAAACCACCCAATCCAGGGGGCAGGGTTACAAACAAGTGACTTTTCTATTGGGGTAGATGAAGTAGATGGAGGAAAGGGAACAATTTGTAGTTTTATTGGGCAAAAGGAAATGCATTGCCCTGTAAGTGTTAAAGACTTGGTTCTACTTCACAAAAAAGGAGGGATTCAATCAATTTGGAGAAAGGGAAAAAAACTGACCATAGTTGATCCCTGTCACCAGCCTTTGCTTTATCCAGAGGCACCTGCTCTTTGGCAGTCTACTTTTCTGAACTGCAGGCCTCTCTGAGGGTTAGTTTAGAAACTGTGCCAGTAGGATTGAGGTGGGGTGAGGGGTGAGGCTGGATCCCGAGAGGCTGGAGATGCCAGGGGAAAAAGAAGCACTTTAGGATTTTTGTGGTTGGAGGTGGCTGATCGCAGTCTTGTTAAAAAATTCTTCCCTCATTAAAGAAATGAGAGTAACACAAAAGAAACTACTGAGGTGGGGAGGGAAAAAGGGAGAATGATGAATGTTGAGGTAGGGCATCTCTTTCATTCCTCTGTTGGTTAAGCAAGGAATAAGTTCCTGGAGAAGAGGCAAGAGTGAGACAGCAGAGCACACAAAGAGTCTGGCAAATAAACTGGTTAGGTAGCCTGTCCCAGTGCTTCCTATCACACTATACAGAACCTTCAGAAATAATATGCAAAGAAGGTTCACTCAAGTTGCATCTCTGCTGGCTAAGGCTTTCCTTATCTTGCCGCAATTTATAACAGCCTGGCAGATCCATCCAGGACTGAGCGTACTCAGAGCTTAGAAGGTAAAGGACTCTTTGCCACTCAATAGAATCAGCTCAACACCTCGGCCAAGAAGAATCAAGAAACCTGGGCTCATATTCACCAGGCTGAACAGAAAGTAAGGATCTACTTTTCCATCCTTCTGTGATTCCTATTAACATCTGATGGGTGAATTTTATCTGTCATGTTCTCTTTGCTCCAGATCTAGGTGAGATCAGATGGAACAGAGGCTCCACCGGATCTTTGGGAGGTTCCAAATTTTAATTGATCTACATCAAACTTAGAGCAAGGCAACTTGGTTTAAGTAAACCCAAACTCAGCGCCTTCTCCTTTGGCCCTGGTCAAGAGATGGGTTCAAAGCCATACCCATTCCCTGCATGAATGATAACAAAGCCCATACTTTTCACCTGCTCTTGAGATCTCAAAATTTCTAACAAGTACTACAGGAGAACGTGTACCTTTATACCACCAGTTGATCATCTTTGAAATCAGTGATTTTCAAAGTTCCTGCTTCTATTTTTTTAAGCAATTGAATACTTTCTTAAAATAATTATATGTGAAGTCCGATGTAGAAAACAGATTTTTAAAAATCGGGGTTGGAGTGAGGGTCTGGAGCCCTGTTTGCTGGTTTTTCCTCTCACCTGTTGGGGCGATCATAACACTGTTACAGGTAAACAATAAGGGAGATAAGAGTGAATCGGGGATGGACAGATGGAAAAAATAGGAAGATTTCTTCTTTAGGGGAGTAAAGAACAGTCATCCGGTTAGACTGCGGGACTTCTGGAATCTAAAGGGAAACCAGGCACCTGCAAGGGAAGCTCAAATGAAGAAGAGTCAGAGAGCTAGGTAGGACCATCTGGTGGCCTGGTGGGTAGAGAGAAGGGTGAGGGGGTAGAGGGCATGGGGCTGTGCCAGAATGCTCCTCAACTCCAACACTGGCCTCAGAGAATATGTAACACATGCTGATGAACAATCACACAGATACACCATCATCAATTCATCCCAAGTGGTGGCATCTTCCCTTCCTGATGCATGCTGCCTGGTATGTGAGCAGCGTATGGAGAACAAGACATAGCCGGTGAAGTGAGTGCTGTGAAAGCTGTAGGCACTTTCCAACTCAGCCAATCAACCCTTCTTTTCCTGGTCATCTCTCAAAACCTCTGGGAAATGTCTCTTCTGTGGCTTTTGTCCTACAGGTAAAATGGCTGTTTAAAGGACAACTCTTTCTTATGACTCAGGAGCCCTAACCAAGCTAGACCTTAGGTTAGGTGTGAGTGATCGGGGCCACTCTCTGGAGCTTACTCAATGGGTAGGTGAAGACTCCATCTCCTCAGTTGGTATTCTATAGTGTTCTGCTCCCTTTTCAGAAACCAGGGGAAGAGAAGAGATTAAGGCCTTCTTATAGAGGAAAAGCTTAAGAGATTTATCTATATCGAAGGTTAGGTAAATAACTGAATTGATTTGGAGATCTAGAATGGGAAAGGGGGTTTTAAAATGCATGACTATAACTTCTAGGACCTCCAAGGAAGAAGGCACCGCTGCGGAAAGAGCAGGTGTTGACTGTCCCTCATCACTGTCTAGTTTTTGATGGTTTGTAGCATACTCTCTACTGGCAGCTCTACGAGAGCCTAATAGGCTCTGTCTTCTGCTTAGTCTCCTTCTACCTTCAAATTGCTGGGATACCTCACACTAACCCTTCCTGAAAGAGAGGCATGATTTAAAAAGAACAAAAACTAGTTAGAAGGACATGGCAAAACCAGAGTAAAATGGAAATATGAGAGGAATATTGGGGGATTAGAGCGAGAGGCTCTGAGATATTTTCAGGGTAAGACTTATTTAGCTCTTTGACTGCCTTTGGGCCTGATGAAATATGTATCTATATAAAACTCTACCCCACCCCCATACCTCACATGAGAACACTATAGTTGGTTGAAAAGACAACAAATAATCTAAGTCTGGTCAACCTACATAGTTTACAATCATGCGAACCACAGATAGGGCAACTGTTCTTTCTTCACCCTCCCATCCCAGGGTTGGAGAGGGGGTTAGGAGGAAGGGAGAGACAAACACTTAGATATTTGAAGCCCACGATATACTTACTACAGAGAGACTCCTTTCCTACCAAATACTGTAATAGCACTATCAGCAAACTGACTTCTCTCTCCTCTCTGTGTCCCATTTAGGGATGGTAAAATGACCAGGAATACGAAGGCATAAGCATTAGCAAGAATTCGGCAATCTACCAATGAGAACACCAGATCTTGGGTTGAGTGTGGACAGCATTCCAATAAACAGGCTGGCTGAGGAGGGAGTTCCTAAAAGTTTATGTGCAAAATAAGATATGAAGGGCTTGCTATAGGTGAGAATGATTTTCAAACTTCCTGCTTCTATTTTTCTATTCTATTCCTAGAGAAAAGGAGAAGAAAAAAAAAAAGGTTGCTCTTCAGAAATTCCTTTAAAAAAAAGTTTAACTGCTGAAGAAAAATAAGTTATTTTGACCTTTTCATATAATTCTATCCAGATGTGAATTAATTGATTCTTAAACCAGAATTTGGTTTAAAGTCCCTGAAAAGTAAAATAATGGGGCTGCCCAGCCCTGTGCGTTCGAACTGAACACCTTCGTTTCTTCACATTCAGCTATAACTTTTATGCCAGTACTGCCAGCTAATAATAGCGTGGTAGCCAAAAAAAGCATTATTAGTGTCTAACTTTAATATTGGCTCAATTATGACAAATCTACTGGTAAAAAACTAATGGGAACAATAGCTCCCTTCATACTTTTTCTCAGGAGATCTCAAACTTGCCCCCCAATGAAGAAAGTTCCAGGGTTTTCACTCGGACTAACATTACATCTAACCTTAGAGGATAGAGTTTAGACTCAGGGTAGGAGAGGAGAGGAATAACAACAACATATACAAACGAAGCAGAAAACAAAAACAAAAACATAAAGTAAAGCAAGACAAAAAACTCAAGGAAGAAACAAGCAATGCAGAAGAACAATCAGAAAACATGACTGTTGTCTTTAAAATGGTTACTTACAGTTTTATAGTTTTTCAAAATTAAAAATACATAAATAAGTAAGTAAGTAAATAAATAAATAAATAATAGATAAGTAAGTAAAATAAAAGGGCAAACAACCTGGTTTGGGAATGGGATTTTGGTCCCATTTTTCTTCCCTTAAGTCAAAGATCAAAGGGAAAACCAAAAGGAAGATAACCACAGTTGGTGAAAGTGGATGCCACGTGCTCTCTTGTGGTCATTTTAGCAAATCATGCATCATAATAGACTATCACTCACTGCCCAGAGTAGGAGATGAAACAGCAGCAGCAACAGAAGTGGTGGGGGGAGATTTGACTGGAGCAACTGTTACATAGGATGAGCTAGGAACATGTTTTACATCAAGATGTTGACCCATGGTCGGTCGCTTTAGGACTCCCTTAAAAGAGGCTCCCGTCTGGAATGTGTTAATTACGTCGATCTGCAAAGAATCAGAGAGTGAAACAGCTTTGCTCCACAGTCAGAAAGAGGTGAAGAAAGAGGAAGGGAGGGCTCTGGAGGGTTAGGGAAGGGGGATGGAAGGAGCTGGGCAAAGGGGACAGGAGACAGAAAGCCAGAGAGAGATTCCCTCACACACGAAACAATGGTGAGGAGAAGGGGAAACATATCAATTCCACATCACACTTCATTTAAGGAACAGTTTGACCTGGAGTCCAAATATCCAGCCAGAGCCAGTCTCTTCTAAATCAACTAAATTGAATATCTATTTTTATAGATTTTTCAGGAAAATAACTCATGTGTTTATAGAAAAAACAGAGGCATGTAGTAGCCCATACGCAGGTGACCACAGGTTGTTGGGCTCGTCCTCTTCTGGGTTTCTTCTTTGAGACACCCATTCCTTGGGCTGAAGTGGACAGGGCTCAAGAATGGAGCTCAGGTATCCAATGGCCAGGCTCTTTAGGAAGAATGTTACTAGCTGTAGTGTCAGGAATGTCTGGCAGAAATGCTGACAATAACTCAGCATTTAGACTGAGGGAGCAGCAGAAAGAGCGTTAGTAGTTGGTGGGTGGCGAGCAGCTGCAGGTCTAGCCCTATACAGTGGTCTCTGGTCTCCAGGGTCTTATCTCTCTGAGACAGAGGCAATTCATGCCATTTGTTTTCCAATAATGGTCTAGTTCTGGGGCCAAGGTCAAATCTACCATCCTAAGTAACAAGGAACAAATCAAAAGTGATTCCTTTATTCTTCAGAATCTGGTAGAATCACCTTAAAAATGCCCACATGCTTAATACCAAGGGCCAATCTCCCAGGAATGCAGGAAAAGTACTGATTCCACTCATCTGACTTTAGTTCCCAGGAGAGAAGGTGAGAAAGCAGACACCTTGTGAGTCAGACATCTTGCAAAGCTTCCTGAGAAGCCATAAAATGTAAGGCTAGTTTCTGGATTCTGAGCTAAAACACCACCCCTTCATCACATTATACAGTTTTCAGTTCCAGGGGATGGAGGAGCCTCATCCTGTGGGAGGAAAGGGTTTCCATGTGGGGAGGGTTCAGCTACATGGAAGAAAGGGCTGTAGAGACATCTTCCTCAGTGCTTATTAGGGTTACATGGTCCCAACCTCCATAATGAAATTAGATTCCAAGTTTACCTTCCTAAGATTCTAGCCCTTGTTTCCAACCCAAAGCTAAACTTTTGCTTTCTAGTGCATTTACGTCTCCCTAAACTAAAGAAACCAGGGCAGGACAATAGCTTGGCAACACCTCCCACCCCTAAGTTTTACAATGAGAATGACAACAAAGAGCAACAATCAGATGGTGGGGATTTGATTAGAGCCCTGCTAAGGCTGAAGAGTTGTGTCAGGAGAGAGCTTCAGGTGTCCAGTGCAGGATGACACAGCTGGCCTCATCTGCTTACAGAGGCAGGTGCATGCTGCAATGGCATGGATTTGGTCATAGCGGCATCTTTAACAGGTAGCCTTTGCTGCTGAAGTTCAGGCTTTAATGTCATTCTGGCCCAACTACCTCATATTCCAATAGGGAAAAGCAGGATTCCTAAAGTTATGTAGGTAGTTAAACTAAACAGAAAGATATACAGCTGAGGGACTGGAAATCGGTAGTGGAAGAGGGAAGGAAGATACATGAATCTCAGGTCTCAGGGAGCCAGGAGACAGTAGAATGAGGGAATCCTGGCTGGGAAAGAAATGACATAGTAGAAAGGGAGGCAGAGGATCCTGAAGGAAAGAAAAGCAGACAAGTTATTTTGCAGAGAGCAGACCTAAAGGAAAGCACTGGGGCCTCAGTGACAGGAGCCAAAGTCACCAGGTTCTCTGGGCACATGAGGCTATTGCAGGATGGGCTCAGCAGCCTGGAGACGGGGCGGGGCGGGAGTGGGAACTCTGGGTATCCTTAGAGTATGTACAGGTCCTGTGGGGATTTCCCTCTCTGGGAGGAGGGACTCGAGAGAAAGGAAAGGAGTCCCAGTGTTCCCTCCCTGGCCCCTTTCCCACTCCACCTGTTGTCTTGCCTATGGGAGACAAGTTCCCAGCAGGTATTTAGTTTAGAATATTCACTGCACCTCTTTTCCACACACTAAGGAGAGGAGGTGGGCTTGACTAGGGAACTTTCTAAACATCTACAAGGCTAATTTTAGAGAGTAAAGCTTCTTTCCAGGATCTTCAGTAGAGTGGAATAGGTCTGTTCTCAGGAGAGCACCCTTGAGATTTTGGGATTTAGTTTCTTGAGATGCGAACTCTCAGGACTAACACAATAGAGGTATATTGGGGCAAGAGTGGGGAAAGTGATAGGATTATCAATACGTAGACCAGCCCATTCACCCAGGAGAAGGTAATTAGAGTTGCATGGAAAATAGGGGAAAAAAAGTTTCTGTAGGGCTATAGGCAGGGGACTTAAGAGCATTAGGAGCAGCTTCTCTCCCATTTCAGGAATTGCAAGAAAGGAAAAATATGAAGAAATTATAGCTTATTCCTTTTGTGGAAGCAAGTCTGAATCCTGCAAAAGATACTCAGGCATTGAAAGACTATTGCCATTTATACATACTTAGCCATCAGATTCCCCACCATGGCCTTAAATTTCAAGTGGGGAAGATATAAGAGGGTGAGTTTCTTTTATAAAGATCCTTCCAGGTAACATCTACATTACTCACTCTAACAGCAGCTTGAGGATGTACATATGTTAAGTGTCTGGTGAGGCTGCTGGCATAGAGATATTGTCTAACTTCTTCCTTCTGAAGGGTAGGGGAAGACTCTGAACTTTTCCCACCCTGATTTAGGTCTAGTACAAGGTCTCATGCAGGAAGTTGATGGAGGTTGGAAAAATGGGCTTTAGAACCAACCCAAAGCTAAAGGACTATGCTAACAGTTGGTGTCCCTGCTCTAGACCCTATGACTACTTTCCTCTCAGGTGTACTCATGCAGCTCCCTCTGCCCCTATCTGCCCTGAAGCTAGGGAGCTAGGGTTGCCCACCAGTAGTAGGCCTTGGAAGAGAAGAGATATTGGTGACCAAGAACTGCTGCCCTCCCAAAACCTCCCAAGATGGGAGATTTCTTCCCCCAGGGTACGGCTAGGCCGCTATCAGAGTACCTGAGTCTGAATACGGTTCAGGCCCCGGAACCACAGGATCTGGCCCCGGCGCAGCTCCATCTCTGCATGGTCAATCTCGTCCAGGCCCTCTGCATCCTTGGTGATCTCCTCTTTGGTGGTGCCATGCCCAGCCTCCTTTAGGAACTTCAGGGATTGGGTAGGTATCGTGGAGATTATCTGAGAACAGGTGCAGCAGCAAAAGGGGAGACACCAGAGGCAGGGTGAGAACAGCTGTCACTCAACTTATACGGGTCAGGCCCTTGGGGAGGTTACTCTTTGCCCTGTTACCCTTCCCACTGGGATAACAGCAGGAGAAGAACCAGTCCATTTGAGCAGCATTCACCAAGTACCTACCAGCTGTAGGACCTCAGGAAGGTTTTCTGTATTTGTGGATATCCAAAGGAGAACTTATATTCTAGAATTTGACCAGCCATCTGCCTAGTTATATACTTCATTGTCTTCCTTCTGTCTCAGCTCTTCCTTTCCATTTTGCCCTGTGTCTTTCCAGAGAAGCAGAACTATGATGCATGGTACATAGTAGGAAGGGACAGATACCAGGATGTGGGGGAAAACAAGTCTGGGGACAGGATGGTCACATTATGTGTATGAGTAAGGAGTAGAGAGAGTGTTGGGAAAGAATGAGCCTCTTCTTAGTTACCACATGCAAAGTAATTCCTGTGTTATAAAACTATAGTGAAAGGACACTAAAAATCCCCTTGGGCTTGGGGTAAAGAAGTAGGTGGGACAGGCCATCGAAGAAGGGACATATGAGTATTAGCAAAAATCACGGAGCAATAGGTTGGGTTTGCAATTCAAAATAAATCATTTGGTGAGCTCAGTACCTGTCGATCAGTTCTCCTTTACAAACAAGAGGGGCAATAGACAGGGCTCAGATGGGAAAGAGGGATTGTGTGGGCAGTGCAACATGGACCTGAGTGTTTTGAAATAGTTCTGCTTTCGGATGTTGGAAGGATGATTGTCAAAGTTCTGCTTTCAGATGTTGGAAGGATGACTGTTATCTGGCATCAAGTCCACAAAGTCACTTGTGGGACTAGACTCAGATGAGTCTCAAACAGTAGGTGAAACAATTGGGCTTTGCCCGAGTATAAGCTGCTTTAGGGATTTACTGGTAAACGATGGGGCTTAATTAGGGAGGCATTAGGAGGTATGAAAGAAACAACTATCATTTCTCTGGGGAAAGGCCAGCAGCCCTGGGGAGGAATTTCTGGAGCCAGTTAGAGCAAAGCCTCCATTACCCAGGTGGCTGGAGTCTGCAGAGAAAAGGGACAGCCCGGGCCAGAGCTGAGCATGAAGGAGACCTACAAAGTTGTATTGGGGGAAGGGAATAGAACTCTCACTAGACCTGATGATATTATCATACTATTAACAGCTAACATTTATTGAGTGCTTATAGGGTATTGGACATTTCTAAGTCATTTCTGTGTAGTAACTGAGTTTTTGATTAACAACAATTAGCAATGACCCTGTTATCCTAAGCTGAGGAATCTGAGGCACAGAATGGTTAAGGTATGTGCTCAAGGTTCAACTTGTATAAAGGAGAGCTGAGATTCACACCCAGGTGGCGGATCCCAGTCCATGCTCTGAGCTGTCTGCTCCGCTGCTTCTCTAGAGGCCTGGTGAGTCTGGATATATTTTAGGTGAGAGTCAGGCATTCAACCCAGATAGGCCATGATGAGAAACCCAAGAGCTGGAGGGGCCTTAAACTAAGTCAACACAGCATCCAGAGCCAGACTACAGCTTCACTAGAACAAACTCTTCTACTGCTAAGACCCTTACTTTTTTTTTTTTTAAGCAAAATTCCATTGAAAATTTCCACTACCATCTCAGAGAAGCTAAGGAATTTGCCTGCCTCCAGGCATGGTTAGAGAAGAGATCCAAAGCCTCTGAAGTGGTGGTACCGATCACTCCACCCTGAGATTCTACAAGATGGAAAGAACTTGAAAACTTGAGGGTGAGGAGGAAAGAAGAAGATGGTGGGCAGAGGGAGGGTGGACCAGTACTCACCTGGCCCCACAGCAGTTCTCCAATGCCAATGAAGAGACACCAAAACCACTGGGACAGGGTGAGACTCGTACAACTGAAAGGTTTACCCCCAAATTCCACAATGAGAATCTAGAACAGAGGAAGGGCAGCCCACCGTCAGGGAGATGAGTAATAGATAGCTAGCCCTCCAGCCAAGGCCCCATGATCCTGTGGTCCAAGTCCTAATCTGCCTATTGGGAAAGGAGAAAGAAGAAATCCAGAAGGGGAGACAGACACAAACCGTCTTTATAGAGCACTCTGATAGGGAGACAGACATATTTACTATGAAAATTATTTACATAAGAGCTGGGGGAGCACAGGTGGAGCTGGAGGTTTCTTGTGACTAAAGCCCGTAGGGACAAAGAGAAGGCACAGTGATGGAGAAGAGGAACTGAGGATGGGGGCAAATAAGGGAAGCACCTTGCTTAGGGGTGAGGAAGGAGCTCCTTTGTTATAGGGTGGGCTTATAATCTATTGTATCTGCTGATGGCTAAGTGTACCTCTGACGAGGGCAAGAAGGAAGGGCCCGATCCTCTTACCACAGGACAGCCATGCTCTTGACCCCAGTTCCTACAGGAGGAGCCAAGCTAGGCTTATCTGCCAACCGCCTGTGCGCCATCCCATCACTTCTCTTTCTCGGTGAACTGCACAGCGTTTTCTACCAAGAGCCCTTTCAGAACAAAGGAGCAGGGAAGGGAGCGAGCCCACACAGCACGTGCATGCGCATTTCACGGGTGCTGCCAGGAGGCATGGAAAGGGGGCAGAAGAGAGCTCCTCTTGGTCACTTTGTGAACTTTCTGGGTTTTCAAAAGATAATGAAATGATACTACAAGTCTTATTTTATTTGCTGCCAACAAATAAACCTCACTTCTGCCTCATTCCCATTCCCACCCTCGGCTCACCGGCAAAGACAAGGAAAAAAATAACTGATGCTTTGTACTGGAGCACCTGACACAGTGGGCTCCAATTACAGAGCCACGTGCAAATGGAAGCCAATTGGGAACCCAAAAGTGCTCACCCTACAGCCCGAGTCCCCATTGCTCCCTCATACCTATTTCTGGGTACTTAGAAAATCCTGGCTCCCAGCTTCTGGTCTGTGTCACCCCAGACCTGCTACCCCAACTCCAGCTAGAATCTCACCTGGCTGATGAATGTGCCCAAGACCACAGAACAGAAGATGAGGTTGCGGAAGATGCCTGCAAAGACATTCCTCTCCCCGTGGATCTTGCGTGAGTTGATTTCATTGAAGAGCTGCATCAGTACGAAGGTGTTGAAAACAATGGTGTAGTGCTGGCTGGGTGGGGAATGTAGAGGTGC
>NW_006443119.1:2758469-2789813 GCF_000325575.1 Pteropus alecto
TGTAGAGGCGTCCCTGCCATTATCAATGTCAAAGAATTTCTCACCTAGTGGGGAGAGGGGAAGCATTGGAGGGTAGGTATGGTCTCAAGGAGGGCTCAGGTTAAGTCAGAACATGTCGGCGTGGCCATGTTGGCTGCTGATGACTGATATCCATTCCGACTAGTTGGCATCTGTGCTAGGCTAGTTATCCCATATTTTAAATGTTAGCCCTGGCCTCAACATAGCTGACCCGCTCTCTCAATTTGCTCCATTGATATCTGTCTTCTTGTAGTGCAGTATGGTGATAAAACTATGTGCATAAGAATCAGGCAGACATAGGCTTGAATCTTAGTGCCACTATAATGGGACTGGAGCCTTAGTTTATAATCTATTTTTTAAAAAGGTATAACATAGCTAACCTTGTCAAATTCTTAAAGAAGTACATAAACTAGCACAGTGCTCCTTGTAGCAGGACCGGAGGATGCACGTGGTAAGCGAAGCTGCCGTTACTCCTAGTTTGGTGCTCAGCTTGCTCTCCTGCTGCCTTCTTTCCTCGGGTCATTTTCTGCCTCATCACCACCTAGCACCCCACTTCCGCCTCACTCCCATCCCCACCCTTGGCTCACCGGCAAAGACAAGGAAAAAGATAATTGTGAGCTGATAGACCGCATGTCCTAAGATGTTCTTCATCATAGTCCGTGAGATCAGAGGCTTATTTCGGCCATAGGGGCGACGTTTCAACAGAGAATCTGTAGGAGGCTCTGTGGCCAGGGCCAACGAGGCGAACGTGTCCATGATTAGATTAACCCACAGCATCTGCACGGCTTTCAGTGGTGAATCCTGGTGGAGGGAAGGACCGGTCCTTTTAGCTTTCCTCGGAAACGACCCCCACCTCACTCATTAGCCTCATCTTCGTCCTTGTGATGATCTAGCTCTAGCTATCCACCTAGACTTCAGGTCTGGCCACTTATTAGCTGAGTGACCTTGAGAAAATTACTTAACCTCTTTAAGTCTTGGGTTCCTCACCTGCAAAATGAGATAATATCTACTTGCAAGATTGTTTTTGAAAAATAGAGATTATACATATAAGTGCTCAGCACAGTGGCTCATACGTAAGTGCTAAATTAAGTAGATAAATTATCATCATTCCCACATGAGCAGGAAGAGAGAGCAAACCTAGTAGAGCTAACTCCTGCCCCAACACCACTGGGGAAACTGTCCTTACTCTTCAGTAGACATACTGCACCCCATTCCCCACTTTCCTTAGCCCCTCCCTCCTCCCTCCTATCTCGGCCCCCTCCACGGACACACACTCCCTTCACCTGAGTGATGCAGGCTCCAGTAAAGGCCACAATCACGGCCACCACATTGACAGTGAGCTGGAACTGCAGGAACTTGGAGATGCTGTCATAGACGTTTCGTCCCCACATCACGGCCTTCACGATGCTGGTAAAATTGTCATCTGTTAGGATGATGTCTGATGCCTCTTTTGCCACATCTGTGCCTGCAATACCCTGTGGTACGAAGGAGAAGGAAAGCTGAGGAGCTGGATAAAGCAGAGTTTATCTATATTCTGAACTCATTCCATTTCCCAATTCCAGGAAGCTTCAGAACTAGGACTAACACTAGAGGGCACACTGGCCACACAAATGCTGCAGACTAAACCGTGGATTTCGAGTCCTCTTCTCTCCCAAAGAAAATGAAAGGAAAATGTGTCACTATCACTACAGAAAAAAGTGCTGGGGCTTGATGTCACCGCCTTACTCCTGAGCCCAGACTGCAAATTACAGCTATCTTTGATATTCCTTTCTCTCCTCCCTCCTACTTCCATCCCCGCCTTAGAAATGAATTACAAGATAGGGAACAAGTCCTATCTATTTGACCTCCAAATTCTTAAATTTATTTTGCCACTACCAGCATCTCATTTAAGTCCTTGTATGCCCCACAACTTTAAGTCACCCAACATCTTTTTTCTAGGAGGAGTAAGTGGTTTGGCAGCACAGTTCAGATGTCCTATCTTGTTCAAAATCCTGCGGCTGGGGAACAACTAACTAAAGGTTTCCGAATAGAGATACCGAGGGTTGAAAGCTGTACTTTAGAAAAAGTGAACTTTCTAGTCTGGCAGTCAAAGCCCTCAGTAAGTGAACTTGATGCATTTTCCAACCTGTTTTTATATAATCCTTCTGCTCAAAACCCACGGTTTATTCACAATTTCCTGAATCTCTCATTTACTTTTAGAGTAGACATCTACTGATACCAGTTCCCCAAGTCTGGAACATCTTCTTTCCCAATCTCTTTAAATCCCACCTATCTTTAATGTCTCATTCAATTAAGCCCTGCTCGCTTTGCAAAGCTGTACCTAACATCCCCAGCCCATACTTCTATTCCACATCTTGTGGCTTCTGTAACCCCCAGAGGAGCTTATTCATTAATTTGGCTTGCACTAGTAGATTATTTGTCCTCTTTACCTGGTAGTATTATTTTCCTATCCAGATTGCAACAAAAAATATGTTAGATAGACTACACAGTTCAGTTTCCCCATCAAAAAGTTCTCTAATACATCCACACAATGCTGTACCATGCACTGTAAAAAGAGGAGGAAAAGAAAGGAAGAATTGATACTTACTACCATGGAATAATCTCCAAGTGGTGTTGTTAAGTGACAAAAAGCAAGGCGGGGAAAAGAGTACTTCTATGTATGTAGATAAGAACAGATAGTACTATAGACAAGTATCCCCTTACCTTAGAGGATAATACTCATTTAATTATATTTTAAAGGAACAAACAGAAAGATAAAACAAAAACTAAAGAAAAAAGTTACCAATGGGTTATGGAGACAACAGAGTGGAGGTGATTTCTATGAATAGACCTTGTTTTCTATATTTGACTTTAGAACTATATAACTACTTTAAACAAGTTTTAAAACAAACGAGTTTCAAAAGCAATCTCTAATGGAAAGTTTAAGAAATGTAAAATCAAGGAAGTTAAATAAAATTAGGAAGAGTTCTAGAATTCTAAATTTGAATTGGAAATGCCAATACAAATTCACGATATCTTTTACTTAAAAACACAGAAACACAAAAGAGACATAGAGATATATTTCCTAGCTTTGTCCACCGAAAAGGTCTAGAAACAATGATTTATTGAGTAGTAAGGAACATTCTGATATTCAGATTGTGTCCTCTAAATAGCACTTCTCACTAAAATGAAAAAGGATTCCTTTGAGAAACAGATGATTCCTATGACTGGAACACCCAGTCATATGAGGAACCACGGAAGCAATTAGACAGAGCTGGGTTGTATCAAAAGGACTCAATGGGGCTGAAGAAGCTCATGACGGGCCAGTGTGAACATCAAACAATGAAATGGACTGAAACTCATCAAATACACTCAAATCTGTGAATTCATAATGATGTTAAAAAAAAAAATTCATTGGTCTCCTTTGGAGGACCATAAAAAGTCAACTTGTTATTTTGAAAACTGGTAATAAAGGAAAATATTCAAGCATTTAATCTGCCTTTCATGTAGGAACTGAACCTCAGAGTAACCAAAGAGTCAATGAGGGGACATTTCTTTTTATGGAATATTCAAGTTAATAGGTAAAGAAAATCAGAGCATCATCATTTTGTAGTCCCTAATGAAAGATGGGATCTAGAATCTGATTGCTTCTAAAACTAATTACTAGTTTATAAGAAATACAAGGAACGAAAGAACAGATTAAAGGACACTACAGAAATACAACCAACAAAATCCACTCTGTGAGATACTCTATGTAGACAAACAACCTGGTTCCTTAAAAATAAAATAGGTAGGAAAAAGAGATGGAAAGGGATTGTGCAGAAAAAGAGTTAACAAGTGGGCCTGAGACTGCTATCCTTAGAAAAGCCTATTTACAAGGTTGGCCCTTGGCTGGCATCTGGAAACTTGGCTCTCAGAATGCTCCCAGTCAACACACGTGTTGTTGCGTTTTTGTTGCTGGGGGAAGAATATGCTCTGTGTGACCCCTCATGGTGGGAGAGAGCATAAAGAAGTTTGCAAGTGGATCCCTCCAAACTCTGCCTGTGACTTTCCCCCTTACTATATCTTTACTATACTTAGCCATGAGTATGGCTATATGCTGAGTCCCATAAGTCCTTCTAGTCAACCCACGAATGTCAAGAGCGGTCTTAGGGACTCGATACAGGGATCTTATGGGATAAGTGGTTCTCAAACTTCAGGGTGTATCAGAATCACTAAGGGCACATAAAAACACAGATTGCTTGGTTCTATCTCCAAGCTTTCTGATTCAGTAGACCTGGGGCGGGGCCTGAGAATCCACATTTCCAGGTACAGCTGGAAGGAGGAGCATACTTAAAGAACTGCTGTTAAAGATTAAGAGATTTAAGAGATGCATGAAACACTTGCAATGTATAGATCTTATCTGGACAAATAAACTATAAAAAAACAACATTTCTGAAACAATTGGGGAAATGCAAACTGACTAGATAGCCGATGACAATAACGAATCAATTTTTTATGAGATAATGCTATTATGATTCTTTTAAATATATTTTATTAATACATACTTATCTCTCAGAGACATATACTGACTTTTTTTTTTTTTTTTTTTTGATACAATGACATATGTCTTCCATTTGCTTCAGAATAATTCAGCTGGAGATGGGGGAAGTAAAGGGGTGGGTGGAGAGGTCCAGTGAAACGAGACTGGCCAAGTGTTGATAACTAATGTTGGGTGACAGGTGCATGGGGACTGATTAAACTATTCTCCCTGCTTTTGTATATTCTTGATATTTCCTAGAGTAAAAACTTTGTTGTTAAAGACAGCATCCTAAAAACAGATTACTTCTCAAATCTCCTTCCACTGCTTAAATATCATCATCAGTTTAATATATAGGGGAGACTTACAGTTATAAGCTACTTGAGTATGAGGATGTACTTTGCAATCTGGGGGCTTCTAAATGTCCCTGAATATAAGAATCGACACATGTGTCTGTTAAGAAAACCCAGATATTTCTAGGACCCACCCTAGATATCACTGAATCAAGATATCCAACTGTGGAACCTTGGAATATATAACTTTCAATGAACTCTCCAAGAAGTTCTGATGCTCCCAGCCTCATGAGAGAAAAGCAGAGTGATGAATAGTGCTGGCCCCGAAGTATATATTCTATATGAACCATGAATTTTCCATAGCATGCCTAGGCAGACAATATCGCCATGTTCATGGGCAAGTTTAAGTTGGTCTTGCTTTCCTGGGTAATGAATACTTCTGATTTCCCTTCCTGTCTCATCTATTCTTCATACTTGGTGGTCTCCCATTATATGTATTATTATTGGCTAGGTAGGTAAGAGAGATGGAGTCGGAGAACATAGCACAAAGTAGGATGAGAAGGTACAGGAAGTCTGCCCTCGCTTCCCGATGGAGAAGGCAGCTTACAGCCAGACAGAGACACTGTGCTGAGCTGCTTACCATGGCAAAGCCAACATCCGCTTTCTTCAGAGCTGGCCCATCATTTGTGCCATCACCAGTGACAGCCACCACCTGTCGCTGTTCCCCAACAGTGCTGTCAATGATGCCTGGGAAAAGCAGACACACCTCAGTCAGTCCACATGCACCATCTGAGGCCATCTGGCAAGCCCTGTTCCCCACAAAAGGTGCTTTCCTGGTCTTCCTCCCTGATCCCAGCCATCACCTTCCTTCCTACTTTCTTCTTTCCTTCCTTTTTCCCTATGCTGGAAGTTCTACACTATCACCCAAGGGCAGTAAATTGTTTCATGGGTAGCGCTCTGAGCTAAGAAAGTCTGTCCTCATCAGACACTCTGTATGGTGCCCTAAAGCCGCTATTATGTGGTAGAAAAAGAACCAAATGATTTGAAGGCAGAGACTTGGGATCGAACTCTACCACTTCCACTTACCAGCTGGGCAATTTGGATAAGTTGCTTGTCTTCTCAGCCTCCAGCTTCCTTGTTTGCAAAATGGGAAGTTTAACCTGCCCTGCCTTGTTCATAGTATTATTGGCAAACAAGATATGATAACGTTTGAAAACAACTTTATTGTAAGTCTTATACTCACCAGGGGCTCAGTTGTTTGCTAACTGTACATTTAGCCTAAGAGCTCTCCTGGGACCTTCCTATTCAGGACAAGAGAGTTGCTTTGGCTGATAGTTCTTATCTGTCCCTACCCTGGCCTGCCTTCCTCTACTCCAGGCACCTACTTAGGAGCTGATCTTACCTTTTACCAGTGTATGCTTGTCAGTGGGGGAAGATCGTGCCAGGACTCGAAGCTTAGGCCAGATCTTGTCCAGTTTTTCTTGCTCCACCTGCCAACACCAGACAACACCTGGGTCAGTAAAGCTCAGAACAGCCATCCAGGAAAATCTTACTTCCCCACACACTCTGAGCCACTGGTTCAATAGCACTCCATGGCCCAGGGGGAAGCGTCAGCTCAGCCTCCATTGGAGATGAAGCAGCCCACTCAGTGTGCGATTCGCTGATGGTAACCATTCAGTCCCTGCTTGTCTCCTTTCTCTTCCCAATTCCCTACCTGGACACCAATCCCCTATTTCTTAGACTCTTGACAGGAGGTGAGCCAGGGTTAGTTGTTGGCTTAGGTGACTGAAGTGGTACTTCTGAGGTCTTAGGTTTGATATCTATGAGGACCAGGAAGCTTGGGTCTCGCCATACCCAGACCATGTCCTCTCACAAACCTGTGCCACTGCTAGTCACAGGGCAGTGACAGAGGAGGATAAATGAAGTAGAGGAAAATCAGTATGAAATCGTCCCACAACTGAAAAAAATAAAAAGACGTGAATAGATAGTGACACTGTCTCAAAAGCTAGCTTGTGAATGAAAATCATGAGAAGAATCCTCAATTTTACCATCTGAGCAGCTTTGGTGGAAAGGACGTTTCACTATGAATAGATTTCATTTTAAAAACCACCCACTTTCTCCCATGTGTCCCAGATGCCTAACACTAGAACCGACCCTTCGCTTGCCAAAGGAGGCCCCGCTTCCTTCCACCCAGAACCCACCTCGCCCTTCTCGTTGCGAATGAGTCGGTTGAATTCTTTGCCTTCCAAGCACAAGAAGTCATCCCCAGGTGTCACAATGCCACATTTGGTGGCGATGGCCCGGGCCGTGTTGATGTTGTCTCCTGTCACCATTCTGACAGTGATGCCGGCTCGTTTGCATTTGGCAATAGCTTCTGGGACCTGTGGAGAGTGAGGCAAGAGGAGAGAAGGAGACAGGGCCGGGGATGCTGCTAAGCTGCCCCTGCTCAGCTGTCCCTTCACCGTGGACGAGAGGCACTTTAGAAGCAGTGGGGCACAGGTTAAGTATGGTCATTTTACATTACTCGGTGTCGCCTCACTTCTGTCCTACCTGTGATACTTACATTGGAACTTGCCTCATTGTATCATGAGGTGAAGGGGAAATGAGCTTCAGGAGCCAAGTGTAAAAGCTTACTCTGCCACTTACAATCTAGACTCCTTAACTGGAGTTGTGAGATTTGTATAACCTTCTGAGATTTGGCCACTGCCTTCACTTCTAGCAGAAGTTTTTACCGCTCTCCACCCTCCCTGGCCTGTGCCCCAACCACATCAATTCTCTGCAGTTCCCCAAACGCACGACACCCTTTCATGACACTGAGCCGTGACAACTGATAGTCTACTTATCTGAAGTTCTTAGAAGTAGAGACTTTTAAAATGCCCTAGCATTGAGAATAATGTTCAGCTTTTCTGGGGGGATTCAGTGAAAACGTGTTCATTGAAAGAGGGTGGCTAGAGACAAAGTTGGTGTCCAGTGGTTAATTCAACCTCCTGACTATTCTTAGAACTAAATAAGCCCAGTGAAACCTATGCTTTTCACCCTACAGACAGCATTAACCGAAGGATGCCACCTCCCATCGGTTCCAGACTGCAGCAGTTCTGTGAAACCAGAAGCACAGAAAGTTATCCTCGTTGCGTTGGTCACAACTAGACACAGAACCAGTACCCCCGTTCCCGTGACTCCTGGTGGCTTCCCAGTAGGTCACACTGAGCCTGCACATGAGCCAGGGGCTGCTGGAAGACTTCCATTCATGTGTTCTTGCTTTTTCTCCAAGCCAAAGCCTCACCTCTGGACGCACGGGGTCCTCAATGCCCACCACTGCGATACAGGTCAGTTCAGTTAGGATCTCGTTCTCATTGTCCCACGGGGGCTCCACGTCATTGAAATCTCGGTAAGCTAAGCAGATAGTCCGGAGTCCCTCACAGGCCATGGGCTCAATGACAGTGCGTACCATCTCATCTCGGTCCTTATTCTTGAATGGTATTGCTTCCCCTTTCTTGTCCAGGATTCGATTGCACCTGGGGAGGTGCACAATCAGAGAGCAGCACCCCCTTCCCACACAGTGTGTCCCTATAGTCTTTTATAGATATTCTGGCAAGAACGCATTACTTCTAAAGACTGCTCCATGACCAGAAATCTCTATCTATCACTCGGCTGGGTCCTTTTTTCTAAGGGGAGGGGAGGTGGTGCTTATAGATGGATAGGGTCTAGGTAGGCAGAACATTTGATTCTCTCATGTCATCTGCTCCTACTCATATGCGATGTAGTCATTTGTGAATCACCTGCTCTTCTGAACTTCTCAAAGGAAGAGGGACTTTTTTAGTCCCCAGTATCTGGAATAGTACCCACTAGATAGGATGTGCTCAACAAGAATTCGTTCATTGACAGAGGTAGCTAAAGATAAATTGAGGTACTGGCTAATCGCGTTACTGACTCTATACTGACGTAGGTCAGCCGTTAAAATGACCTGGATAGTCTAGCCACTTTGATTAAGTTATGCAGCTTCCCTGTAACTAGAATTGAGAATGAGAAGGAAAAGGGAACATAGAACTAACATTTCTAGTACTCACTGTGTGCAAGGTGCTTTATGTACATTGAATCATTTAATTACAGTAATCCTGTAAGGTGGGCGAGTATTACTATATGCTTTCGGTTTAGGAAACAAGCTTGGATGGCCTACGTCTGAATCCTGGCTGTGCCACTATTAGCTGTATCACCTTGAGCAAGTACATTAACTTCCCTGTACCTCTGTTTTCTCATCTGTAAAAACGATGGTAACAGTATCTACTTCACTGAGTTGTGAGGATTAAATAAAATGAGCCATCTCAGTTACTTAAAAACAGTGGTTGGTCTAAGTAAATGCTCAGATACTAGTTGCTGTGTCACCACCCGAAGAAGGTTCGCACATCATTTCAGAGGCATCAGCGTGGGGCACATCACCTGGACCTTCCTGAGGGAGGGTCTTGAAGGGAAGGAGCGGGGAAGGAACACTCACTTGCGCAAGATGATCTCAGAGGCGCCCTTGCTGTACATGCGGTAGCCGCCGCTGGGCTTCTGAATGACGGTGCTCATGGACTTGCGCACTGAGTTGAAGGTGTACACCTTGTAGAGCTTCTCCTCGGGCACCTCACTGCGCACCGCATGGTAGTCCTGCTTCAGGTCAGTGACAAAGCCCAGCAGCGCACACTCTGTCTTGTTGCCCACCTGCCGTGGCAGGCCTCCCTCCTTCTCCGGAGGCTGAGAGAAAAACATACAAAACACTATTAGATAAGACTGCTCAACCAGGGAGAAGACTCAGGAAAGAAAGAACTCCGCTCAAAACTTTCACATCTATACCCTGAGCTCAAAGCAGAGAAGGGTGGGGGACAGCATTTTTTTTTTTGAGGCAGACAGTGGTCAGTGGTAACTGGTCCCGGAGCCATCCAGGGATCAGGGGTTTTTAGTGTGCCCTGGGGTTGGTGCTGGTGTCTCACCCTGTGTGGGGTCTTATTCTAATGCCCTCTGAGTTTCTGGAAAGTGAGTACTTTACTCCTGATAAGACTTCTGCTATCGGCATGAGGTCTCTCCCTGGAGATTTTGCCTTTACGCGGTAATTGGAGGGTATCTCACAGCTATAAATTCCTATCTGCCACCCCCCAATCTACTCACATCTTACCCCAAAGATGTTCACTGCAGAGTGGGAAATGCGATGTGGGATGGCAATTCAAGCAGGATGAACAAAAGAAAATGAACTGTCTTGGAGAACATTAATGTTCCCTCCAACTGCCCATTCTAGGTGTCCAGGCAAAGGAAGCACTTACCAGGAGCTTGGAGGTATAGGCACTGTTGATAGAAATGCCATTGACAATAAGGTCCAGGACCTTGGGCACAAGGGCATCAGGACTTGGGAGCTGATGGTAACGGGTGTCTCCGATAAAAGCCTGTACCACTGTCATGCGGTTCATGGTCAATGTGCCTGTCTTGTCAGAGCAAATGGCTGTGGCGTTGCCCATTGTCTCACAAGCATCCAGATGCCGTACCAGGTTATTGTCTTTCATCATTTTCTACAGAGGACAAGAGAAAAGACTTGAGAGAGGACCAATTGAGCTGCCCCAAATAAAGGTCAAAGGCCTAACCAACATCTTTCCACATTTCATTCTCTTGTCTCACATAAAAATGCAGAATTCTTATGAATCCTCTGTAGATTCTACTAGGTCACTTAAACACTGATGCAACTGGTCACGATGGTCCTTCACAGTAACTGGGACTTGTGTTCTTATGAGGTACCACCCGGAGTTTACAGGGGATAGACGGTCTGTCCTTTCATTAAAGGCTATGTGGCACCCTCCCCTCCCATCTCTGTCCTAAAGGAAGACAGTATCATCTAGTCTCACCTTCACAGAGTAGGCCAGTGAGATGGTGACAGCCAGTGGCAGCCCCTCCGGCACAGCTACCACCAGTACGGTGACGCCAATGATGAAGAACTTGACAAAGTACTGGATGTAAATGGGAGTGCACTCTGCTAGCCATGGTCTGCGCTGTATCACGAAGTTGTCAATCACGAAGTACAGAATCAGGATGAGAACGGTGATAGCGGACATGATCAGACCTGAATAGGAAAAAAGCCACATGAACCCCAGCTCGAGGGCATTCCTAGGGCCCCAGCTAGAGACAGAGTAGCATAAGTTGTAGCTTTTGCTACCAGTTTTTAAAACCGATACATCCAGGAAGTCAAACTAAAATCCTCTACCCATTTTCTGATGCTTGTACATGATGGGGAAAAAAGACACAGATTTCACATTCCAGAGACACAGGTTCTAGTTTCAGAACTGCACTAACTTGACTTGTGGCTTTAGACAAGTCTTTGACCCTCTCTGGGCCTGTTTCCTCATTCGTGACTAAGGGGGCTGGTCTAGTTTTCTGAAATAGCATTCTATGATTCTATCTCGGATCTACCCTCATCCCACGATTCACAATGTACTGACTATATTTGCCTGTTTCTTAGTCATTTATCAATGTGGACTTCTCCCATAGTAGTCTGCAAATGATGGGCCATTCACAACTCATTTACAGCAACGTCCCTATGGTGTTAGCACATCACCTACAAGACCAACCCTTAGAACAGTGCCTCCCAACCTTTCCCCGACACTGCATAGAAAAAGATGACAAATAATAGTATATATTTATATAGTACCTACCATGGGCCAGGCAAGCACTTCACATAAAATAACTCATTTAATCCTCACAACAACCCTGTGAGGTAAGTTACTATTATCATCCCTTTTTCTAAGGAAACTAAGGCACACAGAGGTTTTTGGTACGGCACACTGTTAGAGCGACCAACCATCCTGGTTTGCCTGAGACTGAGCAGTTTCCTGGGACATGGGACTTTCAGTGCTAAAACTGAGAAAGTCCCAAGCAAATTGGACAGTTGGTCATCCTATACACTGAGGTAAATGGAAGAATCAGCTCAAGGTCTAAAACCACTGGCCTAGGGGCTCCAATTCCCCTGGGGCCAGTATCTGGGCACAGCAGTACCCATATCTGTGGTGCAATATGGGAAGAGCTCTGGCTTAAACCACAGTCTGGTTTGGGTCTTTACTTTTTCTGAGGGCTTGACAACCAATGGGGATCAGAGCAAGACTACAGGTGATCAGTGAATATCAATGAAAGCATATTCTTCTGCACTGTGTTTCGTCAGCCTCAGGGCTAAGGTGAGGCAAACAAAACTGAACAAAACAAACAAAACTATGGTACAAAACTGAAGGAGACATCAGCACTCTGAGGGTCCCACGAGGCACATCATTTGCCTCACCCTGGCCCCGGCCTAGCTCGATATATAAAATAAAACAACAGAGTTAGACAAGTGGTCAGCCATTTGGAAGATTTTACTTCCTCCAGAACAAGGTGGGGATTAAGAGGACAATAGGAAGGGTTAGGTGGAGTCTGTGTAATGTTTCAAACCTTTGTGCCAGGCTCAATAACTTGGTTCTATACCTGCGATTCATCTCATCCACGTATAGTTTATATTCAAGAGATTTTACAGTACTCAAAATTGGCTGGGTAATAGAATCAAATGAATGGGCTAGACTAATGCTGTCCAATAGAATTCACTGTGATGCTTTGGTTTGCACTGTCTAATATAGTAGTCACTGGCCACATGTGGTTACTGACCAACCAAAATAAGGCTAAGGTAAACTGAGGAACTGCATGTTTAATTGTATGTAATTTTAATTAATTTAAATCAAAAGAGCCAAAAATGGTTAGTGGCTATGGTAGTGGACAACACGGATTCAAGTTACTATTATCATCCCTTTTTCTAAGGAAACTAAGGCACACAGAGGTTTTTGGTACGGCACACTGTTAGAGCGACCAACCATCCTGGTTTGCCTGAGACTGAGCAGTTTCCTGGGACATGGGACTTTCAGTGCTAAAACTGAGAAAGTCCCAAGCAAATTGGACAGTTGGTCATCCTATACACTGAGGTAAATGGAAGAATCAGCTCAAGGTCTAAAACCACTGGCCTAGGGGCTCCAATTCCCCTGGGGCCAGTATCTGGGCACAGCAGTACCCATATCTGTGGTGCAATATGGGAAGAGCTCTGGCTTAAACCACAGTCTGGTTTGGGTCTTTACTTTTTCTGAGGGCTTGACAACCAATGGGGATCAGAGCAAGACTACAGGTGATCAGTGAATATCAATGAAAGCATATTCTTCTGCACTGTGTTTCGTCAGCCTCAGGGCTAAGGTGAGGCAAACAAAACTGAACAAAACAAACAAAACTATGGTACAAAACTGAAGGAGACATCAGCACTCTGAGGGTCCCACGAGGCACATCATTTGCCTCACCCTGGCCCCGGCCTAGCTCGATATATAAAATAAAACAACAGAGTTAGACAAGTGGTCAGCCATTTGGAAGATTTTACTTCCTCCAGAACAAGGTGGGGATTAAGAGGACAATAGGAAGGGTTAGGTGGAGTCTGTGTAATGTTTCAAACCTTTGTGCCAGGCTCAATAACTTGGTTCTATACCTGCGATTCATCTCATCCACGTATAGTTTATATTCAAGAGATTTTACAGTACTCAAAATTGGCTGGGTAATAGAATCAAATGAATGGGCTAGACTAATGCTGTCCAATAGAATTCACTGTGATGTTTTGGTTTGCACTGTCTAATATAGTAGTCACTGGCCACATGTGGTTACTGACCAACCAAAATAAGGCTAAGGTAAACTGAGGAACTGCATGTTTAATTGTATGTAATTTTAATTAATTTAAATCAAAAGAGCCAAAAATGGTTAGTGGCTATGGTAGTGGACAACACGGATTCTAGCTACTCATGTGTGCTTAGTGGGTCAGCAGCATTGGCCTCACCTGGGGTTGGTTAGAAATGTAGACTCTCAGGCCCCACCCTAGACTTCCTGAATCAGATACTGCATTTTAACAAAGTCCCACGTGAACTGTACATACAGAGATGTCCTGGGCTAGAAGCCACTTCCTCTCGTGACACACAGGGCACCTTTAGTGACCTCTCCTTGAGAGAGCTTCTGCATAACTGTCTTCCTTTTCTCTACAGTCCTTATTTTGAATTTATGGCTCTGTGCCTGGCCTGATGCTACTACTCTGCTGAGAGCCACCTCTGAGGAACAACAGCCTTCTCTACGCTTCAGGGATTTACAAGCCCACACAGCTGACAGGTAAGCAGGGAATTAAAGTCTCCCTTCTTGCTAATGTAAATCGCCTTTGTTGTGATATAGGGTCTCTACTTCCCATTTGTTTGGATGAAAGAGACTTCAGGGCCTTTAACCCTCACATACGGAGAAACCTTTCCCTCTGAAAGCCTAAGGAGTGGCCATAGGGTGGCAGAGGCACAAGATATGGCTACCTAGACTTGCACGAGCCACTCAGAAGTTTTAGCTTCTTCTGCCAGACCTGGGTGGTGTGGAGAGAAAGGAATCAAAGCAGCAAGGAGGATTCGGAACAGCTTGAATCAACCACAACCACCGGAAGGCTCCGCCTTACTCACCAGCTTTCCCGATCTGAACAGCCAAGCGAGTCAGCTTGCCCTGCAGCACTGACTTCTCCTTCTTGGGCAGTTTGGCTGCCTTTTTCTCCTTTTCCTCACTGTCGAGCCCCTCCTGGCTGTTGAGTGGCTGGATTTCCAGGGCCACTCCGTCCTGAGTCTTTGCTGGGGTGTACACACAAATAGGACAGGTGAGCAGGCCAGGTAGTGGCACTGAGCAGCAGGCAGGTGGAAACCAAAAAACCCTTCTGTGTTCTTCCTGGATACACCCTGGACCCCTGACATCAGTCCTGACCACCCTCACTCCATGCCAGACTGGATGCTTTCCTTTGATCCTCTATTAGGTCCTGTAGAACGATATTCTAGCAACTAGAGATGAAATAGGGGCGCTTTTAGGGTATGGATTTCCTCTTCAGTGCAGTTTCCTGGCATGATCTCAGAGCCCCAAGCCAGGTTTATTCCAGCAAGAGCATTAGTCATGCCACTCAGCACTATTACTAACAATTACCCATTTCTGGAATTCAGTGCTTACAATAGCGAATCTTTATTGCAGAAAGGGGCTGAAAGGGAAGGCTGGCAGATGTGTCCAGAGCGTAAGGGTCCTAGTTTGCTCTGCTCAAAGGTTCACCTCTCTCTATCTATAGACTGCCAGGAAAGAAGCACAGAGACCAGACACAGGGTGTTCTTCAGTTCTTTCTTGTGTCAGCTGAACAAAGGGAAAGGAAACCCCTCCTCCCCTGACTGATAGAGGTAGAGAGATACAGAGTGAGGACTGGGGTTAACCTTCTGGGGGAGAGGGAAGAAGCTGGTGTGAGGGACCCCCTAGAATAAGAGAAAGCAGAGATAAAGACAGACATATAAACCCATTTTGCATTAAAAAGAAGAGTTAAAGAGACCTAAAATTAAGGAATTATTTCTGTGTACCCCAGGTTCTCTGATGTGATGACTTTCTTTTTAAAGACTGTATGGTGTGGGTGACAGAGGACAATCTCCAGAAACTGTCTCAAGAGAACAATTCTCACTGGCTCCCACCGCCCTCTAATTTCACCCTGCAGAGCTTGGCTCCTTTGCTTAGGATGCCCTTCCTGAGACACTGTCTCTGCTGTCAGACTCACAAACAAGACAGAGACGGATGTCAGCACAGCCACCAAAAAAGAAACACACATCAGATCAGGAGGAAGAAAACAGACTGTGGAGAGAATAAAGAAAGAGGTCGGGAGAGAATCATGGAGAAAAGGCTCTCTCCAAGCACCCCCGAGAACAGCGGAGAAGGATTCCAGACCAGAAGAGGACACCAATGAGGAAGCTAGCAAGAGGAGGGTGCAGGGACTGCCCACCCAACTCCCTCCACCATAAGGACCCTGAAGTCCTCCAACCCAGAAACTGATGAACATTGGTGTTTAAATCCGGCCTAGGGCAATGCGGCAAAGGCTCCAGCACCCTGGGAAGAGCAGATCAAATCCTACACACTCCCGAAGAGAAACCCTGACATGAGGTTCCCTGAGCCAACAGCAGAGGGTGCTGTTGTCCCATCTCAGATTGGGACTGGGCCCTTGCGACCACCCCCAAATCTCTGCACCTTCCTCAGGATGAGAAATCTGGGCCACAGTAGCAGATAACAGATTTATGGCAAGGAAAAGGAGAAGGCAGATGGCCTGGAAAGGTCTGGTTTGAGTGTAGTTAGGTAGAGATGGTAAATGAGTGGGTGGACAGGTTACCTTTGTTGCGATTTTCAGGGACTCCTTGTTTTTTACCTGTTTGAACAAGAAAGAAAAAAGTGGGGTGGAGACCCAAAGTGACTATTAAGAGATCAGATATCTAATTTGTTGGTCCTGCTCAGAGCCCAAAAGGGCGACAGCATAGGGGCTGAGTTGCAGGGAAGGGAATGTGAAGGAAGTTCATGTCTCTGCTTACCTCCCTTCTCACTAGGGGCTCTCATGAAACCGTGGGATATGGACCAGACCACTCGTGCAGGTGAGCGCACACCTATGCCCGAGCTGCTCTCTCCTGGCGCGTGGCTGCCACCGGGAGGGTGCTCCTGGCCTGAGTCATATCACTTGGAGAAATGGGGTGGGCGTTAGGAAGTGAGACGTTCGAACTGTTTCTGCCTGACGGCAAAGGCCCTGCAAGGTGTCTCCATGTCAATTCAACAGCACCAGGCAAGCTTCCTCCTTATTCATCTGCGGGTAGCTGCAGAAATGAATGATCTAGTTCCTGAGGGAGTGTGTTTTATTTCCTTTTCATAAACTGCCCTCCACTAAACAGCCCAAGATGGTCCTCCATCGAAGCGGCAGAGTCCTTCTCTCCTTCAAGGGAAGGAGAGCTTAGGAAAAGGTGTAGATTTGGTTTTACTTTTTCTCGTTCATCTTCTGTTTTCCTTCCTTCAGGAGCAAGTGAACGGCAAAGACAGGCTGAACTGCAGAGGACACATCACCTCTCTGCTCACTCTCCTGGCTCCATTTCCTCCATTTCTCTTCCACTGGCGGCCAGGAATCCAGTTTCATCTCCCAGCCAGTTTACCCTTAGCCTTCCTGGTTCATTTAATCCCCCACGTTTGAGGAAGAAAGGGAGGAGGGGTCGGAGAACTACACAGAGGGCATTTTAGGCCAGAGCACCTAGCCGGCTCACTTGTGGCAGGCTTGATAACTCACCTCTTTGCAACCTACCGATAGGCACAGGAACCAAAGCTCAAATGCAGCCTGATTTGGGAGCCTAGAGCCAGGATCTGGTTTTCATCTGAGCACCCTGGAGAGCCAGCGTTGACATTTTTATCTCGGCAAGGGGTTTGGATACCTGACTTTTCATCCAGCAGATTCTTCCATCCAGATCTGCTCCCTTGCTTCCTAGTTTGTCCATGGGGAATGGGATGAAAGAATCTCATTCTGAATGCCTCTTACCTTTCTTCTTCTTCTCTTCTTCTCCCTCACTGGCCCCCAAGAGGGTAAAGATGATTCCAGTCTGGGAGTTGACACCCACAGCAGTCACGACCATCCTGCCAGAACCTTCCATGACATGGGTCCCTGTATGAGAAAGGAGAAGATGGGAAAAGTGTTGCTTTCTCACACCTAGCCATGCTCTGGCATGAAATACAGACTTAGAAAAAAACAGCCCCTCCTCCCTGCAGGGGCATGGATAAAGATATACTCAGCAGATAGTAGAAACGGGTCAGGAGCTGGGACCATTTAAAATAGACCAAGAAAACTGGAGATAAGGAGATAAACGCGTCTAACTGCTTTAGAGTACAGTTCCTGCCCACCCCCAGCCCCCACTCCCAGCCAGCAGAGCCCTTTGAAGGCCCCTGCACAGAGAACTTCTTTTAGGTTACCTGATATCCTTGTATTCAACCCACTAATATGCCACTGCCCCAGGTGAACCCAGGGGAAGGAGATGGGGCAGGGCCAGAAGAGAAGAGTAGGGTCTGGGTCAGATCTCTGTGGCCTGGCTGTCTGTGGGGGAGGCAGAAAGGGGACTGGGGTAGCCACAGGCCATACCTGAGAGCAACATGGGGTCTCTTTCCACGGATTTCTTGACATGGTCCGATTCCCCCGTCAGAGAGCTCTCGTCAATCTTGAGATCATTACCCTGGATCAGGATCCCATCTGCAGGCAGCAGGTCACCTGGCGCACAGGCGGGGAGGGGAAAGAAGGGAGGTAAGAGCCTGGTGGAGGGTGAGGACCACCATCCAACCCCATCTAAGGGCTGCCCTCGGGGCCCTACTTAGAGGCAATGGCCCAGGGAGTAGTTGGAGAGCCTTTGAAAGATAACTTCAGCTCTGACAACCACGGACGAGACTCCTTTCCAGGTATGATAAATTCAAACAATTATTGATCCCCATATACCTTCCTATGACCTGAATATTATATACTTTAAATTCAAAGACACAAGATTTCAAACACAAAAGTTTGACAATCTTTTGGAAGAGTTTCAGTTACTTCTTTCTTTGAATTTTCTTCCTACAACCTCCTTAAATGTTAACCTAGAAGCTAATTCAGTTTTGGGTCCTATCTTCTTGGGTCCTTATGCCAAAAGACCTGAATCTCAAATAGAAAGGGTGACATGGGTAGGAGAAACACGAAGCTCTCACCATATTTGATTTGGGCGATATCACCCACCACGATCTCAGCCACAGGGAGCTGGATGATGTGACCGTTCCGGATGATAGAGAATTTCTGTTCCTTTTCAATGCGGTTCTGTAGCCCCCGGAACTGCTTCTCTTTGCTCCAATCATTGAAGGCTGTCACTAGCACTACGATGACCACCGAGAATAGAATGGCTGCCCCCTCAATCCAGCCGGCTTCTGCCTCCCCTTCATCTTCTGGGCTACTTACGGGTAGACCACACTCTAACCCAGGGAAAAGACAGAAAGAAAGAATCACCGAGGGGCTTCTGTTGACATTAAAAATGGTTAGTGCTTCCTCAATACCACAGAATGGAAAGTCAGGGAAGGAGAATTATAAAAAATAAAACTCTTAAGCAGAAGAGCTATCTTCTGAGGATACCGAAGGGCAGAAGGATTGGGCATCATTTTATCACCATGTACCTATTTATGTTAACCCAAAAGAAGCAAATGACTAAACAGCATAGAACACGTCAATGCAAATTATAGGCAATTTACATGTAAAGAACTTATGATTCCCAATATGGTCAGGCTCCCACTGCTATGTCCTCAAATGCCAATGACATTGGTGGGGGCACTTTTTAGAAGCAGGGCTTTGTTGGTTGGGTGAGGGTAGAGGATTCTGGGCATTCTCAATAAGGATTTGATGGGAGAAGGGGTAAAAGACCCTGGAATGAGAATGGGTTGGAAGAATAGCTTACTAGCTACTTGTTGGCTTCCTTTGGAGAACCCACCCTGGATAATGAGGGAAAACTTTCAAGTTATAATCTGTCAACCACCAACACTAAGTGCTTTTTGGTGATCATACAAAGAAACTGATCAGAGTCATGTTGGGCTGTTTAAGACACTCACGTTCATTTTCTTCACCAGGGGGGCGGTAGAAGGACAGGACCAGGGAGATTATGGCCGCGATCTCCAGGATGATGAGTGTGACATCTTGAAGGGCTTCCCACACTAATTCTAAGAAGGTCTTGGGCCTTTTGGGAGGGATTAAGTTCTGTCCAAACACTTGCTTACGTTTCTCCAGATCTGCCGGGTTCCCAGATAGGCCTGAAAAGGAGATAGGAGTGGGATGAATGAGTCAGAAAAAAGGGGAAGAGATGAATGATAGAAGAAGGCAGTGAAAAGACCTCTTTAAAAAAAAGACCCTTTGCTTCCTGATCTGCCCAAGTATGAGATCCAGTTAGGGTGACCAACCATCCCAGTTTGCCCAGGACTCAGGGGTGTGAAACTTTCAGTCTAGAAATGGACAAACTGAGACAAGTTGGTCACGGGGTTCACTCACTCCTCTTACTCTCTGGGTTAAGCTAACCTGGACCTAAAACTTCATGTCCTCCTCATTGAGTACGCTTCAGGCTCCAGCACTAAGAACGCAGACATTTAAACGTTTCCGAGGACTCACACAGAACTTCTCTCTCACGTTAACATATAAATGCCGGTGATGATTTAAAAACACACAAAGGCCAGAAAGAAGAAGCTATCTGCTCAAGGTCATGCTAGGAAGCTAGGAGACACAGCCCCACCAGTTGTCCTGACTCCAAGTTCCAGTGGCTTTAGGAGATCAACAGAACAGAGGCTCTGAGACTCCAACTTTGAGCACGCATATCCTCCATTTTCCGTCTCATACACACCACTAAGAGGTACTACTATTCTACTAAGTACTGTGTATTTAGAGAAGTACTACTTAGACTAAGTATTAGGTACTAAGAGAAGTACTACTATCCTGGTTGAATAAAAAGAGAACGAAAAAGGTGGAGCCTAAAGTTGATGGTAGCCCATCCTGACTGCCTGTACGCTCCCACTAACACGCACCTGTGCTCATGTACCTGCGCGGGCGTGCACACATATTCTGGGCATGTTCCCAGAGAGCAAAGAGAATTAATTATTCCCAGTGCCTACTTCCCTTGCTGGGCCCCAGGGGTTTACACTTGAAGAGAAGCGGGTAAATCCTAAAATTTCTATTACTGTCAGTTGGCATTTATCAAGTTGTTTACACACAGCAGCATATTAGCCCTGGTCTTGGCACTTGCAGTTGTTGGCTGCACTGCTCGATGAGTTCCCCACTGGCAGGGTGGGGCAGCCTTTGTCCTGAAAAAAACGTCAGCAGCTGAGAAGGGTCAGAATCAGGGGACAAGCCACTAACAGAATCAGAGGGTGGAACTTCACACAGAGAGCAAGGAAAAGCCAACGACAGCACTGCGTGGAGAAAAAGGAGGTGCTGATGCCAGAGGACTTCTTCAGACTTCGGTCAGCATGCAGGGTATTCTACTGGCAGGGGTGGGGGCGTAGCACGAGGGCAAACATATACTCTCCATCTCCACTGAACAGGACCCCAGGGTGTTAAATGGCAAGAGGAGAGATCTGAGTTAGATCTAAGGAAGACATTCAGACAGAAAAAGGTTTTGAAAATGGGAAAATAGGTACCCAAGAGAGTGCTGTTTGCAAGGTCGGAGACAGCCTCCACTTCACCCTGAAAACAAAACCGCCAGGAGAGGTACTCATCTGTCTGGGAAGGCAGATGAGGGACCCTGCCTGGAGGTAAAGTGGGGGGTGAACTGGCATCCACACTTGTGGAGTTGGGGGCTAGAGACCACTCCGCTTGCTAGTGCTTAGGAGAGGAAAACAGGGAGCTGGTCGGGAAAGTGATGCCCAGTGTTCTTAAGCCCCCAACCCCAGCTCCTGCCTCCCAGTGCCCAGCAGTACCACCCTGGCCTACAGCTGAGCTCTGCAGGGGAGCAGGGTTTGGTCAAAACATTGGAAGTAAGTTGGGCTGCTTCCCAGAGGCTCCTGCCTCCACGCTCTGGGAAGTCAAGTTCCCAGGAGGAAAGAAAAGCAAGGGCCTGGGGAAAAAGTGTTCCTGGGCAGGGCATCTTGATCCCCAGGCAGGCACAGGCAGAGATGCCAGGGGGCAGGGCCTTGCTGGTTTTTCTCCCCAGGAACCCTAGATACCAAGGCTGTGCCAACTTGGGACTGTTGTGCCAGAGGGCCAGGTTTGCCTGAAGGAAATAGGAGTTCTGATAATTTGTGAATCTACCTGGGATGTTTCTCAAGGAAGCACAATTCACAACATAAAGGGAAGACAGCAGGCCTTTCGTTCCCTCCTTAACAAGGGTGAATACATGACTATAAAGGCAAACCAAGACATCAGAAATTAGAGGTCATAATAAGGATCGTCCCAGTAAGGAAGGCCCAACAACAAAAGCCGAGCTAGAAGCACCCATGTGAAAGAGCCCTGCCCCTCCCTGTTCTCATCCTTGTCTTCTCTCTCTCTCTCTCTCTCTCTCTCTCTCTCTCTCTCTCTCTCTCTCTCTCTCTCATCTATTAATCCATTTAGTCAAGAATCAGCCAGCATTACCTTCAAAATATATTCCAGGTCCACTCATTTCTCTTGTTCCACTGTTACCATCCTGGTCTAAGCCATCATCATCTCTTGCTTGGATTATTACAACTTCTTCCTGGTCTCCTTGCTTATCCCCTCATTTCTCTGTCCTCAAAAGAGTGGCCAGAATGATATTTTAAAAATCCAACCCATGACACTTACCTACTCACAATCCTCTGGTGGCTTTTGTTTGGCGTGAAACTGGGCACCAAAGACCTTAAGATGGCCTATACGGGCCCTGTAGGAGCTCCCGGCCCCCCACCCCTCAACTCCTACAATTTTCCCCTTGGTCGTGAGATCCAGCCAAGCTAGCCTTCCCTCTGGTCTTGGAATGCACTATGTTAGGGCTCACGTCTCTTTTGCTTGGATTCCTCTTCACTAGGTAGGACTCATTCTCTCACGTCCTTCAGGTCTTTGTACAAATGTCACCTTCTTAGTGTGGCCCACTGGGACCACTGCATTTAACATTATGGCTTCTCTACCCCAGCGCTTTACATTCCCCTTATCCTGCTCAATCGTTCCCTCTACGGGTCTTCTCCCCTAATATATGATGCGATGTATTCATTTACTCTTTTTTAAAATAATTAAAAAATTTTTTCAATTACAGTTGGCATACAATATTACATTAGTTTCAGGTGTACGTAGTCATTATTCTGTTTGTCTATCCCCCTTCACAAAGGCCGGATTTTTATCTTTGTTCTTTAGGTCCACAGCAGTGTCTGGCACATGGTACACATACAAATTTACTGACTAAACTGGATGAATGAGTAATAAATAAGTTTGCTAGCATTTAAGTGATTTTTCTGTGCCAGACGCTTCACTAGGCACATTTGTGTCTTCTCATTCAAACATCCTAAACCCTATGCGGTAGCTACAATTAACTCCATTTAATATATAAGCAAACTAAGACCGGGAGAGGTTACATAACTACTCAAGCCTAGTATGTGGCAGAGGCTATACCACTTCCCAGGAAGCAGCTGGATGCCCACCTGCACGTAGAAGGGCTGCACTCAGCTGAGGTTTCATTCCAGCGTGACTCGCTTGTCTTGGTTTGCCAGGGACTTTCTGGGTTTTAGCAGTGAAGCTCCCGCCTCCTCAGAATGCCCCCTCAGTCCCAGGCAAACAGCACAGGTTGGTCACCCTACTTCATTCACTGCAGGCAGCCCACTCTGCTCTCCTCTGCACCTCTAAGCAAATTAGCCCAGTTCCCACTATTTACGATGGGAGTGAATTAGTCCTGTCTTTTTCCTGTCCTCAGGGATGGTAACACCAGGTCTGTCAGAGTCTAACCTATAGACTTTGTACTCAATAAAGGCTTATTATGGCCATTTTTGGACCAAACACATGAAACAAGACATATTATGGAAAACAAAGGTCAGGCCTTTCTCTTACCCAGATGCCCTCAAAGCTACACACTTACTTCTTTTTTGCCATTTTCTCTTATCTATCTGCTCCACCTTAAGTCACTCTAAGCTCTTCAATAGCTACCTTAAGAAGCCATGTAGCTGTCCCAGTTCCCAGAATGCCCTGTGGCAGGGAAGGGCAGATTGGGCTGTTAGCATAGTAGCCTTGGGAATTGTCTCTCAGACATGTGGCATGGCACAGAAAGCCATGTGGGAATGGGAGCTTGGCCAAAGCCCAATTTTGGGCTTTCCATTCCAATTCTTCCTGTCCCCGAGAGGTTCTCAGGACCTGCTTTCAGGAGCTATAATTGCACATTCATGCTTGTCTAGACCAGGAAAGGGTTTTAGTCCCTGATCTCCACAGTTGCTTCTCAAATATACAGCTTCCTGGAGAGGGAAGGAAGACTTGGCAGAGAGAGAATGCCGGAAACACAAGAAAAGGGCTTCCCTGAGAAATACATCAAGGAAATGGGAGGAAACCTTGTTCCCAAGAACACGAGAGAAAGCGCCACCCCATCAGGAGGCTCCTGGGCCTAAGGACCAGACTGAACACAGGCACTGGGAGAGGCCACAAGAATGTCAGTCCATGAAGTTGCCCGTCCCCGCCCGTGCTGGGGAGTGACACAGCTCCTGCCCAGGCAGGAGGCAATATGAACAGCAGTGGAAAATCTGCGTCTGCTGTGAGCCTGTGCCGGGACCTCGGGCTAGGGAGGAGAGGCTGCAGCCCAGTCCTCAGGGGCCTGGCACCAGCAGGAGAGGGCCAGGGCCAGCCTCCCTAGGAGGCCCAAGACTGTTGGCCAAGGGACCCTTATCAGAACCAGCTCAGCCCCAGGAAGGATAGGGCTAGGTTGGGACTTCCCAGCTGTCTGAGTTATGATACCTTGCCAAAGACGCAGCTGAATCTTTTCCCACATAGATAGCACAAGGGAGAGGTTTCTTTGGGTTGATCTGAAGGCAGTCCTCTCTGGTATATGAGAACAGAGACTAAAATACCTTTCAAGTCCTACCTTAAAAACTCTGAATTAGGAAGCCATGAGGAGGAGCAGCTTCACATCAATATAGAAACCTACAGGCTTTAGCCGGCTCCTGCTGCTAGTCAAATGCCATTCCTTTAAAGACGAAGAGCAGTTTCTACACTTCAGCGTCTCCAGCTTAGCACATCCGCAGCTTGGGTATGTGTTCTCTCTCTGCTGGACTTCCAGCCCCTAGAGATGAAGTAGTCTCCTCCAGATCATAGCACGAGGATGATGGACTTATTCTTGCTGAAGTGGGCACATCCTCTGGCAAATGTTCCCCTTATCTGACTCTCTGCCTGTTTTGAACACTCCAACTCTGGCATAGAAGAGTAAGCCTCCCGAGTGCCCTCTTACTTACTGCCTTCTCCCTTACTGCACGCATGTGCTTCCATCCAGGTCACACTCCCTAGTGCTTGCACCTCAGAGCTAAATAAAAAGAGCAAAAGCCTCACTTCCAGAGTAGACCCCACACGGGCCTCAGTCAAGGAGGGAACGCCATCCTTCCACCCTCAGCTGATGGTTCAATGCAAGGCAGGAACAAGAAGGTTCACATGAAAACAAAACTTGCAAGTTTCTGCTAAGCTGCCAAGGGAATGCAGTACAAAGGGTTCCAGGCCTAAGAGAAGGGGAGAAAGCAAGGAGGGTGCTCAGGTTCAGGAAGACTTAACCACTCTCCTCATCGAGATTTCTCTGCCCCCTGGCCTGACACCATCATGCCAACTAATGCAGAAATCCAGTTCTGGGCAAGGAGGAGCTATATGGGAAAGAATTTGCAGAGCCTGGGGTTGAGCTGAGAAGAGAAGGTCCACAGCTGTCATGCATTGTTGGCCTAATTCAGCCCTAGGCAGTAACTCAAACCAGACAGGGAACTCCCAGGATGCAACTTGGAATTCCCTGCAGGAGGAGGAGGGATGAAGGGAGTGTACTTTTACTCTCCTCTTTTTCTCAATCATCTACCATATGGCTGTGCATGCTGCTTCCCCCAAGTTTTGTGAAAATCTTTCCCACCCCTCTTACCAAGCACTAAATATTTGTTTTATGAAGCTACTAGACTTGCCTGAACCACTCACATCACAGCGTAGCTTGCTTTCTGGCCGGCTGTGTGAGGTCGTCTGCTCACCTCCACCATTTCTCTTCCCTCCAAGATATTCTTTTGGCTTGGGTTTCTCTCATGTGTGCCCCCCACTGTTTCCCTGACTTTCCTTCCCTTTGTCATTCACACTCAGCCTTGTTTCTGGTTGTTGCTGAATGTTGGGAAGCTGAGCACCCCCGAGTGTTCTTGAGTCTAACCAACTCCAGGCCAGTGGGCAACTCCTCTCATTCCAACTAGGCAGGTATCCTCAAGGAGCACAAGCCGATATTAAATTAACATTGGTAAGGTCTCAATTAGATATTTTATTGAGCATTAAAGTATGTGGATATAAAGGGGCCTCTGTAATAAATCTAACCTAAAGAAACCTTACAGGGTGATCTGATCTTAAATTCCTAACTGGGCAAGTCATGGTGGGTAATCATGCTGCAGGTATATAACTTCCCCTAGTAAAAGGTTACCTTTGCCTTAAGCCAGCTGTGTCCACTGTTCTTGTGCATCTAGGTTAACCACACATTTGAAATGCCTCTTTTTCAAGCCCCTCAAAAGAGTAGGCACCCTCAACAGAGAACATGATCTTGTTAACTATCCTGTAATCCAGTCCCTGCCTCACTTTCTCCCACCTTCATGTAATTTTCCTTATGTTCCTTCCTTAATTTCAAATGTATAAAAGAAATGGTAAAATCATCATTTTCCAGAGAATTTGAGATCTTGCCTTCTAGTATGTAATCAGTTTGGCTCAAATAAACTCATAAAATTTCTCTATAAGTTTGGATATTCTTATGTCAACAAACATAAAACAAACTTTTAAATTATTTGTGCTTCTGAGATTCTCTGTTGCTGCTCTAGCATGAGGCAGCAGAGCATTAAAGGACTGTGAGTCAGAAAATATAAAATATTTCATTGTGTTCTTTCTACCCTGTGGTAAAAACTTAGGCAAATAATTTAAACTTTTTAGCCTGTTGAAACAGAGATAGAGAGAGAGAGCGAGAGAGATCAAGAGAGAGAGCGAGAGCGAGAGCGAGAGCGAGAGAGAGAGAGAGGAAAGGGGGTGGGGAGAGAATATACAAATTAAAATTAAGTCCCACTTCCCTCTAGAATTGTGTAAATCTACAATAAAACCATGTTAGTGTCAGAAATGTTATAAACCCCCAAGTTTCATAATGCCACTTAGTAGCTCTGGTTTCAAAAAAATCTGTCAATCTATACTAAAGATGCTATTAACTCAACAGAAAATAAAGGAGGACGGTCATACTCTAGACACCAATCATCCCAATTTTACTTCATTTTGGTTTCCAACCAACAGAATTCAAGCACCAGGTAAATTCTTATATTCTTATTAGTCCACAGGTGCCTTCCATAGGTGACACAACCATGCTAGGCTGTAAGGCACCTCAGTGTGGTCTTCTGTGAATAGGCTGTCTTTTTGTAGCATCAGCTCATTGGGGGACGTGGATATCAAGGCTCTTTTTCTCAGCTTTCCCGACTAAACAGCTCAGCATCACCCTTGTCTAGGGAGAGACTCCTGTGTTGCTCTTCAGTGTCTCCTTTTCCTATCCCTTTATTCCTCTCTCACACATGAGGAGGTCACTGTTGGCACTGTGGAGCTGAAAATCACTCATGGAAAAGTCTTCTGACACCCTGATCCCCCAGCTCAAGGACCAGCCCCACTGTAGTGTCTTACATTGAAACAAATCAGGGTACATATTTTTGATCTAAGGAAGCAGGAGAATGGCAATGGACAACTGTACCAATGGTAGAGATACTGGGATATAGGCACAGCCAGAGTCTGTGGCAACAGAGGCACGTGCCATCAGAAAGGGTGGCTTTCAACTCTAGGTATGAATCCAAGACTGGGAAAGAATCTAAGAGCATTAACATTTGATATCCGATGTTGAGATTAAAGTAGGATATATGTTGGCCTTTGGGAATGGAAGCTCTCTGGGAATCAGAAAGTAAACAGTAGCAGTTATGAGACAAGATTTGGAGAATTGAGAGGAAAATCCAGATCCTGCTATTAGAGGTTCTTAGGTTTCATCTTATTCGGACTCTTGAGTTTCACTTTGTGAGAGAAACAAACTGACGAAAAGGATCAAGAACAGGATAGATAGGGAAAAAGAAAGATCCATCTAAATTCTGATTGGTGCATTATCTCAATGAAAACATAATAAGAATAGCCTCTCTTTAAGGTCAATACTACCCCAAAAAATGGTAGAATAAAGAAATCTGGCTGACAAGAAGTAAGTAGTGCCAAAGGACAGTCTTTAGATGCCAGCCAAAAGGCAAAGACTGAGCCACATGAGAGCAACTAAGCTCTGCCACCTCAACCAGATCTCTTTTAGACATCAAGAGGTGACTGGACAAAATGGACAACTGTCACAGTTACACAAGCAGTAACTCTAGAGATATAATGACACATTGTACTCCATAGACACTCATATTCTGGCAAATATCTTCAGACACATGAGCTCTGTTTTAATCTGAGACGACTAATTTATTGAATCCCCATTATAAACAAGCACTATACATACATTATAGTATTTAATCCTAATAACTCTATGGGCTAGGTATAAACATTATTTTCAAAGAAGAAACAGACTCAGAGAGGCTGAGTGAACTGTTCAATGTTGTTCAGTTAGTAAATGATAGAGCTAGTATTTCAACTCAAAGCCTGTAAGATAGAAAACTGAATTCTAGAAGTAAAGAGAACATGTAAGGTAGCTCTCTCAGACACACACACACACACACACACACACACACACAACAACAACAACAACAACGACAACAACAACGACAACAACAAAAATACAAGACATAGGCAATATACAGATAGCTAAATAAAATTCTCCTTAAAAAAAATTCCTAAAGTCTGGACTTCAAATCACTAGCTTGTTGCTTTGGCTAGGTGTCAAACTTCTTAGAACTGGCAAGAAATATGATGTGGCTTCCAAAGGAAGGCTCAGAAATAGCGTACCTTAAGGCATCTAAAGGACAAGATCTTTGCTCCATATCATGCTATTCAACCATGGTGCCTGCCTGACAGATGGGACCAAATAAAAATCTGTAGCAGAAATGCCGAACCACACAAAAGTGACAAAGCAAGGTTCATTTTGTTCCTTCTCCATTTTGATGAGGCAAAATTTCATTTTACCATGGCTCATTGGGTGATTAGGCTAAGCCAGGCAAGCATAAAGCTGAGTTTTTCATACTCTTTTAAGTATAGATTAAGAAGAATTATGCTAAAAGTGCATCAGGCAGGATTGAAAAAATCATCACTAATTCACTGACAGGAAACAGAGTAATTCAACGATTTGGCGGGTACGACTCTATACTTTATGATTTATCACCCTATTTTTAAATGTATACGTTAGTGAAGTGCTACATCGAGTAGATGAACTTATTTACTTTTTTTGTCCCAGCCTCCCCAATTACACTGTAAGGTCAGAGTGGGGAAGAATTATATCTAAACCCTTTTGCAATCAGACTGATATAGACTAAGGGACTTGATGTGATTATTTACTGATAAAAGCATCTCTAACATAAATGTTTCCAAAGTAGAAATACATATCTTTCTTTCTGTGCATTGATACAGAAAAAGGAGGAAAGAATGACCTTCAGCGAATGATAACACAGTCCCTAAACATCATGTCTGGAGAGAAAAAAATGGCTATGTCCTCACCTCGTTTTAGTGCTTCAGATACCATACTTTCCCCACCAGACACAGATATACCAGTGAGGGCTCCAGAAATATGCCTTCTCTAGAAGCTGGGAAAATAGTATTTTTTAACACTAGCCATCCATCATCCTCCAATTCCCCACTCCTGTCATGGCCTTTACCTTCCACAGGGTTGGTTTTCAGTCTACTGCAGAGATTTATTACACCTCCATAGTGGATATTGATCTGGTTCATTGCATCAGTTGAGCGCAACTCCATGAGCTTCCTCAGGTCCATTACTGTGCAGCCAAAGTCCCCTTCACGGCTTTCAATCATTGAATTGGCCGGCAGGCCACGTTCTGTAGGGTTCGTCATTTTGACTCCTGTTACCAAACCCCTCGACAAGAGAAAAAATGTGGAGTTTCCCTTCAATTGATCAGTGTCCCTTGCCTCTCTGCCTCACTTCTTCCTTCTTCCTTCTTGCTTCCCTGAGAGCACTTAGGAAATTGATGGACTATATCTTGTGCAATAAGCTTCAGAGTCTCTAGCCCAGATCCTTTTTCCTGTATGAGGCTTGGCAGCGAGAAGAGGAAGAGGATGGGGGAACTGAGTGGAAGCCGGACCACGTGTCACGAAGATTGGTGTCCCCACGTGGTACTGGAAGTGGTTGTCCAGGGTAGGTAGGTTCCTAGCTTAGACCGACTTGCCCAGATGGAGGTATAAACAAGATGTGCATGTTACCATGGAGGCAACCTTAGCAACAGCCAGCAACTGCGGTGGTAGAGAGGCAGCAGGAGAAGGAAAAGGGCTCCCAGGATACCGATGACAACTGGATCTCTGGAATAAGGATTCAAAATAGACAAAAAGAAACAATTAGAGCAGCCACAGTGATTCAGCACCTGCACAAGCAAGAGATACTCATTCTAGCATAAGGGTTTAGGTGACAGTTGATGCCTTAGCCAAGCTGATAGCTGAGGCCTCAGTTGAGTGAACTAACTCAGGAGAACCCCCTTTCTCCCTGGGAGGCCCCAGCAGGCTGTAAAATTAAAAACTGTAGGATACACCCCAGTCTTCATATCTCACCTCTACCAGACCAAGTAACACAAATCCTACAACTTCAGAAACTTGAAATTAAAAGGTTATGACCTCTAATGGCCCTAACTTCCCTTGTCTATTTGTGGGACCCATTACAGAATCCTTTCATCTGACCTCACTTCTATGAGGTGAGAAGGGTTCAGAAAAGGAGTCCAGACCCAAGTGATCTGGAGGGTGGCCTGCCAGTCTGCCACCCTCTCCCATGCCCTGTGCCCTTCCCTAGTCCCAACACACATATGTATAAACCAGGACAATCTGATGGAAGATGCCCAGTTCCTCTAAGGCCCCTTAGAACACTCAGCCTTCAGCTGTATGGAAATTCTTCAGTTTGCTGCAGGCCAGGCATGAAAGTTCATGTCTTGGAGTTAAACCCTGCCCCTCTCCAAAAATGCTTTTGGAGGGAAGGGGAGAGTAAAATGCTCTGGCAGTTGTCGAAACAGGGTGGAACCTTTTTACATAAGGGGGCAGAAGGACCTCTAAGGAGGAAAGATAGTCTAGGCTTCAAAATATCTTTCCTCCTTAGAGGTCCTCCTGCCCCCTTATGTTTAAACTATGTTTAAAGTTTCTCTGGGGTGGCAGGGATAAGAAAGCTTTCAATTCAGATAGAGCCTAGGGCCACAGCAAGGTCAGCAGGAGAACAATTTAGCCTCTGCATGAGTGAGCAACAGAGGGTCTCAAATCAGCATTCCTCCCCTCGGAAAGGCATGTTTTACCTCTCATGCATGCTGACTGGGGTGGAACTATGTGTAGGTGAAGATATGGAGGGCTGAAGGTGAGAAGAAGGCTTATCCTGAGCCTTGTTCTCAGCTTCAGAGGGGCCGCTGTGTGTCATGCTGGAGCCATTGCCACATATCAGCCATTTAAATGTGGAGGGGCTTTTCCTCAGTCTAGTGCCAGAACACAGGAGACCCAGCCCTGGTTAAGTAGTCACTGCTTGAGTTTGGTTACCAGGGGGTGGAAAGGAGCTCTGGTCAACATCTCTCTAATGAATAGATGACATCTTCACTTCTAGAAGGTGAGCAAGCACAAGAACGATTAGGTAAGGACTTGTCTCTTACCAACCACTTTTCCTAAAATCACATGTGGCCAAAGTTTCTGCTGATTCCAATCAGTCCTGTTCTCAGCGGGTTCCCCTTGGATGGAGGTGGTTACATACCCCCTCTCCCAATGTGCCCTCTGCCTCCTCCTTCTACCATAGATTTTTAGAGCTACTCTGACTTACAAAGGGTTAAGTAAGCAGGGTTTTGTTTTGTTGTTGTTATTGTTTCTTAATATTATACTCC
>NW_006443119.1:2789830-2791377 GCF_000325575.1 Pteropus alecto
TTTAGATATCATCAGAGAATCCTGGGGAATAAGGAAGTCTGGAAAGAACCAGAAGCAGTGTCAAGCTCCCTTCATTCAGACTGGCATAGAAGCATGCAGCACCACAGAATGTTCTCTCCCATTCATCTTCTCCTCTAAGCAGCGGGAAAGGCTGTAGGAGCAAGAAGCCCATCTTGATCCTTATGTAGAACTCCTTAAGCTTTCAAGAAGACGTTGTGGGGGGAAAAATGAGGTTTGTCTACTGCAGGTTGCTCTAGAGACACATATTCAGGAGGTCAAGCACTAAGCTGTTAGCACAAAGTCAAAGGGGTCGGTGCTCAGCTGGGGGCTCAGTTTATTTCTCTATGATAAAGTTCTTCCAGAATTCAGCGGTACAGCAGGTGCCCATACTTCTCTCTGAGCTCTGAGCTCTTAGAATATGAGCTCACTGCAACTGCTGAGCTTGCCTAGCCCCTAACCTTATTAGGCAACTGGCAAAGAATAATCTGTAAGCGTTCACACCAGCTCAGCCTCAGACAAAACGCTCAAGCGGCAGGGAGGTACCATCTATTGTCAGGTCAGGATTAATCATTTGGCTCCAGGCATTCTGGGTAAGGTATGTTCTCACTCCTTGTTTCTAGCATTTTGCCAGCCTAAGGGGTGATAAGATGGAAGAGCAAACTCTCTTATCACTTCCTGCAGGGGCAAGAAATCATATTACTTTACATGACCATTAAATTATTTTAATGTTTTTCTTCCTAAAGTCCTTAACATCTATTCTACAATTTGTAATGACACTTGAAAGCATTGCCATATGAATTCTAGGTAGGACAGCTGTGATCCCCATCTTACAGATAAAAAAGTGACTTGGTCTTAGGCAAGTCAGCGACCTTGACAGGCTGGTGCTCTTTCTGATACATTCTATTCCTTCCCTGAGTTTGAACCACCTCATTTTCTGACAAACATCTAAGAGGTCCTTTAAAATGTAGGCATCTCTGGGGTTGTGCTGGTAGTTTCCTTGTAAACATCTTTGGCAGAAACATTTTTGCCACACGACTTATTGGCCATAAGGCAATTTTGCCATAAAAGAGAAAATAACCGGTCGACAGTTTGGTTTACATTGGGCAGACTTCATGTATTTAGGCTAGTTGTCAGTTTGGTTTCATAGATGAAATTCTTCAATACTTTCTTTTTATATTATATAAATCTCAGCCTTCCTAATGGTCTGTACAGTGAAGAGTGGATGTGGTGGTCTTAAAATAGTAGATAATAAAAATTACAGATAAAGCAGATTGCAAGCTCCATGTAACACCACATTGTACTCTACTAGAAAATGATCACATAGCAGTTTGCAAATCTTTCAGTGAGCACAGGCAGGCCTCCACCTATCAAAACCAAGTTTACCAAGCTATACAAATATAAAAGTGGCGGCTGCTAATTCACAAGTCTTTGAGAACATTAATTATAGATATTTTAGTTGGAAATTGATATTTCTCTTAATGAAGGAAGAAGAAATTTTGGCCCAAAAAAGTGCCATGCCTAACAAGGAGACCAATCAACAAGCCAAA
>NW_006443119.1:2791398-2792402 GCF_000325575.1 Pteropus alecto
ATGAATGGAAGACGTGTTTGCATTTTGCTCAAGTCTCTAATTTTGTTCTTAATTTTTCATGTTTTATTATGTCCTTTTTAATGTCCCTTTTATGTTTTTCATTATTTTATTTTTTATGGCAAAACCGTCTTATGTCCAAATTAGTTATGTAGCAAATATGTGTGTGGGGGAACATACTTACTGGAAAAATATACCTAAAACCCTCGAGTACAGAGAATACCCATTTCCATGTACAGGAAATGCTGACTTACCCTTGCTCTTTTCCCTTCAGAAACATCTCTATCACATTCTAGGCAAAGAGGGTGAAACGGTCCCTACCTCAGGTCTCATACATCCCTGAGAAGCAAACCACCCTACACTTCCTGATGACTCACTCTGCAGCTAGGCTCGCTAGCAAGTTCTAGAAATGAGGACCTGCCTGGGACAAGAACTTCATGGCCTAAGCCACCAAACCATAAGCAACAGTCAGACACTGTTTCCTCCAATTTGTCCATAGAATTCTTTACTCTTGGAAACTTTCCCAGAAGGCTAAAGAAGAGGTACATCTCCAGGCTATGAGGAAAAAGGGTAACTCCCCTGTAGGGGATGGAGTAGGGTATTTTGAGGATCTGAATGGCACCCACCCCATGAATTTCTCCTGCCAAAGACGCCTGTTGAATCTGGCCAGATGCATGGGAAATGAAGTATGAATGGAAATGAGAGAAAGGAACAGGAGGGGCCAGGGGTTAGGGCTTCACTACAGCCAGACCTGCCCAGAATAATAAGCGGCTATACTCAACTCTGGCCTCCAGATTGCAGGCCAAACAGCTCAGCAGAGTAGACTCTTGCTCCCTGCCCTGCCTTGCCCTCTTCACTAAGCTGAGAGCCTGTGCTCAGGAGTGAGGTGGTGGCACTCAGAGATGCACTGGCTGTAATGCCAGCATCACTGCCATGCAGGCTGTGAGGTGTAAAGAAGGGAAGACCTGTGGGGCGGGCGGGGGCAGAGCAGGCTGGTTGCATCTCAT
>NW_006443119.1:2792470-2828353 GCF_000325575.1 Pteropus alecto
AGAGAACCAGGATTTGTGCCTTCATCTGAATTCAAAGCCACCTTGCCTCAACTGCAAGGACACTTCTCCAAGAAATCAGAAACAAAGCTATGTGGTTACTTCCTAAAGCTTGATGAGGAAGCCCATATCTGTCCCTTGCCCGTGACCCCTAAAGGCTCTGAAACAAGTCAGGGAAACACCTCCTTACCTCTTTGAGCTTTCAGGGCTTATTAGGGGCATATAGGCCCCCCCACCCCCAGCCGTAATGCACTTGGCTCTGGATTAGTATGAATCCAAAAATATCCAATTCTCACTTGGTGATCCCAGGAGTGGGGATGAGCGCTTCCTCTACTCTATAATCTTGTACCCTTGGACTTGCAACTCGTGACTTGGGAGAGGCAAAGAGAGACCCTAGATTCTCTCTTACCTTTCTCCAGCAGGGGTATTTTCTGTGCCATCATCTATACTGTCTTAAGCTTTACTCTGTCTCTCAGACAGTCCTGTGCTTCTCAGAGGGCCATGCCCTGTCAAGAAAGTTGGCAAGCATCTCAATAGGCAGGCTAACATCCCTGGCTAGCTCTTCTCTCTGAAAGTCTAAACTCCACACAGAGGCCACTCTGCTCCCTCCTCCTTACAGGCCCCTTACTTCTATGACTGAAATTCTAGCTCACCCTCACCAGTTCCCACCACTCAGGTCTGGTAGCCATCCTTATCATGGTCCCAGGTTTTCCTTCCCTCCCCATGCCTGCCTGCCTTAATTGCTCCTCCAATGCCTGCTGGCTTGCAGAAGCAAGACCTGAGTACACCCCCTGCCCCTTCAGTCTACTGAGGCTCTTTGAAGGTATGTGGGAAGGTCAGAGGCAGAGCACGTTGAGTAAAGTTCAGATGATGAGTGGCACTGCCTATCATCATCAGTAACCACCAGGTCCATGCCAGGAAGCCAAGTGAGGGCTGGGGCACCAAAACCAGGCCTCTGCACTGACCACAGGATGGCACACTGTGGCCTGTGGTCCTGGGCACAGGCCTGGAATCTGATGCTAATTCTCAGCCCTTCCTGAAGAGAGAACATCAGTTCCTGGTTAGGAGGCGCACGCGCGCGCGCACACACACACACACACACACACACACACACACACACACCCCTGGGACCTAGGAGTGTAAAACTTGTATTTTGTTCTCAATTTTCTAACCTTTAATTCTGTGAAGAGCTGGACTTCAAGTTTAAAAAAAGTCCAAATATAGGATGACTATATAGCTAAACCGAAGTCCTGAGCAGTAGACAGGTGAGTTTGTAAGCTCCCTTGCTTATCCTTTCCCTCTCCAAGTCTACTACCCTGAGAGCTTCTTCAACTCAGCAGCAGAAATACAGCACTAAGATTGAAGCATCTATCTGGAGAAAATGTGTCACCCTCAACCTTGGGTCACAGGGACCCAGAATTCATCCCTTCTCCTCAAAGCCATCTGGTAGTTTTTGGTCAAGCTAAGTCTATGCATACCAGGACTCTGTCATCTATGCTTGTGTGCTTCTCCCAAAGAAATTCTCACACAGGTCCAGAAGGGGACATGTGCAAGGATGTTCACCAGAACATTGTTTGTGGTGACAGAGAAATGAAGGCCATCTGGAATCCCTTCTCCTGGTGATGGACGGGTAAAATATGTGAGCTAGATAACAGGGGATATTATATACAGTTAGAAACACAGATCAGATGTACATAGACCACGCTGGTGATCTTAAAAACAGTGCTTAGTGGGGGAAAAGGTACTGTAACAGCTTTCACACAATTAAAAACACATGCGTCTAAAGCAATTCTATACATTTTAAGGCAGTGGACCTCAACCTTTTTGGCACCAGGGACTGGTGCTCCTTTGAGAATCTAATGCCTGATGATCTGAGGTGGAGCTGAGGCGGTGATGCTAGTGCTGGGGAGCAGCTGTAAATACAGATGAAGCTTCGTTCACACACTCACTGCTCACCTCTTGCTGTGCGGCCAGGTTCTTAATAGGCCACGGACTGCTACTGGTCCACGGCCAGGAGTTTGGGGATCCCTGTTTTAAAGGACATATTTAAACAAAAAGATACATATTATCACATTAGAATGCTGCTCACAGACAAGGAAGGGAAGAGATGTGATATGGGGAAACATTGAGCATGGGAAGGACCAATGATGATAACAAGCCATAAGTCCATAGTATGATCAACTCAATACTCTGCAAAAAAATAAAAATAAAACATACCATGATGCTGAAACCTTCCAGACCTGGAAGAACTGTACTGTTTATGTTATAACAATGATGACAAAACTTATCAGTTCTGGCCAGATACCTTCAGGGGGCAGGGAGAAGGCAGAGCCCATAGATAGCACTTTCTCACAAGAGTGATACCAAGAAATGACCCAAGTTTGCCATCTGTTCCTGATCATCTGTTGAATCAGCCCATGTCAGAGACCCCAGGAACCACCAGGATGAAGACAGGAAGCTACATGGCATAGATCAGGCAACCGAAGCAAGAATGTGCCTAAGAGGACAATGTCGACACCCCCACACCCCCCCGGCTCCACGCAAAAATAGCATCAGTACATTAAGATGAAAAAGGGCAGCCCCTCAGCCCAGAGCTATGGGGAATGTACCCTCTTCCAAATAATCTGAGTCATAGTGGCTCAGGTCACTTCTGTTGTCCTATGACTCAGGGGTGAGGGGGAGTACTAACAGCAAGTTAGAGCTCAAAAAATACAGAGAATGAAACAAGAATGTTGACCATTTCCTTCAGTTGGTTAAGGAGGACAAGAGCTGATTTCAAGTGGGAATGACAGTGTCATCTGGAACAGGAGTCCCCAATCCTCAGGTCAAGGCCCCATGGCCTGTTAAGAACCAGGCCGCACAGCAGGTGAGTGGTATGTGTGCAAATGAAGCTTCCTCTGTATTTGCAGTGGCTCCCCAGTGCTAGCGTCACTGCCTCAGCTCCACTTCAGAGCATCAGGCATTAAATTCTCATAGAAGCACCCCCTGGTACCAAAAAGGTTGGGGACCGCTGATCTAGAAGGTCTGTTGTCTAATGAAAAGGGTGCTGGCAGCCTCTCCTGATCCCTCCCATCTGATCATGGGAACTGCTCAGGATATGAGTTAGCAAAGGTATCTGCCTCTCACACTAAGTAAGGTGCAGCTCCTCGGAACTGGGACAGGAAGCTACTAGGCCAGCAGACAGGAGCCAGACCTTGGGCAGTAACATTCAAATATCCAATATGTATGCTCTCTTGGGCAACACAGATTGCCTTTCTTGGGGCTGTTGTGGTTTTTCCATTTTAGTTCCAAGGGAACAAAAGAGCTTTTTAGCAACTGGATTGGATCCTGGATTATTTTTAGAAACAAATTTCAGCAGAATCATGCCATGTTCACGAAGGAGGGGAAGGCCACTCTCCCTTGGCTACGGGGTCAAGATCTTGTTGTTCCCAGGCCACAGGTTCTGTTGGAGCCCTTGAGGGTGAAGAGAAAGCTGCCTGGCCTCAGACTAAGGAAACCACATCTTATCCACCAAAAGGGGGTGGGGTAGGCAGCCTGCTGTTCTGTCCCCAGGGGCCCAGCAAGAGAGGAAGCAAAATAACATTCTTGTGTTACCCAGACTAGTCAGAGTACCACACCCTGGACATCACGCCTGGCCAACACTCCATCACCTCTCTCCACTCCACGACAGTCCACCAATACAGAGTACAGAGAACCATCTCCTGGCTTTGCCTGTTCGAGGCTTCTCTCAGCCCATGGTTTCCTGGAAGTCGCAGACAATTGCACAAAGGCCCCATGCTGAGAAGATGGCATTTGTCAGGAAAGAGCTGAGAACATTCCCTAATAACCTGTCACCTCACTGCCCTGGTTCCACTCTTTCTTATCACTCAGCGCACACACAGGAGCCATGAAGTCAGCTTGGGGCTTGAGAAAGTAGACTGATCACACTCCCCTTGTACTGTGTTGTACTTCAGAGCAGTGGTTCTTAAACCTGAGTGAGCATCGGGATCTCAGGAGGATTGGTTAAAACTTATTTCGGGGCCTGCTCCCAGCGTTTCTGATTCAGGAGATCAGGAGTGGGGCCTGAGGATGTGTACCTCTAACAAGTTCCCTAACAAGAGGATGCTGATGCGGCTGGTCTGGGAACCACACTTCCTAATGTTGCAGAGGTTATGAAGAGTTTCTGCAAACAATGTCATGACAACCTCCAACAATAGCAGGTTAACACGCTTGAGAGCCTTGAATGGGGGCCAGTCTCGACATTGCCCAGATCTAGGCTGACAGGGGAGGAACAGGAGAGGCTCGTCACATATCTCCTCCTGCTTTCCCCTCTCCCTCCTCTAGCCCCTCCAGGATGCTCTGCTTCCATTTTCATTTCAGACAGCTCCCTTTCCCAGAGAGAGCCCTGATCTTCCCAAGGAGAGCCACTCTCCCCTGGGGCCTAGAGATAACAGACTGAAGAGGACTTCCCCGACAGGCTGCAGCAGAAGCCAAGATTTATTCAAAAAGTTAAAACAAGCTACCCTGTCAGGGTCAGAGGACACCCAGACCCCTTTCCAGTTCAGGTGGAGCTGAGCACCCTCTGCATTCCTGGTTCCTCCGTCCTCAGGAGGTGAGAGATGACGGAAAAGGTGAGAGAACAAGAGACACCTATCACCAGCTTCGGGATCCCCAATATTACTGCTCCCTGGCACATCTGGGCCCCAGGCTGCCTTTTCCCTGCCACCCTGCAAAGCCCCGCAAAAGGGCTGGCCCATAATCCCCCACCCCCAACCACAATACCTCCGGGTGAGGGGGCACCTGCCTGCTGCTCTAATGGGGCACAAGGCAGTGGCAAGGGCGTGGCTGGCGGGGCAGCAGCAGCTGCTGTTTTCCATCGGGTGACAGGCTGCTGTAAACACTCGTTTTAGGTTGCCATGGCAAAGTGAGTGCACAGCCTGGCCACGGTACAGCTATTTACGTGCCTGTAATGGCAGAGTGGTCTGTTTTTTATTATTTTACTTTTAAAGTTTTCCTTTCCCAGCCCCCTAAAACAGCTTAAAAAATAAAAATAAAGAAGAGCTACCACAACATTCTTAGGAACGAAAAGAAGAGCCAGAAAATACAGCTTAGGACTTGGGCCAGCAAGGGGGAGATGGAAGCGAGGGGTCCAAGTAAGTTCCTTTAAGGAAGGGAAGGTGTAGCTTCTTGTCCACACAGGTCTCTGCCTCAGCTCATCAAGGAGAAAGGCAGCACTCAGAGTCTTCTCACCTCTGTATCACTTACATTATCAACAGGAGGCAAAGCCACCTGGTCTTCTTCCTTCCTGTCAAAGCCAGGTTCTAGCCAGCAAGTTCCTTGACCACCCCTACTCCCCACCAGCCCCCACTGGCTGCCAATTTCATCAGAATGAAGATACAGAGGATTCTACCAGGGGTCATGGGAAGAAGGCCTCAAAGCAGCATCTCCCCTACCCGCCATGGGTGCAGTGTCACCCTGCATGGAGCCTGGCCACTCCAGGCTGGAGGTATGAAGAGAATGACCTCGAGAGGTGCCTCTAAAGGGATACATGTTTTCCCCCCACTTGTACGGAGAACTGCCATCCTGTTCTCACTCCTTAGGGAGTTCTGGGGTGAAGAGATACTTGTGCTCAACAGGATTTAAGGTTTAAGTCAGGGTGGTGAGGATCCTTAGCTACGACCAAGGAGTCAGCAAAGTTCAGATGCCGAAGAACGATCAAAAGTGAGGTTGATTCTTCCCGGGACACATATGTCTCCAAGGCACCAGGCATCTGGGAAAGGTTTGTGGTAGAGGAGGTAGGGAGTAATCAGAGATCAGCCACTGGAGTCACACACAAACTAAGCTGAATGTATATACGGACTTTGATAAATATGCTATAGGCTGCCAATCACTAAATGACATCTAAGTAAGAGGGAGTCACCTTCCAGAAACAGTTGGTTGAAATACAAAAGATGCTGCAGGATTTTATCATTCCTCTCCCTCCACTTATTCCAGCTCCTTTGGATTAGTATGTCCTTAAGAGAAGGACCTCCCCCACTCCCTATCCCCCCACCCCCAATGCCAGTAGGCACGTTAATCACATAAAAGGAAAGTTAGGGCAGCGTAAGAGCAAATCCTACAGACTGTTCCGATCTCTTCCATTGCAGATTATAACTGAATGCCTCCCAGATATCACCACGGCTCAGAAAGGATATCGATGAGAACAAACCCTGCGGGGAGGAGAGAGGGCAGAAGGGGGAAGCTGCTGCTGACTCTGTCAGGGAAGCACCCACTGCTGCCCCAGGAGTGGTCGAAGTCTTAACTGACAGCCTTGGTTTAGCTGACAAAGCCTTGTTGGGAAAATCAGAACTTGGGACAGAAATCAGTCTTGGCAGCACCTTGAGGTCAAAAGAGCAGAATAGGCATGGTTTCTAAGCCTGTCAAACCAACTGTCATCAGCATCCCACTGTTCCTGCAGGGTAGGAAGGGAGACGGGAGGAGGTGAGGAAAGGGTCTGATATGGGGCACCATCCTGGTCAGCTGGGAGCAGGCTGATAGCAAGGCACCACAGGTGAGCTTGTGCCCCAGACACCAGTGCTTCTGCTCCTGAGTCTCGGGGTATTAATTCAAGTAGAGTGGCCATTACTTGGAAATACATAAAAAGACAAAGAGAAGCAGACCTGTTTCAGAGCCCCCAAAGTAGACTAAACTTCCAGAAATCATGGGCTAGAAAGAACATCTATTCACAAAAGGGCTCAGATCCATGGTGAGGAACACAGGGCCCATTGTTGAAAAAGAGAAAGGGCGGGAGACAAAGGTGACTCAGTCCTAGCTGGTCATTGTTGATGGAAGTCTCAGCAGAGAGAAAGTGGAAAGTACGGTGTATTGTTCTTCCAAGCGAGCAGAAAGGTTGTATCACCCCTCTATCCCAACCTCTGCCCCAGTGCCTGACCTAACATGAGGAGTTAATGAATAAGTCACCCTCCTCTGCCAATCTCCAGAGAGAATCTGTTATCTGTAAGTCCCAGAACCACTCCTTCAGCACTTGCTCCCTCTCCCCCTCCTTCTTGGGCCCCTGGAGTTGGGAGACAGAATGGATTGGAGGCATATCTCCCTTGCTCTCCGGGACACAGCCAAGGGCTTTTCTGGTGCAGGCAGAAGGGAGACCAGCCATCACTGCAGAAATCATCCACTCTCCAGGGAGAGGCAAAGGGAAACATAAAGAATTTAAATTCTCCCAACACTCATTCGATTCTAAACTCCCACACATAGCATTTTAAACACCACTGCAGAGTTTCCAAGGAAAGACAGGGGAGGAGAACTATGGTGACGGTGGTGGTGGGGAAGTCTGTAGGAAGTGGCAAAAAAGGATGTTTTTTGGATTATTTCTGAAGCACTGAGCTGCCAGAAATCATGGGGAAAATATCTCGTACCAAACTCTTCCCACCTCCTCATTTTTCTCTATATACCTCATTCCCAAGCTTCTCACTTTGTTTTTTCATATCTATGTATATTTCTTTCCCCATCTCTCTCTGTCTCCCTGTCTTCTTCCCTCCTTCTATCTCATATCTATCTATCTATCTATCTATCTATCTATCTATCTATCTATCTATCATCTATCTATCTATCATCTCTATCTTTCCTCCACCCACCTACCTACCTATCTACTTCTATCTCAAAATTTCTCTTATTCTCCCTTTTCCACAACTCTAGAGACAGCCTACTTGGATGGGATTCTATTCTCCTTACCTGGGTAATTTCTAAAACCAATAAGCCCTAACTCAGAGAATATGGACATACCGAGAAGCAAGACAGGCACTTGGAGGGCTGCCATGGCTAGCACCAGCACAGGACCAATCGGTGCCACTGGGATCAGGAATGAAGGGCCAAAAGCACACAAGACAAACTCTATGAGCCAATCCACATGCTCCCAAATCCACCTGGAGCTTGCCTGGCTAAGTCAAATATTAAAAGATCTAACTATGCTTGAGGCGGAGGCAAATAGCAAACACTGAAGACTAGGAAGTGAGGAGCCCTAACAGAAATGAGGCTGAGGAAGACTATTCCCATGAATTAAAAACTAAAATCAGGGTTTAGGATGCCTAGCCAAGTTTCCAATCCAGCATAAATAGGGAAGTTGCCCGATGGACGAAGGGGTTAGGAGACTAGATAAATGTACGAGGCGCCGAGGGCTGTACGATCTGATTCTAGCTCCTTCCAAGGGTCCCATGGAAGTTGAAAATTCAGGAACCGAGCATGATAAACTAGTCCTACCCAAATGCAAACTGCAAAATGGCTCCACTGTCGCACCTCAATTCTACTCTGAGCCGATAAAGCATGGATAGGGATTAGGAAGAGGGAGGCTAAAATCCAACTCCCTGGTGACATGGCTGCCTTCTTACAGTCCTCCCCAGCATTATTCAAGAATTCAGGGATTCACGGAGAGGACCAGAGGAGGAGTTGCAAAAGGCATCCTAACCCAGCAGAGCCAGACCTTCACAGGCGTCTCACACTATCTGCCTAACGTTTGCTTCTGCAAAAGATTGCAGGAGCACTCTATTCCCAGCTTGTCCACTCTCACACACCCTGGCCAGCTGTCCCAAATTAGAAAGATCTCCATTACCAGAGAACAAGCTTTTTTCAGGGTTGGGGGAGGGGTCATTGCTCTCCCTTCAGAATTTCAGCCACTGAACCCTCCCCTCTGCAAGCAGTCAAGTCCAAAGAGAAGCCGAGGACACGCCAGCGTGCTTTCCCTTCCCTCCTCTAACAGCTGCCAGCTCAAGAAAGAGGACTCCTTGGTGGGGGAAGTCCCACGGCAGTGAGGCTATGGAAACTTTGCCGTCTAAGGCTGTGGAATTCTTCTGTCGGGCTCCTGCAGTTAATCATACCAGCTGCCTGGATTTCCAACTTGGGGCTTTAAAAGGTAGCACCAGAGCAAGAAGGACAAACATGTCAAGAAGAAAAAGAAAAAAGTTGGTGTTAGCTGAAAGATAACCACCTCCAACACAAGTCTTCTTAGTATTCGAGAAGGGGAAAGAAGAAAAGAGCACAAGAAAAATAAGCGTAGACCACATTCCAGAATACTCTTCCAGACTCCCAGCTAATGTTACTATATTCATACTCCAGATCCTAGAGAACATTGCTCCCATTCCTAACCCACTTGTAAAAGGATCATCTAGGGGTTGGTTGGTTTGAAACATTCTCCTTTTAACAGATCTGAAAAATCAGAGGCTTCCATCCCCCCTCGGAAAAAAGTGCTAGAGAGTTCACAGCTGGGAGTCCAAGGCTTCAGAACATTAATTTCCAAGATGGTAGAAGTCTCCTCTTAGGCCAGGTTGCCATGGTTTCCAAGACAACAAACAGAGGTTTGGTCCTAAAGAAGGGAGGGAGGGTTAACTGCCTTTTTCTTCCTATGGGAATAGTTTCAAGAGCCAAGACAGGAGGGGGATATGGTAAAAAGGAGAAAAGATTATGGAAGGTTACAGGTGGGAAAAATAGCCTTAACAGTTCTCATTCTTCCTAAGGAGGCCAGAGTGGAAGCCCCCATTTAGAAAATGAAAAGGCACTACTCAGGGAGTGAGATAAACGTAGAGAGTAAATACGAAGATGAACAACCTCCCTAGAGCAGATGCTCAGCCAACATAACGCAGGAGGCAGAGAGAACAGAGGCTAAATTGAACTGCTCTGGGAAAGGCGAAGACTTCCAAAGGCTCTGAGTTTTACCTGCAAAATACATAAGGCAGAAAACCAGAAATGAATCCAATTTGACCAGGGGATGCACCAGAAGGGCAGAAGATGCCAAAGCAGCCAGGCCCGTGGGCCCAGGCCCCCATGGAGCTCTGCCTGGGGGCCAGCCTGCACAGTGTTGGCCAGGCTCTTGTCCCTCACGGCTCACAGGTAGGTGAGATAACTATCCCCAGAAGTGATGTGTAGAAGTGCTGTTCCCCAGAACTGAGGCCTGCCCCACTGGCCACCGCCAACACTGGCATCAGTGCACCCCCTTCCCAGGTCCCCTGGTCGGGACTCCTCAACTCTTGCTCTAAAGGAGCCAGATGGGCAGAACAGTGTTAAGTGCCAGAATGCTTCCATGTCTTCCCAGCAGAAGCTGTCAGCTGAATGGGGTCGCTTGGCTAAAAAGTTCCCTTTCATAATTCTGGGCAGCAATCTGCATTCTAAGGGAACCCCCTGGACGCCTCTTCTTGCAGCACCACCTCCAACTTGTCTCTCATTGGAAAGCTAGAAAGGAGGCAGAGCTGCTCAGGACTCTGCTATACCCAGAAGCAGTGACTGTGGCACCATTGTAGGTTAACTACCTTCTCAAAGACGAGAGGGGCCTGGGATCAACTGACACAGCTAGGAGGCTGGCCAGCCCTAATCACCATTTCATCACTAGTAACTGCACAATCCAGTAAGTTCCTGGCCTTTTCAGGGGACAGATCCCCAGCTTTTCCTACCAACTGCATCAAACATCTCATAGCATCCCAGAATCACAGCCATGCAGAGAACTTTGGGGAAAGTCTAATACAATTTTACATTGTATTACATTTTATAGTGAAGCATCTATGAGTCAAACACTGTGCTGGGCACTGGAACAAAATAGTAGGATATAGATTGGAAAGCGAGATATATGCAGAAACAGATGATGCAAAGAAATCTTTATTAGGTATCAAATGAAGAACAAGATCACCTGTGTGCATGTGAAATGACACCTCCAAGTTCTGTCATAGGCAGTTGCAGCCATCGAGTTGCTGCCGGAGAGCTCATTCACAGCATGGGCCTCCCCAGAATGGGCTCAGGCCCACACCCTGAGCCAAGGGGAGCTTTCTTAGGGCTTTCTAGAGCTGCTACACACAGGTGTGCAGAGTATGCCCTCAACATGGGCACCAGGTAAGGAGGCTGTTGGGAGATGAAACACCCTAAGTGTTGCTGGAGAGGCCATGCACTCGTAGGCCATATTCATTTGAAGGGCACATCTTTCTAACTGTCTTTATAAGCTACACTTAACTGTCAACCTGATACATTGCTGTGGGTCACAGACCCTAAGAAATACATAAGGAAGAAAACCAGAAATGAATACAGTTTGACCAGGGAATGCGCCAGAATGGCAAAAGACACCAAAGCAGCCAGGCCCCCATGGAACTCTGCCTGGGGGCCAGCCTCATCCCATCACATCTCTTCCCAAGTAGCACTAGGTATGCCTTAATCTCAGTGCATCCTCCTCCAAATCATTCTTCCTGGGCCTTAATTTTCTCATCTGAAAAATAGAGACAATGAGAATAAACTACTTCACATAGAAATTGAGAAGATTATTACTTCTTTTGTGCCTTTGGATAAAGATCAAGTGCATTATGAAGCTATTGAGCAATGGAAGTAAAATAAACTGAGGCTGTTCTTTGTTAGAGGCTCCCTGTGCCTCTGGCCCCACAGAACCTATACTTCCCAGGCCTGGGTCTGCATCCTAGGCTTTATGTACCTAGAAGAAGGTGGTACTGTCATGTGCGGTCTTCTCCAGAATCTCTAACTTTTGTAGCTGTATCTGAGGAATCTGTCTGCCTGAGGTCCCTTGTTAAGTGGCATTGGAAAGAAGGACAGAAAAGTTCATGAAAGTCAAAGAAGGTTGTGGTAAGAACTCACATCTGGGTAATGCCTCACAGTTTCAAAGCACTCTGATGTGTGATCTTTGGGACAGCTTTTTAAGACAGACAGGACTGATATTATTCTTTCTGCAGATTTTATAACACATGGTCTTAAAGGTGACATGACTCAGTTAAGGCTACAGAAAGAGCCAAGAATAAGCTAAGACATTCTACATGCTCCAGGGTCCAACAAAGAGAGAGAGAAACAAATAAAGGAGCAAGAGAGCAGCCTGAATAAAACAGTCAGGGAATTTTAGGCCTGACCCAGGACTTTGGAGCTGGGGGAACCCTGCCCTGATGAGCTCAGAGGATTGATCTGGGTTCTCTTACTTCCTCCCAGAGGCAACTGTGACACACACTGAGGGCGTGTGTGATGCCCATGTGTGTCATCCTGTTAGGCCGAGGACACCTTGAGGGTACAGATTGTGATGGAGATAGAGGCTGTGCAGTTCCTCGTGATTTGAGGGGGTGTTAAAGAAAAAGAGAAGGGAGAACTGAAAAGGATGGAGGAAGATTCAGAGAAAGGAAGAAAGAGTCTTCCCTTCTGGGAACTCCCAGACACAGAGTCTAAATAAAGAAAAACAGGACACAGCCGTATTAGGAAGTCCTATGATTACAGTGGAGTATATACAGAAATACTGAAGTGCATTGACACCAAGCAGAAATGACAGTTGACAAGGAGAAAAATATATAAAACAAACAAAAACTCAGAACTATAAACAAACAAAAGAAAAGATGCTCTAATCTCTAGACCCTTTGCCAATAGTTCAGAAAACAATGTCCCTGGGCAATTGTCGGCTCTATCCCCAAGAAAGCAGGCAAAGGCAAGCTTGGAGCCCCAGACAATCCCCTCTTTCCTTTCCGACTAGCACTTCCAAGTCCCAGTGGTGTTACCTGTTGAGAAGAGAGACCTCTGGAAGGGTGACACTGCAGAAGAGGCTTCAAAGCAGAGTTCATAAACAGCACATTGGGCGGTAACTCCACACCACCTGGGATGGTCACTCTCCTCAGTTTGCTGATTCAAGGAAAGAATAGGCTGTCCTCTCTATATCACTGCAGATTTTGATATGCCCCAAGAAGTTCGATTAAAGAAAAGAGAGCATCCATCAACAGATGAATGGATAAAACAAAATGTGGTATATCCATACAAAGAAATATTATTATTTAGCCTTAAAAAGGAATGACATTCTGATACTTGAAAACATTATGCTAAATGAAAGAAGCCAGAAACAAAAGGACGAATATCGTATGCCTCCAGTTATAATGAAGTGCTTACCCTAAGCACAAATTCATAGAGACAGGAAATAGAGGTTGTTAGGGACTCAGGGGAGAAGGGTGGAGTTATTGTTTAATGGGTACAGAGTTTCTATTTGGGACAATGACAAAGATCTGTAATGGATGGTAGTGATGGCAACACAGTAATGTGAATGTAATTAATGCCACTGAATTATACATTTACCACCACAAAAAATATTTTTAAAAAGAAGAAAACAGGAAAGCAAATGGAATAGTTCTGGTACAGATAGGTGAGAAGGGTGGAGAAGGGAAAAGTAGAACCAAATTCAGGACTATGAGCCCAGCTGCCACTGTCACTAAGAGCTCAGGCCCATCTTGGTATTCGAGGTAGAGGCCCAGTGGCACAGAGATCACTTATTCTAGACAGTGGCCTCTGACATGCCCAGGGCTGGGAGCCCACAGAGGGCCTGACACAACCAAACAACTCAAGAGGGGACCTGGCAAGGCTGACTGACAAGGCCAAGCGGGGAAGAAACACACTGGGCTTCTGAAGACCATACTCTGTGTAATGAGGGTGGGGGAGGAGAGGGGCATTAGGGCGATGGACAAGTCATCTTTTCAAGGAGCAGGGAAGAAGTCAGCTTTCGTCTACTCACTCTCCCAAAGTCATCCCATCATCAGCTCAGAGCAGATACATAGGTATCTGCTTAGAGCAGGTACAGCTAAGGCCTTCCTGATTCGTGATGGAAATACAGTGCCTCCACTCTTTTTGAGTAACTCATATATTATCTCATTTGGTTCTCCTGATAAACATGGGAAATGGATAATACTGCCCCATTTTGTAGAGAAGAAAACTAGTTAAATACCTTGTATAGGGCCACACATTAAGAAGCAGAGCCAGAATCCAAACCCAAGTTTGGAAAAGTCCACATTTGTTCCATGTGATTGCCAAGGAGATACTTTCCAGAAGTGAGAACTCTTTTTCTCAGGGATGAGTCACCTCTTCAAGCATAGTACAGTGGTCAAGAGCACCAAATCCACCATCACTGTTTAACCTTGGGAAAGCTAGTCAATATCTCTGTTCTTTGGTTTTGACACTGATAAAATAGAGATAATAATAGTATCCCATTTAAAATATTTCAGTCTATGGTCATGCCACCCTGAACTCACCCGATCTCGTCTGATCTTGGAAGCTAAGCAGGATTGGGCTTGGTTAGTACGTGGATGGGAGACCACCTAGGAATTCCAGGTGCTGCAGGCATTTAAAATAAAGAAATAAAATAAAATAAAATATTTCAGAAGACTTCGAGATAATTAATCCATGCAAAGGCGTATAGTGCTGCATATGGTAAGCAATCAAAGAGAGTTATTGTGGTTAATATTTAATGCTATCAATCAGCCCATTTCACTTGTGGGGTCTGGAGCTACTGGGGACCTGCTCATCGGTCAGAATGTGAGTGGGGAAATACTGCTGTACGTCCCTTGCCTCTGCATGAGGAAGAAATGAATACCTCAAGGTTTCAAGGGACTGAAGGTCATCTAGACTAATCTCTTTTCCAATGTTAGAAACTATTTCTTCCTGCTGTTCTCTAAGAACGTACTTCTTAGCTCCTACTCTTTCTTATACAGGCATATCTCATTTAATGTACTTCAGTTTATTACGCTTTGTAGATGCTGAGTTCTTTACAAATTGAAGGCAAGACCTTCTACCAGCAAAAAGATTATGAGTTGCTTTATTGCGACCTGTGTTTTATTGCAGTGGTCTGGAATCAACCCGAAATATCCAGAAGGTATGTCTGTATTAAACTGAGACCTAATTTGTGATCGCCACCACCAAAGTGATTGCCAGGCAGTCTCTCAATCTTACAACCACCTGTGGTGACAGCTATTTTTATCCTCTTTCCACAGATGAAGAAAATGAGGCCCAAGTCCTAGAGTTAACTAGTGGTCAAGCTGGGCCATGAACCCAGGCCTGCCTAACTCTAAAGCTCATGTTCTCAGCTATTACATGATTATTCTGGCTTAGAGAAGAGAGGACAAGTCTGCCTGATGGTAGAGTGGAAAGCGGCTGTGGTTGAATTCCAAATACCTGGATTAGAATCCAAGGTCTGTGACTTTGAAAAAGTTCCCTACCAGTAACATCTACCATTTAGTGAGAGTCTAGCATTTAATGAGCATTATTACGTATCAAGCACTCTTCGACGTATTTTTACAGATAAGAAAATTAACAGGCATTTATGCTCAACACCACAAAGATTCTAAGTAGAAGAGATGAGTTTCATACCCATGCTGTTTCTCAGTTTGCTCATCCTTAGATAGGACTCGATACTATCATTTAATTCACTCTTCAATAATGAGTGCCTACTAAGTTCCAGATCTTGTTTTAAGCACAAAGTTTCATTACAGCAGTAATGAAACTATAATTTCAATGCCTATTTTGTGCCTGGCACTCTTACCTATGTTACATGAAATGATGAACATTAATGATTCAAAATGACTAACATGGTAGAACTTAATAAATAGTATAGTTTCTTCTACATCACAGCCTCAAATTCTTTTTAACTGCCAAATTTCCTAATGTCTTCATTCATGTTTCCTTTCTTTTCTTTCTTTCCATTTTCTCCCCCTCCACTAGTTTGGAAGTTGTGTTATCCCTAGTTTTTTAGTGTTAGCTTAGGGATCTTAACATGTATATTTAACTTAAAAATTGCTGATAATGAACATCTTTAACCTCCTCCCAAACAATACTATGACCTTAGAATACTTAAATTCCGATTACTCACCTTCCAACTTACATGCTATTGTTATTAGGGATTTTAATTATAGCTTCATTTAATCCCTGTAAGTTAGACATTGTTCTCTTTATTTTCTTTGCTATTAATATTTAGAATTAGCACCATGTTTATAATTTTCTTTGCTCATCATTCTTTCTTGAATCTTAGACCTTCTTTTTAGGTAATGTCTCTTCTTGAACTATTTCCTTTAGAAATTGTTTTAGTGAAAGGTCTATTGGTAGAAAGGTCTATTTGTTCCTCTGCAAAGGGCCTTAATTCTGACCTCATTCTTGGAAGATTTTCACTGATAGAATTCTGTATTAGCAATTATTGTCTCAGCCCTTTGAAAATATTATCCCACTATCTTCTGGCTTTTATTGTTGATGTTGAGAAATCAGTTGTCAGTTTAATTGTCATGCTTTTGAAGGCAATTTACCTTTAGGATGTATTTTAAATTATCCTTGAAGTTCTATTGTTAGTTTCATTACAATGTGTCTAGGGGTAAAGTTTATTTATCCCTCTTGGGATTCATTAGGCCACGCAAATATAACAGTTCTATTTCATCAACTCTTGACAATTGCTAACAATATTGTCACACTCCTGTTCTCTCTATTTTCTCCTTCTAGAATATTAGCTAAATGTATATTGGGATCTTTTTACTCTATTCTGGGGTGGGAAAATTATAACACATGGCCCAAATCTGGCCTGCTACCTGTTTCGTAAATAGTTTTATTAGCACCTAGTCACACCCATTTATTTACATATTACCTATGGTTGTTTTCACATTACAACAGCAGAGTTGAGTAGTTATAAAAAAGACCACATGGGCCATAAAGCCTAAAATATTTATTATCTGACCCTTTACGGGAAAAAATTTGGCAAACCCGGCTCTGTTTTCAATGCCTCTCTAGCTCTTCCACATTTTCCATTTTCTAGAAAATTTCTCCAGAAATATCTTCCAATTCACTAATTTTATCTTCAGCTGTAATATACTATTTTAACCTTTTCATTGAAATCTTTATTTCCTTTACTGTATTTTTTCACTTCCAGACGTTCTCTTTGGATATCTGAGACATCTGAGAGATATCCAAAGGGAATTCGATCTGGTCAACTGAGTTTCATTTCCCTTCATCATTCTTTTAATACTCTTTAGTATGTTATTTCTTTTAACATATTAAATATATTTTAAAATTTTCTACATATGATCACTCCAACACCTGCAATTTTTGTGGATCTGATCTGTAGAATGTTATTTCTGCTGCTTAACTTCATTAGTAATCAGGGAAATGTAAGACAAGACCACTAATGGATACTATTTACACATTCAGTTGGCAAAAATTAAAAGGTCTGTTGATACTCAGTATTTGAGAGGGTGTGGATCAACAGCATCTCTTACACTTCCCTGTTAGCTGCGAAACTATTACAAATGTATTGGGAAACAACCTGTCGTTGTTGAATATTCATATACCAAGGCTTGGCAATTCCCTTCTGAGATCTAGATCCAGGAGAGACTTGCACATGCGCACTAGGAGACATGAACAGGAATGTTTGTGGCGGTACTCTTCAAAATGGTAAAAAAGAAAGAAAAGAAGAAAGAGGTGCTGTCTTCACCAATGGAATGTTATATAGCAGTGAAAATGAATGGACTACAGCTACACTCAAGTGGGATAAATCTTAGTATTATAATATTGAATGAAAATAAGCAAGTCCCCAGAAGACTTTACATAGTATATATTTTTAACAAAAAATATAAAACAAACTAAAATATTTATTTAGGCATACATTTGTTTATCAAGAGAATGTTAACCACAAAATTCAGGATAGTGGTTGGGACGGATGACGAGGTGGTGGGGGATAGGATAGAAAGGGCACATAGGTGGATGCAAGTCATGGTAGTGATCTCGTTTTTGGCTTGGATAGTGGGTTCAAGTGTCATTAGGTCATTAAAATCTATAAATAACCTATATAAGTAAGTACCAAAAGACAGACATGCATAAACTAGTGAAGAAAATGTATCATGAACCATGAATTTTGATTCATCCAACTTTGTGCACCCGAGAAATAAAGAAAAAGAGAGAAGGGAAAAGAAAATGGGTTTCCACTGTTTCTGTGAGCAACATTTTTTAATCTGCATGATCAAAGATAGATATGGATCTGCCAAAAGTTACCAAGACTCTCTGAGATGAGAACTTCTATCATTTTCATGGTCCAAAATTGTCATTTAATAACATAGTCAATATACTGCATCGAACATATTAGCCTAATAAGAAAATATCAACCCACTTAGACACCTTTATTTGGGGGAGTGAGGCGGAGGGGGAGTGCGAGTAAAGGGAAGCAGGGCAAGGGGACCCATATGCATCATTCCTGTAGGGACCCGAGAGCTAGAAGCAGGGAGCGGCACAGAAAGAAGGTGAGAGAAGTCAGCAGCAGCCAGGTCTCCAGCTTAGGGTGGGGAGAGGCAGAAGAGAGGCATCGCATTTCATAATGGAGAGAGACTCAGGGCGTTAGCAACAGGGAGCAGGCCTGAGCGCCCCTCTCCTCTAGAATCTAGAGTAAAACAGCTTGGAAGAACCCAAACCCCTTCCCGCCGAGACTTCCTGGTTCCTGCAGCCGACACCACCTCCACCCATACTGCGGGCTTTGGGCTCTGGGCTCGGAGGGCGCGGGACGCCAGCGTCAGCCTCCGATCTTCAAGAGCCGGCCCCGCCCCCAACGCACCCCGGCCCGCGGGTGGGGCGGGGCCTCGCACTGGCGGCCCCGGTAGAGGACAGCCCTGCAGCGGTCGCTCTTCCCCGCCTCGCCTTCTTCCGGCCCCGCTGCCGAACTCTGTGCCAGCCCTCGCGGGTCCCGACCTGCGGCGCAGCCCTGGAGCAGCTAGGGCAACAAATCCTCAGCCCTTTCGAAGGCTGGCTCTGCACCGAAGCCAAAAAAGGTGACGGCTCCACCCTGGCCAGCCAGCGATGGCTCACAGAGGGGCAGTGACTCAATCGGCCCCGCTGGCCAAGCGGCCCTTCCCTCCCTTAGGACTTCCCCCGCGCCACACCCAAGGGAGGAATCTCCACCCTTCAGCCTCAAGAGGCCGCCGAGGACCCACCCAGTTCTCAGCCCGCCCTTCACCTGGCCTCCCTAAACACTTCAAGAGCCAAACCCTGGGGTTTCCGTGGCCCAGCGACTCCTCGGCGGTTTTCTCCAGGGCGCCTCATCCCTGACCTGCCATGGCCCGGCACGCATGCTTCAAAAATGTGGACGATCAGTGCATGCATGATGTCAGAGACCAGTAACAAAAACGAGTGGTTCTGGGATGTTGGCAAGAAAGGCACGTTTACATCCGGTGTAATCTAAGATGCTTTAACACAGGATGTAACAGTATATACAGAGTAAATGATATCAATAGTCCTCAGTCAGCAGTACTGGAATGAGGGGGAGTAAACTGGAGTCCCCCCTCCCCCCTCCCCACTGTGCATGTGGGGAACCTGAGCCCTAGAGTAGAGAATGTGTCCTGGTCAGGAGGGGATTGCCTGGCTTCCCTGGCCTCAAATTTTTCTGGTCTGTAAAACTGAGGGTATTGAGTTATGGCCCCTTCCAGTTGTGATACAATAGGATTTTAGGACTTCTAGTCTTCAAACATTGGCTCCTGTCAACATCCTCAGGAACATGGCTGAGCTCTAACAATGTCCATTCACATACATATAGTGTTTTTAACGTCTCAAAGACGCGTCCATTTAGATTCCATATTCTCGCCTTGGCTTATCATAATGATCTTTTGTGGTTAGAAACGAATGACAAATGAGGAAACTGAGGCTCAGAGGTTAAGGGACTTGCATAAGGCCACACTGCTAGCAAGTGGCATGGTCAAGAGTGGAACTCAGTTAAAGAGCTCTTTTTAATGTTTCGAGACTTCCAAATCTTTTACCCATCTTGAGTAAGTTATCCTTACTTGCTGGGGCTTATCCTCCCATCTACAGAAGGGAAAAAACCCATCCTACCCAAGAAAGAGGGCTAAAATTTTATATGAGCTGAAGAAATGGCCTTCTAAACCTCAGAGGAGGCAGATGAGTGAGCAGGGACTTTCCCATTCAAGAATCTTCATATATCATAATTTATATGTTTGTAGGTACTCTGTAGTGTACTTACACATCCATCATCCTATGTGATTTTTATAAAAACTGTGAAAGGTATTCAAGATTATATTATACATATTTTAAGGAGTAAAAAGGCTGAAGTTTCACAGTTGTGTGACATATGCAATGATAACACTCTATTCTCTTCCTGTGTTGTCTCAGGAGCTTCTGGGGTAACCAATGTAATAATGAAGAATCCTCTATGTTCATAATGGAAACTCAAAGCATCTCCCTCCATTTTACTCACATACCTCCCTAAGATGGCCCAGGAAGGAGGAAGGTGCAGGGGTGAAACCTCCCTGTGGGCCAGGGGAGACTATGATGGGCACAGTGTGGTGAAAGTATTCTCCAGAGTCACACAGCGAGGTGGTACTACCTCGTGGATGAACCCAAGACTTCATGTCCCAGCCCTGGAGCCTGCACTGAACACGTGCCAACATTCTTTGGACAAGCCTGTATCTGCCATGGAGGCTACCAGGACTCACTCGAATTTATAAGAGCTGATTGGTGCAAACTCCAAGAGGCTAGCCCCTCAAGATATCATTCCAGAGCATCCTAACTGCCAAAAGGGTCTCCTACCACAAGCACAGGGACCCTCTGTCCCCACCATACACATCAGACCTTGTGTTTGTTCCCAGCCCTACATTTGTTAATTATCTTAGGGGTGGTGACAGCCTCCTATTCTTCCTAATTCTTCTCTGCCCCTTCCTGCTCTATTCTTAGATGATTTTTTAAAAAATATCTTTTCTGAAAAATATAGCCACAGATGAAATATACTCAGCCTCTTTCACACATACACATTTCGGAGAATGAAGGTAGGAAAGTCTCCCAGTTCTCTCCAGCTAGAGGCCAGTGTGAGAATACAAACCCAGCAGAAGGAGCCAGCCTCTCTGACCTTAATGAGGAATTCTGCTCAAAGGTTTATAGGAGCCTCGATTTTGTGTTTCATGTCTTCCAGAAAGCTAGGCCCTTAGCTGAGCCTGTATAAAAGCCACTTTGCATTTTTAACTCTCACTTCAAACACAAGTTGGCTTGCACCTTCATGTGGGATCCACGCACACAGAGGGAGGGAAGGAACTTCTCAAAGGGAATTCAAGAGCTCCCAGATCTCTCCTCTCTCTGATCTCTTCATCCCACATTCAGACCTTGCCACCCCACCCGGGCTGGCTCCACACTGTCCACTTTCGAGGCAAAGGCTGTGGGCATCATTGTCATTATTCCCCTTCTAAAATCACAATGACCTTTCACCTCTGGTTGCCTGCTATTATCAGATTCTATGACCATGTTTGGGACTGATTGGCGGTCAATCCCTTATGATGTAGGAAAATGCTCATATTATTGTATTGAGTAGGAAAAAATTTGAATCAAAAACTCAATATTCGATGTGTTCCCAATTTTGTTAAAAAATGTATATACTCGCCATACATATAAAAGAATAAAAGAAAATAAAATGTTGAAAGTCATCTCTGGACTTATGGAAATATTTTTTTCTTTACGCTTTTTTGAATTTTCCAAACTTTCTAGAATGATCTCATATGGAAGCAGTACAGAGCTCAGATTCTGGAATTTGAGAGACATGGTTTGAATTCCACATCCCCTACTTAGCAGCTGTGGGACCTTGGATAAAATCTTTTCTCTCTCATTTTCTTCTCTGGAAAAGAATACCTAGGAATGGCACCTTCCTTATAGAGTTGTCCTGAGGAGGAAACGAGGTCATGTGATTTTAGCACTTGGCATGGTGCCTGATATATAGTAAGTGCGCAGTAAATGTTAGAAAATGTTATGTATTACTTCATACTTGGGGTGGGGGGGAGTAAATATCCTTAAAAAGCTAAAGACCTACTTTGCTCAAAGTCCACCATTGAGATTAAAGGACACTGGGGAAATACCAAAAGCCCTCCTGAACATGTCGTGTCTCTGAAAGTAACTGGGACAATAATCATCATAATTTAAACTGGAGTTTACATGTCAATGTCTACATGAAAATGGAAATATTACAAGGGATGGAAGAGTATCAAGTGAGGAGCAATGATTGTTGAGTAATGCAAGTCTGATGAAAGAAAATATAGGTGATAGGTGATTTTAGAAGGAAAAAAAACACAGAGGACTAGATCAGATCACAGAACAATTGGTCAGACTGGGAGAATAACAAGAAACGTGAACAAACCAGAAAGTTCCGAAGAAAAGATTCTGTGATGGGGAAGCAGGGGATGTTTTATCTGGTTAGGGTAAACAGAGAGGCAGAGTTGCCTAAGGGCTCAGACAGGATGACTAAGGAGCTGAGTCAGAAACAGCCCTGACTTAAACCAGGCACCAGTTAGCTCCCAGTGAGGCACAGAGCTTTGGAGCAGGCCAGCCCCTGGGAGCTCTGAAGTGCAGCTGTCCACAGCAACAGTTGTCAGGAGAAGAGTTGAATAAGTTAACAGGAGAATGTGCACTTCACCCATCTGAATATAGCCGGGATCCTGGACCAGCTCACATTGTACTGAAGCAGCCTGGCCTTCCAACAGCCTGACTTGTTTTGGGCCAAAAATACTAGTGGAGGTTGGACAAGAGAAAGAAGTGAAAGGGGAATCACCACCATTGCCAAGGTTCTATAACAGAGACCTGGCCCTCCTCCCCACCTCCAAGTAGTGGCCACACAAAGTTATAGAGGGGGCCCCAGGGAGCCTCCTAAGCTCCCAGCATGGTCCGAGGAGGGGGAGATAGGTAAAGGGGGAACAGCTTCCTCAGCCAAGGGCTCAACAGTTCTGGAGGCCAAGTGCCTAAGCAAAGTCTCCTGGGGCCATTGGCCACTGTGTCTTTCCACAACCCAATCAGCAACTTCCCAGGAAGATCCCAACAAGTCTCTGCCACCTAAGCCCAGCTGAGCACGAGAGCTGCTTCCCAGGGCTGTCACCTGCTATGGGACAGGCCCTCGCTTCCACTCTTAGAAGTTTTATTTTTTCCATTTTTGGTTTGCAAATTCAAATGCCTACCAGGACCAGGCAGGCACAAAAATGAGCAAAGCAGGCTGAGTGTTATGCGACATGGACAGGAGGAGACTGTGGCAAACTAGAAACTACACACTTGTCTGAATGAAGCTGCAGTTACTCAGCTCCTGCTAACTGTTGCCATGGGAAAAAGGTAGGCCAATATTGTCAGAATTTCTGGCTTTTTTAGAAGAAATAAGAAATTTGGATTTCTATGTGAAATCTTATTTTTAAATTTTGGTAACCAATTACAATTAATCTGCAGGGTTGTTTGGGTAGGAGGAGGCAGAGAATTAGGGAGTTGAAATGTCTTTGAAGTACATCTAGGCCAGAGTATTCACTTTACACATGGACAAACTGAAGCCCAGAAAGGTCCAGTGATTTCCCCAAAGTGATAAATGATTCAAATTCCAGGTCCCCTAAGTTCTAATCTAGAACTCATTCCTGTAGGCCACCCTGCCTGTCATTAGGAAGCCTTTGCAATTATTCAGGCATAGGTGATGAAGTATTGAACAGGTGACCCTGGGAAGGAAGAAGATAAACATTGCTGTGCTCTTAACTCTAGTTTAAAAAAATAATTTCTATTTGTTTATTCAGTCATCCATCCATCCATCCATCCATCCATCCATCCATCCATCCATCCATCCAATGTTTACGGATGATTATTCTATGAACCAAGGGCTGGGCTAAACACTGGGTATGCAGAGATGACCAAGGCACCACTTTTCCTTTTAAGTAGCTCACAGGCTGTGAGTGGGTGTGGCTGATGCTACAGCCAAAACCCACCAGCAGAAACATCGCTGTCAACCACACTGCCTTAGGCCTGCTCACATGAGCTCTCAGCTAACAATCACACCCTCATTTCCTCTCCCATCACTGGATGTCATTCCTGAAAAACCAAGGTGGGGCTGGAGAATTCTCCAAAAAAGCCCAGAGCACTTAAGTGACCTATTGGAAGCAGAAGCAAGAACAGGGACCAAACCCAGTCACTCAATGCCAAGCTCCTTCCAGGTCAGGGAAGGCAAGTTCTGGCTCATGCTTTACCTTGGTCAAGCTGCCACTTCATACCAGCTAAAGTTTCTGTGTGGGTGTGGTGGATAGAGAGAACTAGATCCCAGACTGAGCCTCTCCTGCCTGTTTATCAAGTGGCCTGCTCAATTTCAGTGGCAGCTGGTGGCTTATCTGTGTGACCAAATGGTGATGGCATCCTTGGGCCACAGCTTCTACAAGCAAGTAGAGCATAATCACCCAGTGTGTCTCTTTCCATCAACTAGAAACTTCCCAGCAGTGGCTCTTAAAGCATCTGCTCCCAGGGGAGGAAAGCAGGGCAGGAGGAACAAACACGGTGAGGTGGTTGCCACTCCGCACCTGCCACTCTGCCTTATTTTGCCAGGACTCTTGTTGCAGATATCAAGCAAATCCCAGAACTGGCCCTGAGAGGGCAACCTATCATGCAGAGAAGATGGCGCACTCCCCCACCCCCAACCCTGCCCTGGCCTCTGCAGGCCCTTTGGTGGAGAGTTGCTTCAGGCTACGGCCTCTGGGCCTTTCTGTTACTGGGGGATAATGGACTATAATGGTTTTATAAATGTACTGAGCCAAAGGTTAGCAGGGAAAAGGTGGGCAAGTTTGTACCAGGATCTGTGGAGAAGGAAGAGAAAAAATTAAAATTTGGTGAACACCAACTATGGGCCAGGCCCTTGGGAATGTATCATCCTTATTCATGCATTAACCTCATTTTCCAGGGAAAATTGAGTCTTAGAGGTTAAATAATTACTCCATGGTCACACTGCTGACCAGACAGACTTGAATCCAGTTCCGCTGACTCTCCCAAATCTGTGTTCTTATAGACTACCGTGCTGCTGGGATTGGGAGGCTAGCTGAGTGACTGAGGACACAGGACAGTGCTAAAGAGAAAGGCACCAGAAAAGATTCAGGATTTGGTAAACTCTGACCCCTGGGGCTGAAAACCCAGTGGAAATTTGCATTCTCTTTTCCCAGTGACAGAGGACCTTGGCGTTCTAGTTCCTCGTCCCAGTAAGTGGATGTTCTAGTGTTAGGGAGTCTCCTTTCACCTGCTCCCCTCACAGGGCTGAGTGTCAGAGGTACAGACAGGAAACACACAGGGGTCTAGGGCCATACTTTTTAGACTTCTCCACATTGAGGGGACTGTTCTTAATGTCCCCCATCATAGTCAACTGTGAGAGTTGAGTAAAGATCAAAGGCACACCCAGAGGGTTACCCCAACATATTTCAGTGGCCCTTTCTCCAAAGCCTAGACTATTGCCCTTTCTCCTCTGACCATGGGAAGCCTAGGAGTGCAGAAGAGACCAAAGCAAAATCCACTCAGAAATGTCTTGTTTGAACACTTACTATGTGTTAGGCACGGTTACAGGTGCCTGGGATACGTTAGTGAACGAAAAGATTAAGCTCTTTGCCGTCATGGAGCATACATTCCAGCAGAATCAGAGTGATCTACTATGTGTGTGTGTGTATGTGCGTGTGTGTGCATGCATGCACGCGTGCGTGCGTACACACACACACACACACACACAGACACACACACTGGTTAGTAGAAAGGGCATGGGTTTTGGTGTCAGACAGGCTTGGGTCAAATAATCAACTCTAATCAAACAGATGACCTCTGTCTGGGCAAGCTACTTAACTTGTTGAATGTTGGCTTTCTTATCTGTAAAATGGAGACAATAACATGTTGTAAGGATGCTGTAGAGATTAAAGAAATGTATATAAAATGCCTGGTACGAGCAGTGTTCAAAATGGTACCCTTATTTTTCCGGGTCTGCCTGAACCCACAGATTCTAGGATAACTTGTGTGGTCTCCTATTTCAGGAAATTATCTCCATGATATCCTAGAGATAGTCTGGTGGGGTGAAGAGCATACTTGGATTTGAATCCACCTAAGGTCAAGGAATTTCCTCTCTAGAAACATCTACTCCCACCCTAGGCCCTGCTGAAGAGATAGGCCTAGGTGGTCATTTTGACTAGTCTCCATTCCCCTCTAGCCGGCCGCTGACAATTAGGAGTGGTGGATGTCAGGCCTAAGCTGGGATCCACATCTCCTGGCATTTGAACTGAGAGACTGAGTTAGTTAGTTTACACTGGAGAGGTAGGTGGGAAGGTCACATAGACTCGGAGACTAAACCTGCTACTCAGTTAGCCACAGCGGACGCTGTGCATGGGGACAAGGGAGCAGAGAAGCGCCGGGGAGGAGGCACAGCCACATAGGAGGTATGCTTCCCACCGCTAAGTTCTGTGAAATTTCTCTGTAACCTTCTAGGAAAGCCCCCTCTTACTTTTGCTTCTTGAGTGGGTTTCTGTTCTAACAATAAGATGATCTCTAAGACAAATCCTGTACCTGTCTCAGGAGGTGGTTGTTGTGACATAATTTGAAATCAGCTGGCATATAGTCGACATTCAATAAATGCTGTCGAATCTCTCCCTGTACTTGTCAACCAGTCAGTCACTGAGCAATGGAAAGAGGAAATCCATATATGGGCCGGACTCGGGTAGGACCTCAGCTTTATGTTTCATGAACATCTTTATTCATCTGTAAAATGAAGACAATACTAGTATCGACTTTATTGTTTGCTGGGAATGTTAAACGAGAAATCCAAGTTTAATACCTAGCACATAATTAATGAATGTTAGCTTGGACTATTACTTGTATTGTTGTTATTCATTATTTAAGATGCAACAAGTATTGTTTTAGGTTTTGATTTAGTAGAGGAGGGAAGACACAGTAAGAGCAGGATCTGGAGCGGACCGTGAGAGAACAGAGAAGGCTGTGCTGGGGAGCGAGACCATGGGGCTGGGCAGTGGAAAGAAGAGGCTGAAACGAGAAGGGGGCATTCAGAATTCATGCAGTGCTCTCACCTACCATATCTCATTCGTCCATCACGACACTCTATAAGGTGGATAAAGGAAGGTAATATTACATATGCTTTACAGAAGGGAAAATTGAGGCTCAATAAAGGTATGTATGATATGTACCGAACAGTTCTAAATATACTCATATCCTGTAATACTGTCCTGCCTCTGGAAAGCAGGATGAAGGGGCTGAAACGAGGAGTAAGGATTGGAGGAGAAATTGGAGGGCTTCTCTGCAAGTTTATCTTTTCATTCCAAGATTCTATTCAAATCCCTTCTGGGTATCCCAGCAGACTCAGAGGCCCCAGATCATAAGCGGGGGCGGGGTGGGGGGTGCAAAGTCAGAGGACACTGGAACGCCAGCCCAAGGATAAGATATACCAGGCTGGATAAACATGCAGCTTTAGCAGCGGGTCCTGGCCCAGGAGAAGCCTTCCTCTGGCAAAGGACAAGGGCAAGTCCTTCATCATCAGGCCACTGTCTCTTTGGGAACACAGGGGCTGCCCTGCAATGGTTTTTAAAGCCCCTCCCAGCTCAACTGTGTATGGAGTCTAGGCCTTATCTTTCTAAAGTCAGGGGTTAAAGGTATTTTCCAGGGGCACAAATGCAAGTTCTCTGGAACACGGCTAATAATCAGGGCTTGCTGTGTACCCCCAGACTCAGGACACTTGTTCTTGAGCTAAAAGTAGGTGATTCTTAGCCACATTCTGCTTCCTGGACACTGCTTCTCCCAGTTCCTAACATAGAGCCTGGCATACGGTCTGTGCCCACTTCAATGTTAGCTGAATGAACAAATGAACAAATAAATGACAGACTGGCTCTGGCAATAAAATAGGCCTGTGCTGTCATATTACAGCGGCCACGCCCCACTGACTCTTAGCCCCCAAATCAGAGCTCCTCGGTCAGCTGCCAAGGAAGAAGAGTTGGTCAGAGCACTTCCCCTCCACCCTTCTCTGACCTTTCAGAATGGCCACATCCTGAGAAAAGGGCAGGGACAGGGATCCCCAGTCAGGAGGAAGGCTCTGCCCACCCCTTCCCTGGACTTCTGCTCCATCTCAGTTACCCTGTTTCTCCCAGCTCAGGGCCCTTGTCTGGGAGGGGCTGTGGAAGGACTAAGAGAAGAGACACAGCTCTGTTAGGAGCTGCACAGCGATGAAGGTGGTGCCAGGACTGCTTCTCCTTTGCATTTTCTCTAGTGCTAATGACCTTAATTGCTAATAATAGCGGCAACAATAACAATCATGGCACAGCACTTTTACGGTTTCTAGCATCTTTCTTCCAAAGTGCTTCTAGCATATGACCTCACCATTCCACACATAGAGAAACTGGAGACTGAGGAGGTTTGGCGTTGATCTGGGTTACACAGTGATGCATTGATGGGGTCAGGGGCCCACTCACAGCCCTGTAGAGTGGGAATGGGGCTCCAGCTCTGGCTTGGCCTCAAACTAGGCTGTTGTCCTTGGGCAAGTCTCTAGGTTTCAGTTTTCTCATGTGTGAGAGAGGGAAACTGGACCATTTCTCCAACTCTGTTCATTTCAAATGCTCTGGCTCAATAGAATGAGGTACCTCCCAGCCCAAAGCCTGGCGACTGACCTCTCCTATACCAAGGTCAGAAAGCCCCTGGAAGTTTGGATGCCAGCTGTGCCTGTCCTAGTATCCTAACAGATGCCGTAGGAGTGTTCCCCATAAAGAAGGCTGTGGTACAGACGGCGGGGAGAAAACATCAAGAAATCATCCTAATGGTCCGTGAGCACTAGGAGAGCAGATAGGCAGCAAGCTGCTGCTGAGGCCAGATGCATCCTGCCCATGACACTGGTGCTGGCTCAGACAAAGGCTGGAGGCAGTCCAGCAGGGAGTTGGTGGTAGTGTTGGTGGTGGTGGGGAGACAGCTTCCCTCACCTGCCAGAGCATCTGACTCTCCATGATGCTCAGTGTCCTCAGCCAGGTGCAGCGGCTCCTCCCAACCCACCCTCCTCCCCCATTCTCTCCATCAAATCTGTGCTTTCTCCTCACTCATATCCTATTTGGCAATCACCTCCTCCAAGGATAATTTCCAGGTGAACCTTGCCAAATTCTGGTCTCCACATTCCCACTAATACCCCATTTAGCTTCTAGCATCACTAGGTCATGTATCTCTGTGCCAGATGAGGCTTCAAGTGTGTATCCCTGCTCTTGTCTGCCACTAGATAGGGAAAAAAATAGGGTGGATATTTCCTACTTCCACCTTTCTTAGCTTCCTCCATCCTCAGCTCCTAAGATATGAAGCAGGGCATTTAGGGCACAGGAATAGTGGACTATAGATGGACAGCATTCTTCTCTCTATCCATAGGCAGCTGCCCTGGCCAGTTACCAGAAAAGCCAGAGTCTGGACAAGGACTTGGCCAACATGTCTACCTCCAGGGCCAAAAGTCTGGATTGAGAGGGAGGGCAGACTGGCCTAGCAGCTGGTGCTTTTACCCAAATTTCTCCAAACCAAACCCATAGATAAAATGAAAACTTCATCTCTCTATCCCACAGCATTGACTGTGGTCCCTTATTTCTAATGCCTAATCATATAAATATTAGGCCGAACTATATTGTCTTGTTGCTCAAAAGTGGTTGCATATTGGCAATTTCATATGGTTGGACTTAGTCACTCTTTGGGGGATTATGTTCCCTTGGAGAAAGTAAACTCCCTGAAGGCTTAGCTCTCTTTATCTCTAGCCAATCTTTCCCAGTTTCTGGCTTAGGACATTGCAGAGTCATGGCCTTGGAAGCTCAGAGCAGAGTAGGTACTTCTTAATTGAACTTCCTGGCCAGTGAGATGGGGAATCTGAGAACATGTTCTACCCTAAAACTTCAAGGGTAGCTATCTACAAGGCAGATCCTTTCAGGTCTCCTTACCTCTGGTCATCCTGGATAGAAGGATGGTACTTAGCTAAAGGCTGTTACATTATACTAAACTGTATGATAAAAAGAGTTTGGTTTGGCCTTGAGAGTTTTGCTTGGTTGTGGAAAAAGGAGTCTTGAATCAGAAATGCCTGTTTGTCCAAGCTTTTCCTCATTTTACAGTGGAGGAGACGAAGGCCCAGAGACACCACCTGCCTAGGTCAAAGTCTCACAGCAGCCCAGATCACCAGTTTTCTGACTCCCAGTCTTGTGCTCTTTGGCAGTCCTGGCAGCACAGGAGAACAAATTCTTCCCTGTCTACTTCCTTCCAACTTCTTGGTTCCCACTTTTTCAGACTCCCTAGCAAGACAGAGGGGAATTGACTAAAGGATCAATGGGCTGTCTCCTACATGAAAAGAGCCTGAGTCACACAACCAGTTTTCTCCCAGTCTTGTGCTCTTTGGCAGTCCTGGCAGCACAGGAAGAACAAATTCTTCCCTGTCTACTTCCTTCCAATTTTTGGTTCCCACCTTTTTAGAACTCCCAGCCAGACAAAGGGGAATTGACTAAAGGATCAATGGGCTGTCTCCTACATGAAAAGAGCCTGAGTCACACTAGGGCAGGCCCCAGGGTTTCCAGGGAGAAGAGAGAAAGAAATCTGCTCTCTCTCTAGAGCTAGGACCAGGCTGGGAATGCGGGGGTGGACAGCATAGTGATTTGGGTCACTGACAGTGCAGCTGGCATGCTGTTCCTGCCAAGGCAGGGCTGGGGGGACACTAAAAGGCCTTTCTTAGCCCAGGCTTGAAAGCTCAGGGCAGGCACAGCCAGGTTCTCTCTGAACCACCTAATGATAGAATTCAGAAGGGGTATCTCTGGGCTGTTGGTGGATTCCTTGCCAGACCCCACCTCAAAAGGTAGGTGGGTGATCCTGGAAGCCCTAAGCATCCTCAGCATCCTCAGCTGGCCCATGGCATTGAGGAGAAAGGTCTGCTCCCACCTGTTGTGGGATGGGGGCAGGAGTCGGCCAGTTGGCCCACCCATGGTATCCAGCCGCTTCCCACCTGGAAGGAAGAGCCTGGTGTTGACAGCAGTGAAGGTGAGAAGGAAGACTCCCTGAGGGAAGTTGCAGGTCAGGAGAGCCCTTGTGTGCACCAGGTAGGGACCAGGGAGCTCAGCTGCTCAGGAGTTTAGGAGGTGAGTGTGAGGAGTCCAGGAATCTAGGGGTCCTTTCTGGCTTTGACTTCTTTCCCCAATTTAGCATTAGAAAAAATCTCAAACCTGAAATACTGGACAAAAAAAATAGTACAATAAATGACTCTGACCCTTCACTTAGATTCACCAATGTTAGCATTTTACACACCCTCTCTTGATGTGTTTATGTATTTATACACATATGCACATTTTTTTTTCTTTGCGGGACCATTTGAAAATCACTTGCAGACACTTTGACCCTAAATACTTTTGCATAATCTCTGAGAATAAGGATATTCTCCTACAAAACCACCATCATTAGCATTATCACGCCTTAAAAAATTAACAATAATTACATATCACCTAATATCTACATTGAAAATTTCCCAATTGTCCTAGGGTGCCCTTTTTTTTTTAAACCCAAGATCTAACTAAGGTTTATGCATTTCATTTGGCTACAATATCTTTTTAGTTTCTTTAAATCTAGACTAGTTTCCGCCTTGCCACCCTTCTCTCCAGCACACAATTTTTATGTGTTTTTATGACATCCAATCTTCTAAAGTCTCAACTGTTGTGTAGAATGGTTCACATTCTAGATTCGTCCTTTGTCTCCTCATGATTAGATTCAGGACCAGAATTTTTGACAGGAGCAGGTGATGTGGCTGGGATTCTTAGAGCACAGCAGCAGGAGCTAACGCTGGGCGGCCCTGCGAAGGCTGCCTGGTTACTTGGTTCAGGGGGACACTGACGACTCTCCCCACTGTAGGGACAGGTTTATCCCTTTTATAAGGAGTAAGTAACAATCCATGAGGTGATAAAATGAGACCGACCTTTCACCCAGTGGTTTTAGCACCCATTAGTAAGCCTAACCTGAATCGACTATTATACTGGGGGCCGCAAGCTGGTAAATTTAAAGTTCTGTCATCGCTTCCACATTTCATTAACTGGTATTTATGTGTCAAGAGTTCGCCCCCGCCCCGCGCCCGCCCCTCCAATTGTCAGAATAGATTCATAGAATCTATTCTTTTCATAGAATCTATTCTTCGTGTCTTACACTCTAGCACTATTATTCTTTTTGATGCACAGTGGGTCCCAAATTTGCCCCATGGGAGCCCCTCTAAGCTAACTCCTGTGTCCCTTTGTCATGAGCATGCTCTAGCTTTCTGGCGGAACATGACTCGCTTGTAGTTTCCCAGTCTCAGAAGCGGAATCAGACATTTCTCCAAGGAGAAATTTTATTTTAGTGGGAAATGGTACTTAGAAATGAAAACCCGGGCATGAGGTGTGTTCAATGCTACTGTTTAGCACTGCTTCTAGACCCTTCCAGTGGACAGACCTAAGAGATATATAGAGAATCACAGGGTTCTTCCTCACCTTTCCCCATTCTATATTTCTGTCTCTCTTCCATAGTGAAACCCTGATTTCCAGAAATGTCAACATAGTTACTCATTTGATCCCTACAAAAAATTAAAAAGTTTCCAATTTATGACACCAATACCATGATCAATAATAACACACCTACAAAGTAAAGTTCAAGATATTTTTGTAATTCTTTTTAGCCTTAGAATATACATTCAACTAAGGATAGAGAGTCAAGGCATTAAACTAAAAAATTACTTGAATTAATTCTTTTCTTTGTACAGTGATCAAACTGATATAGTTGGGCTCATCGTTTCTGTTGTGGTCAGCTTTAGGCTTTGCTTTTTTCTTTCTTTTGGATCTAATTTAATTTGTGAATGTATAAAATATTTACCTGGTTAAAAAATCAAAACTGTCTGAAAAGGTATAATCAGTAAAGTTTCACTCTCATTCTTATCTCTTCTACCCTGTTCCCACTCACCCCCTATAGGTAACCATCTTAATTAATTTCTGGTTTTTCCTTCTTCTGTGTATACGTGTGTATATATCTCCACAAAAAATATTCTTATTTCTCCTGCTTCCTCAATGCAAAGGTGATATATATACAACATGCACTCTTTTGCATCTTGCTTCTTTCATTTAATAACATATCCTAGAAATGGCGTCATATCAGTTCATAGGGCTCCTACTCATTGTTTCTGGCTGCATAGTACTCCCTTATGTGGATGTACTTTTGTTCATTCAACCGGTCTATTAAGGATGGGCATTGGGTAGTTTCTAGTGATTTCCTTTCCTATTACAAATATGCCTCTGAGAATCACCTTGTGCACATGTCTTTTCGTCTTTGTGAATATGCATTTTCTGGATAAATCAAGAAATAGGACTGCTGGGTAAATGCATATGTTGTTTTTGTTAAATATTTCTAACTTCTTCTCTTAGAGTTGTACTAGTTTGTACTTCCAGCATTGATTTTGCAATTTAAGTAGATCTTGCTATGAGATGTTCTGAGCTGAGAGTTTCTCAGACCTTCCCGAGAGTCCTTAACTTCCCCACCAGTAACACACTACCCAAAGCTCCCTCTGCCCTAGAGATCTGGCAGGAAGGCAAGAGCAAAGGGGTCTCACTGATTCCATCCCAGTTCATCTTTCCGAATCGTCTCAGAGATTTCTGTACTTTACTCAGGAAACCAGAGCAGTGAGAAGTGATGAGGCTGAAGACTTTAGCCAGAGAGTAACTAGAGTGAGCAGAGGCAAAAGAGAACAGGGGACCCTCACCTGTGATACCTATGTTCTCACCTCCCTTTTCTCTCCTTTGGCCTCTCCACTATCCCTGCTAACACAAATTGCCTCACATAGCTCCTCCCCTGACTGGGAGCTCTTGGCTGTGGTTCTTACTAGATTGTACCTGGTTTTCCTCTTCAGCCCATGTTCATGTAGACTAAACACAGAGGACTGGCTTAGAGTGGAGGCAGAAGTCGAAAATTTTTAACATGTGCAGAGGAAATAAGTCAGTGGAACAAGAATGGCTCATACAAAGGAAAGAGGAAAGAGGAGACAAAGAGAGATGCTGGGAGAGGAAGCCGTGTACAAAATATTCCACACAAGCCTCTTGGACTCCAGCCCCAGGGCCTGCTTTACTGCTATGACCTGTTCTACAGAAAGGGAAAAGGGGCAGGAAAAGGGTGCCATCCCAGTTTGAGGGGGCCCAGCTGTTCTACTTCTTTGTGGCCCAGAGGTTTTGCCTCTCTCATCCTCCTCTCCTTCTCACACCTACCCAACCAAGTACCAAGTGGGGTTGAAAGGAACCTTTGCATGTCTGAGGAGCAGGAAGTGATGAGAAGGGCGTCCTGTCTAAGGGGCAGGTTTAGGGAAAGCGGTCGGAGAGTGAGAAGAATTCCTCCAGGGAAGACTGTGATGCCTAGGCTAAAGCATCCCTCGTCAAGGTCAAATCAAATGCTCGGGTCGACCTAAGCCAAACATGTTTCTTAAGGCCCTGGAAACCAAGAACAAAGACCTTCTTCTCCCCACACCAAAGCTTGGTGGATCTGAAATGCCCTAGATGTACAGGGCTTATCCATGTCTTTGGGTGCTGGGTGTAAGGCCAGGAGCATAGAAAAAAATAGAAAAGGGCCCATGAGAAAAAAAATAGAAAAGAGGTTGCTGAGAGAGGCTAAATTCTTGAATAAGAGGCAGTTTCCAGTGGAATGCTTGAATTACTGACAGGTAGAGGCCGGGTCAGTGCTGGGCCTGGCGGTCAGGGGCTCTTCTTCCTGTCAAGACCCTCCAGAGTCTGCGAGAGTGGGGAAGAGTAGGGCTCCTCAATACCCGTGAGCGGGGGACTGCAACCTTCCCCCACACCACCGTACTTCTTCCAGCAGGACGCCTTGGGCAAACTCTTAACTGCTCTACTGCCCCTCACTGGGCCCTCCTATTTTGACTTTCTTTTGACACCCAAAGACCATAGAAATCTGACAAATCTCACTCAGCCACTACTGCCTCTATACTGTGGGAGCATCGGCCTAGATGAGGTTGATTTCCAGGCTTCCCCGCGCAAAATACCGCTTCCTTCTTCCAACAAACATTGACCAAGCGCCTTTTAACGTCTCAGTCACTGTGCTAGGGGCGGGTAATCTCAGAGGTTAAGAGAGCTGTGCTCCTTCGACTTGACCTTGAATTCAGCCCGGGACTCGGAAGTGGACACTGGAAGGGGAAAGGACTGAGGGTCTCTCCTCAGCTCAGAGCACCTTCTGCACCCAGCGCTCAGGTCAAGGCAGAGCCGGGGGAGGAGCCGAGGCTCGAGGTGAAAAGGCGGCGCGCGCGAGCGCGGAGCCGCCAAGGGAGGGGCCCCGGGTTCGCTGCGGTCCGGATCCAGTCTCGCTGCTACCGACCCCACAGCTCAAGGCCACCGGAGCAAGAGCCTCGGTGCGCGCTAACCAGAATCTATCTCCAGTCACAACACTGAAAATAGGAAGGTGGGCTGCAGGAATCGGTGGGATTATGCGCCCCCAAAAGGAAGGGCGCGGGGGTAGGGGTGGGGGTGGGCGGAGAGCAGCGTGATTTACGGGGTGTACCTCGGCAAGATGGTGGCAGGGGGATGGCGCCCTTGTGCAGACGCGGGTTCTCCCCCTCCCCTTCTTACGGAACAGGGCAGGATCCTATCGTGGGTCCCCTAGCCCACTGGGGAGGCCTCATTCCTTGCTCGACGATAATACAGTGAGGGAGGGAAGAACCGTCTAGCCTTGGGGTGCAATCAGGTCAACCATCCGACATCCCAAAATAAAAACTGGTTCCTGTTGCTTCTCCGGCCCCCATTTGCTCCTCCAAGTCATTTCCTTCCTTCTTTCCAGTTTCTAAGCCCTGGCTTTTACCGCTCCTCCAACCAAACTAGCTAGGGCAGAGGGCAGGTGCTTCCTCTCCCCCTGGCCTAACCCCTACAGATGTGTCAGCTTCAGGTCCAGGGCCACCACCCTGAGCCATCGAGGGAACGCCAGAGCCGCCCACCTCTTTCTGCCCTCCTCCTCTTAAACTTTCCCCTACCCCGTCCCTCCTGACCCCTAGGCTCCTCTCCATGGCCTGTCCCAGCCTAGGAGGACACTGGTCTCTTCCCTTCTTCCATGTAAAGAGGGCCCAGAGGTGAGGGGGCTGGAGAGGGACCTCCACATGGGAAGGCCAGACGGAGCAGCTCTGGGGAGGGGCTCGCGGAGGGAGGGGAGGATCTTAAGAGGCGGAGAATTGCCACTCAGGGAAGGATGTGGAGCTGTAGAATGGGATTTACTCCCCACTCCCACCCCGCGGCGTCAGTTGAGGGTCTGACTATTTTTTCATCTGACATTCCCCCTACCAGGCCAGCTGGCGCCGACTTTGCTTCTGCAAGTTATTGT
>NW_006443119.1:2828395-2837991 GCF_000325575.1 Pteropus alecto
CCCAGGAGGGAGGTGCCCACTCTCTCCCAGGATGTGGCTGGCCCCTCCTGCATCCTCCACACCCAGCTGAAGAAGAGCACTGGATCCTTCAGTGAGATGGACTTCCCCAGGGGAGGATGCCAGCCAGCCTCCTCCGCCCCGAGAGCAAGCCAAGTTTGTGAGTGAGCATGTGTGTGAACGGAGGGCAGGAGGGACAATCCAGCCTTAATTTCTACCTCTTCAGCCCCAGGCCACTGAAAGACTCTCCCAAGGATGCCTGCAACCAGCCTCCACCGACAAACACTCACCAGCCTCAGAGTCAACAGCTTGGAAACTGCAAACTTTCCAACTTCACTCCTTCTTCCCTTTGGGACCAGAGCTACATGGGGCGGTGCCCTCAGGGACACTCATACAGTTGGTTCTCCAAGCTCCGCACACACAGACAACAGTGGTACAGGGAACTCCCAGCTTTTTCCACAGCTAATTATAGACGTGAAAGTCTGAGGATGTTTTGTAAGTGGCAGAGAGAAACTGCTGAGGTTTTTCTACAAAGCCAAAGAAATCGAATTTGTGCACTCCCCTTCCTCCCCCCCACAACTTCTCCTAGCTCCTACTTCCACGCACCCCCCAGTGAGCCCTTCTCCCAGTTCCCACTGCAGCCACTCCTCGTTGAAGATTTCCTACTCCGCTTCCCCCCACCCCCATCTCTCTCTTTGGGGCTTTCGAGAAAGGGAACAGACACGGAAAATATTTTTGCAACAGTTTTCCACTTGGAGTCTCATTCCCAAGCCAAGGGGGTGGGGGAGGGCAGGGACGGACGAGGGTGGGGCGGGGGAGGGAAGAAATGCTTTTCTCAAAAGCTCAATTTGGGTGTGAAAAAGACAGCCCAAAGCCCCTACCCCCATGGCCCAGGAATGACAAAAACTAGGGAAAGGAAAAGAAGTCACTTGTCTGATTATATGGTTTCTCAGATCTGAGTCTAGGCAAGAAATACAGTATTTGACAAATCTGTGCACACGCACACACACACCCCCAAACCCAGTCGCAAGAAATATGCCAGGAAGAGGAAATTCAGGGACTTTTAGAAGCCATTGAGAAGAAAGTTTGCAAATCCCGAGTCAATTCATTCTCTCCGAGCCTACCTCTCTTTCTAGCAAAGATCCAGCCTTCTCCAAGCAGGACTCTCCGTCCAGGTTTCCATGGACAGGGGAGGGTGGGGGTGACCACCCACGGGTCTCCCCAGTGTGGCAGCCACTTTAGAGATGCTGGCTTTGCTCTCTCGCCTTTACAGCCACCGCCGGGGAGTGGGCCGGGTCTCCTCCCCCCGGCCCTCCCAATGAGAAGGACCTTTCAGGTTCCTGGAAGAAAATAATGCAGGGCTGCCGGGCGGGTGTCCTGGTCTTGCTTTCTTCGTAAGGATGCTTCTCCAGGAAGTTCGTGCCTCCCCTCTCAACCCCCAGCTCTGAATGGTCTCAACAGCAGAGCTTTCTTAAGAAAATGCTTGTCATGGCAACAGCTCCAGCCAAGTCCGCCAGACTCTAGCTCAACAGCTCTCCCCAGCAGTGCGGGAGGAGAAAGGGGAGGAGCGAAAGCTGGAAGGGAGGTGGGACTTGGCGAGAGGCCAGACGAGCACTCCTCTGTTAAGGTGGCCCGATTGCGCTCTGCTGCGGCTTCCTGGCTCTTAAGGGGGAATGGGGAAAGGGAGGAGGAGGAATCCTTTCTTCTCTCCGGTTTCTTCCACACCCTTGCTCTCACTTGTTGAAAGGAAAGTAGGGTAGGGGTGGAGGTGGGGAGTGGATGTGGGTGGCGGTATTCAACCGTTGCTGGGTGGAGGGAAAAAAGGAAGCTTCTGCAGGCAGTTGGCTTCCTGCAGGTCTTATGGGCCTCTCAACCTCTTGCTCACTTACACCCAGGACCCAGAAACCCAAGTTGTCTGTGGAAACTTGTACCATCCACTCTCACCCTCAGGCCTGTCTGTCTGAATAGGGGGCTCACTGGAGAAGGAGAAGGAACCACTTGGGGTACACATACACATACCCAGCTTTGCCTATACACACACCTTAGTACACAGACCTCATCAAGACTTCACACACACAGTCCAGGGTCACCTTTTGCTCCCTCTTGCCTCTGTACCCCACAGAGGCCCATCCACAGTGCATAAGAGCTGCCTGCTTTTGAGTCCTACTGTGTGTGGGCTGTCACTAAAGCTTTGTATATAGTTTCCTTTCTAACGTTCATGGCAATCTTGAAAGTTACTTCTTATTATCTTCATTTCAGAGTTGAGGAAATTTAGGATCAGTGACTTGCCCAAGGTTAATAACAGAGCTAGGATGCAAGGCCAAATCAGCTGGACGCCAGGGCTCCTGCACTTGTATCATACTCTGGCACACATTTCCACTTTAATTTGCTCACACTCAGACACCATGCACACTTATACACAGCCTATAAATTGTTAATCACACCCCTGCAGCCACATACCTAGCACATTGTGCAACAGTGCCACCCATAGATTTTGTCTAGAACCTTGTGGCTTTCAAGTACAAACATGTACCATAACTGGTTCACACACCATGTCTTCATTGACTGAGCTATTCCCACACCCACCCACCTCAGCACACAGAAGCATATACATGTGCTTATGGAGGCAGGTTAGAGTTGTAAACTATGCTATAAAGGTGACCCACCACAACTTCACAGGTTTGGGAAGAGGCCTCTTTGATCCTCCCATCCTAACTGGACACTTCACACAAGGGTTGTCCTTTGCCCCAAGATGAAGAACCACATGCACGCTGAGAAACAGAATTATGAATTAGATCCTGGGCTCTGGATCTCCCCTGCGCTTAAGCACCTTTCCCAATTTCCTAACATCTGGGTCCTTTCTTTCCTCTCTTTATTTTCCTATCCTACTATTTCTCAACAACTCATCCACATTCTATTTCTGAGCTAGGGAAAAGTAAACAGACAAAAGTGAAGTAACTTTTTTAGAGTGGTTGGGCTGGACTCAGAACTCGGAGTTCTCCGATGTGATGCTAGAGATTGCCTGCTGCCATCTATCTTGGGAACGAAATCCAAAATAAGCCCCTGCCTGTCCTTGTGTCTCTTCTCTCCAGCCCAGTCCAGCTGATGGAAGGTAGCAGGGCTGGGGAGGGGAGTTTAAGGCCACCCTCTGTGGAAACCATTCGTGGATTGTTTTCCAGGCAGTTCCCGGTAGTTCTTTCTTCCTAGGGATTGAGGGTCTCACCCTCCTTACAGTAGGTGAACACCAAAGGTGAGATTTTTTTTTTCTCATTCACTCTCTGCCCGTCTCCAAACTTCTCTGGTTTCTCCTACCCCGCTTTCCAGGGCATTTCAGTGGAAGAACTGATGGCAGGGGTAGAGCTGGTACCTCGTTAGAATTTGGAAGATCCTACCAAAATGTCAGCTTCAGGAGCCCAGATCATTGTTGGAGAAAATAGAGATGAGTGGAAAGGAATCAACTGGACAGGGCTTCAGATTTAATGGCTTGTCAGGCTCCCTGCTGGATTGTAACAATTTGACATTTTAAGCCCAATGAGTGTCAGTTGCATCTTTATCATGAAAAAGCCAGTCTTTGACATGGTGCTTTAAATGTATTAAAGTATATTTTCAGCTTGTCTGTAGTGGCTGTGTGGGGAGGCATTGCCCACACAGTTTGGTAAACTTGTCTTCGGGGAGTAACAATTTAGGCCAGATGTGTGGTCCCATTAAAGGAGAAGTCTGCTTTGGCTGGCTGGCATGTGGACCTGGAAATGATGCCTGGTTAGTATTTAAAGGCAAGATCCACTCCGCAAACTCCTTGGGTTCCGGGGAGGTGGGTTCTGCAGGGGAGATACTGCCAAAAGAGGCTCTGATGTCTGCCCCACCTCTGGCTGGCTGGGATTCAGGGCAGGCCAGGAGTATGACTTCTGTGGGAACCTGAAGGTAGGTCTTCTCTTCTCTCAAAGCACAGTGCTCCCCCATCCCTTGTTGGGGTTGTGGGATGAGAAGAGATGCATCCCCTACCCCATTTCAACTCCCAGCCTCCATAAAGACAGGAGAGAAGGATGAGATAGGTACATCAAGGTGACTCCAGGGGCGGCCACAGCCTGATCTCTATAGTTGAGTTCACCATTGAAGCCTGTGTTTTCAGGAAACCCAGAAGCCTCAGTGCCTTGCTTCTTCTAGCAGCAGGCTTGAGGTCTAAATGGATAAAAATAAATCTCCCCATAAAAATAACTGCTGAATGTGGGAAAGTAGAGTTGTGCCCTTTCTCCCTACCATGGCAAGAGGTAGGGCACTTCGTCCACCGCCAAAATTTCTGGTTGGGCTGTTGCCCGGGGCTGGCTGCCCCAGGGGCTTCATAGCCCCTTTTCCCTTCTTAACCCACCTGCCTTCTTGACTTCACAGCTTCCCTGCTTCTTTAGCTCTAGACTAGCTCCTCCTAGCTGGGTGTCATGGCCTCCTCAGAGCAGGTCAGTCTTGGCATGGCTTTCATCACTGTGGACCCTGTCTCCACCCCATCTCTTGCCTGAAGAAAATGCAGTCAGCCTTGTCTCTCCCTTCAGTGTTGGACAGAATATGTTCCTTTGGCCTCTTGAGCGCTCCACCTTGAGTTTCCCAAAGCACCCTTGCCGTTTCTCCCCACTTCCTTTGAATGCAAACTGCATCTCTGCCCAGTCTGTCTAGAACAGCAACCGCCTACCCACACCTGGAACCAGTGCTTTAAGATGGCCTTTCTCCTCACTGTTAAGAAGGGAACTGTCATTTTATTAGCGGTTCCACCCCAGTTACATCCTTTCCAGGGATTTTTAAACTTAAGACCAAAGAGTGTCCCTCCAGCAGTGGACACTGAAGAATGGGGCTCAGGAAATATCAGGGGCCATATTCCCTGCCTCATGGAAGAAGCCTGCCAGTAGGAAAGAGTACAGCTTGCATTCAGAGAGAGGCAGAGAGGAAAACTGAAGAGAGTCCTGGCAGCATTCAAGTTAACTGTACGCCATATCCTACGGTACTCTTGCTGTTCCTACAATGAGTTAGTTACATGACTCATTATGTATGCATGCATACGCTAGATTGTTGGTTTTTTTTTTTTTTTTTGTCATATGTCCTAAGGAGGATAGAAATATAGAAAGCAATATAGAAGCTCTTTGAGCCGTTACCTACCATTTGGGTTCACTCATGTCAGTGAACTTTATTCATTGCTGAATACCCACTATTCAATTCAGTACACATTTCTTGAATGTCTACTGTTTCAGCATCCACTGGGCCCAAGTAAGGTAGACAAAGATAATAAAACTTATAGTTTAGTGAAAGAAAAAGATACACTCATAGCATAAATAACCACAATAGAAGGTGTTATAGTTATTCCTTTAAACATATTTATTGAGTGCTTACTATGTACTACTTGGTAGTACATGTTAAAAGATGAAATATGAAAATACATCCGTGGAAATTCCAGGAATGACTCCTTCTGACAGGAATGTTAGAAGGCTTTAAAAAGGGGATGATATTTGGAGATACATGGAAAATCTCGAAGAGTAAACTTTAAACTGTTTTGGATGGGGGTGGAACAGTGAGAATAATGACATGATCGAAGGTGCGGAGGGAGAAAAACAGAGTAAAGCCTGGACAGATAGATTGGGACTGAACTCTTGAGGGTCCGGAGTGGCTTCATCAGGTCTGTGGTTAGTGAGCTGGCTGTGGCAGCTGTGTGTAGGGTGACAGATAGGGAACCTAGGTGGCAGGCAGGGAAAATCTGGGCCCAGGGCAATGCGGGGAAATTTTATAGTTATACATGTGTGGATGAAAAATGCGCTATGTAATGATCTTAACTGAAAGTAACCTTAGAGGGTGATCTGATCATAAATTCCTAACTGGGCAGGTCATGGTGGGTAATCACGCCTCAGGCCTGTAACTTCCCTAGTAAAAGATTATCTTTGCCTTATGCAAGCCCTGTTCATTGTTTTTGTGCATCTAGGTTAATAAACCCTTGAAAAGCTGTCTTTTTAGATCCCTTGGAGAGGTAACCACCCTCAGGAGAGAACATAGTCTTGTTCACTACCCTCTAATCCAATCACAGAGATTTCCTTGCCGTGCTTTCTGCCACCTTCATATAATCTTCCTGATGTTCCCGCCTTAATTTCTTTTGTATTAAAGAAACTGCAAACTGTCCCATTGGGAAGCATTCTTTTGTTTGTTTGTTTGTTTTTGTTTGTTTGGTTGGTTTTGGCTGTTGAGATCTTGCTTCTAGGCATGTCCTCTGTTTGGCTCAAATAAACCCTAATACATAAAATTTTCCTACAAGTTTAGACATTCTTACCTTAACATATGACACAGTCCCTGTCTTTTAGAAGCCTCTATATAGTTGTGGAGACACATAAAAAAAAAGAGACAACAAAACAAAGTGTGCGACTAAGTCTAAAGCTGGATGAAAAATCCAATGACTGTAGTGAAAGGGAAGCTGGAGATGGGCTGGAGCTTTTGAAGAAGGCTTTTTATAGTCGATGGAACTCCAGCTGGACTTTGACATTTTTCCAAGTGTCTCATTTGTCATTCCTCTACAGAGCAGGCCTGGTGATGGCTGAAGGCAGTGTGGGCAAGAGACATTTATCCAAGCAACATCTACCCTCATGACCTTTGTCTGTTCTTAAACATAACTCAGGGCAAAGCTACCGATGAAGTGGAAGCTGGTTCTAGGAAGACTGAGCTTGGGAAACTAATTTAGCTGCAAGCTGGTCCACAAGAGTGCCAGTTAAGGGGCTGGGGGTAAAAGTGTTAGACGGAGATATCAAGGCAGAAACCCATGGAATTGGCTCAGCAAGATGATAGGAGATACAAGAAGGCTACAACTAGTTAGCCATGGTTCACCCTCCCAGACAAGCTCATAAATAGTCAAACAACTAACTCTGAAGTCTTTGCTTTAGAAACTAGATAGGGAGGACTGTGCTCCTAGAAGACAATAGTGACTTCAGCTGGGAGGGTCCAAGGAAGATAAGGATGGATGGTTCTAGCTTAATTAGTATGAGAGATAAACAGATTGAAGCAGCTGTCTTGGCAGCAATAGCAGCAGCAAAACCAGCAATTTTTCCGCTGTAGGAACCTTGCTGGGCCCTCCACAGGAGGCTTAGTTTCTGGCTCACACCCTTGCTGAGTGTGGGTGGTCATCTATACTCAACAAGCAACAATTTCATTTTTCTCACTTCCTGCAATTTCTGTGGAGAGGACTGGATGGACAGCCTTTACTAAGGTCATTAGAAAGCATGTCAGAATCTGCAAGGGTGTGATGCATAATTAAATCAAAGGATGCTTTCTCTGCTGTCTTGGAGGAGTGGTCTCAGAGGATCACTGGTCTGTCACCACAGAAGTCTTTTTGGCTCAACTTTGGTTTGTTGGATTTTTGGTGTTTTGTCGTGTTGTTGGTTTCATGCTCTGATTCTGACGATAATGAGGTTTAGAAGGAGTGCCGAGTTCCGTTCTATTCTTCCATCTCAGGCAGGCCTCCTGTCAGAGGGGGTTAAGGAGAGAAGGCATCTGAACTGGGCAGTAAGAGTTTGATTCCATGGGAAAACCCTGTGTGCTGGGCTGTACGCTCCTGCAGGAAGGAGTTGTCTCATCCTCATCTTTGCATTCCTTGTGACTTTGCATGTCAGTGTCATCTGGGGCGCACTGGTAGGTGGAGTACAGAATCTGATGTGGGAAAGCAGACCCAGAGGAGGTGAGACTGGAAGCATTTTTGGCCCTAGGTCCTTTGATGATATGCAGGACCAGTTTGATTTACTAGGGAGCATAGCTTGCTGTTCCAATTTCACTCTGGTTCAATTATTTTGGAAGCTGCAGTAGCTTGGTTTTAATTTCACTTTGAACTCATTAACTAGTTTTTTTTTTCTTAAACTCAAGTTTTGTTCATGATTTGTTTTTCTAACAAAATATTTGCTTCTCATTTATTTCAATGTACAGCAAATTAGTGCCATTTAAAAATAGTTTTTGAAAACAAGACCCTTACATATGCTGCCTACAAGAGATTCACTTTGATCAAAAGACACACGCAGATTGAAAGTAAAGGGATGGAAAAAGATATTTCATGAAAATGGAAACAATGAAAAAAATCTGGGGTAGCAATACTTATACCAGACAAAGTAGACTTTAGAGCAAAGGCTATAACAAGACAAAGAAGGACCCAGTAATCTTACTTCTGGGTATTTATCTGAAGAATCCAAAATACTACTTTGAAGGGACATGCACATCCATATGTTCATCGCAGCATTATTTACAATAGCGAAGATACGGAGGCAACTCGGGTGTCCATCAGTGGATGAATGGATAAAGAAGAGGTACATATGTACAATGAAATATTACTTAGCCATAAAAATTTTTTGAAAGAAAGAAATCTTGCCATGTGCAACAACATGAATAGACCTAGAGGGTATTGTGCTGAGTGGACTAAGTCAGACAGAGAAAGACAAATGCCATATGGTTTCTCTTGCATGTGAAATCAAAAGAACAAAGTAAACAGAGCAAGAAAAAAAATGACGTAGATGATAGAGGCTTTGTTCATCCCTTTTGCGACTGAATCAAAGTTGTGACAGAAACATGGAACAAATAGCAAGGAAAGTCGCCTGGAATCTAGATGAACAAGCCCTACAACTAGGAAGAGAAATAAAAAATCACCCAGCTACAGGAGGAGGTAAAACGGGGGTGAGGATGCAAGGCTGCCCGGTCCCCAACACAGTGGCTGAGTGGGGGCTACAGCAGCAGCAGCCAGCAGCTGCAGACGCCTCTTAAGGGGACCGTGTCCGGGAGCAGACTTTCACGGTGACAGACCTACTCGCTCTGAGTGCCAGCGCCGGGTTGGCTGTGCAGGGTCGCCAGGGACTTACAGGGGACACTGAGTTGTCAAGGTGAGGACAGGCGGTGAGGATCTCTCCCAGACATAAGTGCTGACAGTATCCATTGTTCCTCTGTTAAGCCCTCCCCGCTCCCAGCGTTTGGACACAGCACCGCCATAGCTGAGACGTCATCAAACTGGGTAACAGAGGTCGCTCCGCCTAGAGGATTCCCTGAAACTCTGCCTCCCCCAACTCATGGCCCCACCCAAGCTATATCCAGTTGTGTCTTTGGTGAGTCCCATGCTCCTTGCTGAGCAGCACCAAGACTCACACTGATGGCCACTGACTTTGTTTTCTGGTGTGGTTTCTTGGGGCAACTATAAGCATAGCATCTGTGGATTGCTTGCTGAATCTTAACAAGTGGCCCTGTAGGGGCACTGGCAGGGGCTAAACTTGGCCTGCAGCCGAACCCCTCTCAGGATTGTGCTACTGGACACCTATTACACAAAGCAGCACTAATAAGACTGAGAGACTTAGGAGTTTTGTTTAGTACATGGAAACAGACACAGAAAGGCAGCCAAAATGGGAAGACAAAGAAGTGGAAACCATATAAGAGAACAGAACAGAGATCCAGGAAAAAAGGAGTCAAACAATCTAACAGATGCAGAGTTCAAAACACTGGTTATAAAGATGCTCAAAGAACTTATGGGAAGTATAGATGAATTCAGTGAGAATTTTAACAAAGAGATTAAAAAAACACATAAAAATAGAAATGGAAATTATAAACGGGAACTA
>NW_006443119.1:2838884-2841362 GCF_000325575.1 Pteropus alecto
AGTGGGTGGAAAAAGATATTGCCTTGATGGACCTAGAGGGTATTGCACTGAATGAAATGAGTCAGGTAGAGAAAAACAAATATCACATGATTTCACGTACATGTGGAATCTAAAGAACAAAATAAACAACAACAACAAAAGCAGTAATAAACTCATAGATACAGAAAATATTTTGAAGGCTACAAGATGGGAGCAGTTGGGGCAGACGGGAAAAAAAGGCAAAAAGATTAAGACATACAAATGGATAGTTGCATAGACATGGAGATGTAGAGTGTAGCATGGGGAAGATGGTTAATAATGTTGTAATAAATATGTAAAAAGAAAAAGGGGTACTAGATTTAGTGGTGTGGTTGCTTTCAAGTTATGTGGATTTCCGATCACTAGGCTGTACAACTGAAACTGATATATTGTATGCCAAATGTAATTGAAAAAAAAATTCATTGAATTGTACAATGTAAATATGAGCAACTAATTGTCTATTATATTGCAATTAAGCTGGGGGAAAAATGTAAAAAAAAATTTTTAAAAAGAGCAAAGTAAACAAACAGAAACAAACTCATAAATACAGAGAACATTTTGAGGGTTGCCAGATGGAAAGGGTGTGAGGGTCATTCTTCTGAAAGAGATTAAGAAATGCAAATTGGTAGTTACAAAATAGTCATGGGGACGTAAAGTATACCATAAGGAATTTAGTCAATAATATGTAACAACTATGTATGGTGTCAGATGGGTACTAGATTTATCAGGGTGATCACTTTGTAAGTTATATAAATGTCTAATCATTATGTTGTACACCTGAAACTAATATTATATTACATTATATTATGTGATATGCCCACTATAAGAAAAAAATTAATCATTTAAAAAAGAAGAAAACAGTTTTTGATTAATGGTTGTGCTCAGTAAAGCTGAAGAAGTGATGTGGAAACAAGTGATGACTTTTAAATTTAATTGTCAATGCTAATGAGAGTGTCAGCAATGCCTTAAGTGCTCATTAAGTTTCAAATAATATCAAAGAAAAGCCAATTGGAAGGATCCTTCATGGCCCCCATGTTGAACAAGAATAGTTTACAACCTGTCCCATCTAACAGGTCCCCTGTTCCAGAGTCTTTAATAATTCTGCTGTGTTTGCAGCTTGCAAAGTGTTTTTTGGTGTAGATTATTCAATTTGATCCTTGTAATAGTCCTATATGGGAGAAAGTCTAGGACATGAGTTATTATTCACATTTTACAGCTGGGAAGACTGAGGCTCAGACGAATGACTGAATTGCTTGAGATCACATAGCAGGGAATATAACAGAGGTCCTTTAAAGCTGGCCCATGGCTCTTGTCCGCTCCCTTGAGGAGACAGATCTTCTCACCCTCCACACCTCAGGCCGGTTCTTCAGGCCTCAGGATCCATGGACGTGGGGAGTACTGGGAGACATGGGAGACTTGGGGAGTACTGGGGAGAGCAGCCCTGGCTGGGAGGGGTGGTGGGAAGGGAGGGCAGCAGTGAACTTGCTTCTATTCTAGAATTGAATTCTAGCCCTGGTTCTCGGACACTGCTACTGGATTCCAGCGCCCCCCTCCCCTGCCCTCACCTTCAGACCTGGGGAGGACCAGAGGAGGTGGGCCCTCACAGAAACCCGGAGTGGAATTTACTTAGCAGGGGAGGCTCAGGCTGTTTCCTCTGGGATCTAGCCACCTGCAGACTCTCCCATTATTTAAGCAGCTCCTTAGCCCCATCTTCATGACCCCTTCCAAATACATAGTGAACAGAAGGCTTCCCACTGGGGCCTGAGCCAGTGCTCAGGCTGGACACTTACCTTTCAGTCATCTAACCAATTAATATGTATGGAGCGCCAGTGTACGCTGAATAATGCTCAAGCCACTTAACATGCACGATCTCTCTTCACTCTGGCAGTCCTCGGAAGTAGGTGTTAGTACTCTAATTTCGTGGGAAATGAAGCTCAGAGATGGCGCCGGCTCCACTCAGTCTGACTCTGGCCCCGTGCCCTGGCCCCTTGGTGCTCCTTGAACAGACATATGAGACTGGGCTCTGTCCAGACCCAACCCAGAGTGGCCAGGCAGGGACGAAAGAGCGATGTTTTAAATGTCTAGCTCCTCTGTGTGTCCATTTCAGCTTAACTTCCAGAAGACAGGAACTGAGAATGGTGAATTTCTGCGCCCGCTGCAAAGGCTCTTAGTGAAGGGAGAAGGAGAATGGAAGAGGGTAACCATTTAACCTGAAAAGTGGGGAGAGCAAGACCCCAAAGTGAAGGGAAGGGTTGTGAGAGCTGGAGTGGTGAATGTTTGACAAAAACTGCTTACTGCCCGACTCTTTGCCCCACCAGGCCCAACCTCTGGAGAAGGAGGCACCTTGTGCTCTGGGAGAAGTCACTCAGTCCATTCTCTGCCATGAGGCAGACCTGCACAGGGCTCCACAGGCAGAGAGCCCTCTTCTTCAAAATCCCCCCGAGGAGACTCTGCTGCCTT
>NW_006443119.1:2841498-2893384 GCF_000325575.1 Pteropus alecto
TTCCTGCTTTTGTCTATTAGAAGTGAGTACATTCTGCAGAAGGTCTAACCCGGGTCCTTCTCATTACAGATGCTATTGAACACTCACCAGGAACAGAAAGAAGACAACAGCTGAGATAGGGGCATTTTGCTGGGTCTTCCCCAGCACCCACTCCACACTGACATGCGTGGCTTGGAGATCTACCTCAGAGGCACCTTCGTCTCCCGGGACTGAGAGTGAAAGTGACGGTGAGAGGGCATCCTCCGGAGCCGAGAAGCGAAGAGAGATTGCTTTGGCTGGTTGCTCCAGTCTGGCTTTATTTATTTCCTCAGTTTCTTCTGGGATTCGGTGGTTTGGGGTGGGGAGAAAGTGTGCACAGAGGAAAAGCTATTTCTCTTTGCATTGCCTAGAGGGGTGTGGCGTTTCTGACCAAGCTACTGGCTACCGCATTCTAGTTTTGGTTTGCCAGGTTGCCTTTTGCAAAGTGCTCGGCTTCCATAGGCTCCCACATTGGTAGCTTGGGAGTAGGGGCGTGGATGCATGGGGTGCCTTTCCTGTGGTGGTGTGAAGCCTGGTTAATTACTCTGAGGGAAAGGCCAAAGGCAGCACCTTGAGCCAAGATCTTTAGGATAAGTTAGAAATATAGAACTAGATTCTGAAATAGGGTTCTTCTGACAAAAGGAGACCTCCTGAGGTCATCTGGTCCTTCCCTTCATATCCTAGGCAGGAGGGTTCTTGTCACCATTCAAATAGTAGCTGATTCTGGATCAAGAGAAAAAGATGATTCCACACTCTTGCCAGGTGGGCCACCACCTGTGAAGACCAGGCCTCCATTCCTGCACTTCGCATTGAATGTGGAGGCTGCAACAGCCCCTATAGTGTGTCGGACTGGACCACCTGCTTTCCAGGACTGCAGGGTATCATTTGCCACAGGAAGTCTCAGTGCCCAAATTGTCATTATCCTGAATTACAAGCAATGGACCATAACTTCTCTTTGGTAATTACCCCAGTGCAGTCGACACAATGTCATCTCCATGTGATAATCAGCCCGACATTAACAAACCTGTTAAGCTTCTTTCATGATAAAGTTTGAGGGACAGTAGTCACAAAATAACTGTTGCTCAAGTTGGCTTCCTCAGCAGTCCCTTAAGGCTTAGTTCAAATGTCACCTTCTCTGAGAAGACTTGCCTGAGTCCCCTCTCCCAAACTCAAGTCTGGTGACCCTCAGGCTTCCAAAGTATTCAGAGCTGACCTCAGCAAAGGCGCTTACTATGTACTATGGTGATTGTCTATCAATGTGTCTCCTTCCCGCTGGACTCCAGGCTCCTTGAGGGCAAAGATATCTTATTCATTTTTGTATTTCCAGCAGCTGGCATGGTTCCTGGCATAAAAGGTACCCAATAATTATTATAGCAAGAATAAATCAACAATTTGTGACTACACGAATGAATGTAAACTGCAGTTACTGCTGGAGGGTTTGGAGTTAGTCAGAAGAAAGGACATCCTAAATCACTAATAGAATTCCAGAAGCAAATAGGCCAAAAAGATTTGTTACCTGGAGATTTTTAAGAAGGAACAGTATACCATCTGCCTACTCTGGCCTCATCTTGGGTTTTGCCAGTCCTGGGGACATGGCCATTGGTCTCTGGTCACAGATACTGAGCAAGAAAGTTAAGAGTAGGATCAATGACTCTCCCTCTCGGAATTCAACCTCTCCTCCTTCATCTTTTTCTGCAGCTGCTGAGTGAGAACAACAGTTGAAGTGTCCAAAAACCTTTGAAATAGGAAATCTTAGGTGGAGGCAATCCCCACTGTGGATCAGATACTTCTGATATTCCAGGTACCGTGATAAATGTTTTAGTTATGCTATTGTATTTGAGCCTGTGACTGTTTGAAAGGTTAGAATCATTATCCTCATTTTATAGAAAAGGAAACTGAGGTCAGAGAGGTTCGCTAACTCACCCAAGGTTACACAGCTGGTATGTAGCCCTATTGGGTTTTAAACCTAGTTTTCTCATTCTAAAGCCCATGTATTTTCTTCCAAAGCCTGGGGTCCATGGCGCCTCGGACTTTCCTCCATCACTAGCCCCTGCCTCCGCTTGTCTTCTCATAACATTTAGATGTTTAGAGTTCACAAAATAGTTTATTATGGGTCTGGCATCTTGATGGATAAACTCAACCCTAACTAGCTAACTGACAGGTCTGCAGTCTCCAACAACCATGATGGTTTGGCATGGCCTCGCTTACACACCAGCTTCCACAGCCACGTTTCCAGTTCTCTCTCCCAGATTCCCATTCCATGGCCAGGAATCTCTCTCTCACCTTCTCCTGTCACACAGGAGGCAAAACTTCCTCTGTCTCGGCAGCAAAGTTACCTTGGCTTTCATTACAACTCTCTCAATTTGAAGTCATCAGATCCACTAAATTATGAAAACTAGAATCTTCCAAGTGATGTCTGCCCCGGAGAGATAAAATTTTTGCTAGCCAGTCTTCATTTTTCTTGAACTCACAGTTTTCCTAAATGCCTCGGATGTAGTTCAAGTCAAATGCACTTACCTGTGTCAGGCTCTGTTTTAAGACTGTGGAGACCAAGGTAGAGACGACTGACTGGCTCTTGGGGGCCAAGAGTTTGTCTGTGCTTCCTCAAGTCATCCAGTTCTTTAAATGTTTCGCTTAACCCTGACACGAACTTCAGTGGTTAACTGGATGTCTTCATAGTAAGAAACCTGACCCACTGATTCAAGATAGGGTCCGTAGTGGTCATGCTTTGTCTGCTTCTGGTAACAGCACTTTGATTTTTTTTTTTTTTAAATCTCTGCTCCCTCATGCTAATAAGATCTTGCAGTTTGGGAGCAATTGACCCAGGAATGGGCACGTAACCCAAGCCAGGCAAAGTCAACTAAATTCTCGGCCCTTCCACTGGAATTGAAGCTGGTCGGGTTAACCCCTGGGTTTGCTGGGGCCATCTTGCCAATGCTGCCTGAGAGTGCAATCAACATAGAAAGTTCACCTACACATGGGAGAGAAACCAGTCTTGACCACATCCTGAGAACTCTGTATGTAGCCAGGCCTGATATGCTCTCAGATTCAGCTCGAGCCGGGTATATTTGGGTTTTTAAAAATTGCAATGAGAAAAATCCTGACTGATTTTGGATCTGAGGCCCATGTTCATAAAAATATATATAAAAAAATGTTGCCTCTTCCTACTAGCCCCAGGGAACAGGAGTGAATTTCTCTTTCTCCTACATCTCCCGTTATATATTGACCTTTTAAAACTTCACTTCTCCTTCAAAGTTGTCCCTGGAGCTTGGTTCAATCTGATTTTATCAGGATCAGCGTATTAGCGTGTGTCCATCATGGAGTCGGGGCACGCCTCCAGACAATATTGTCTTGATAGGGCAAGCGAGGCCACAGAGGGATTCAAAAGCAGAGACGTGCCTTGGGACCCCTTGGCTCGGGGGGGGTGGTGGTGGTGGTGGTAGTGTGCATTGAATCCCAGGAACAGGGGAAGGATGCCAGATGTCTAAGACTGGTTGACGGAGCAGCGGTTGATTGATTGTACATGCTCCTGAGAACGCGTTCCCCCTGCACCTTCTGATTCCTCAGACTGAGGTAACGGCCTTCTTTGCCTCAAGAGCCTGGAACACATGGACTCCTTGCTCCCATCCTTTTCTCTCCAAGGCCTCGCAATGCAGAATATCAGCTGGGGGTGATTTTAGCCACAAGAGCAAAGGGACCTGGATTTAGCAGATATTCATATAAAATTTAAAGGCCATACCATTATGGGATTTCTCTTCCTACAAAATATTGTTGTAATACATTAGACTAACAGGACCCCAGGCTTTGGTGTACCAAGATAGATTTGTCAGTCACTCCCGTTTGCTTCCTCCCTCTGTCTTCCCTGGTGCCTTCACCCATCTTGGCTTCTGGCCAGCCCAGTGTTTGCAAGAAGCAGGACTTGTATTAATCACCTTCACAATATTTTTCCCCTCTAGCCTCCTCTTCATCTGGAGATTCTGTGCTTAGATGAGAGGCAGAGCATTCTAACTAGCAAACGCCTAAGGGAGGAAAGCTGAAGAATGTTTCAACCTAGGACTCATGAGGCAGCCATGCCTGCCAGGCTCCTGTGTCCCCTCTGAGAGCCTTTTCCAATCAGATAGGGGACGAGTACCTTTATAGCTTGGTCAAGGCCCAATCCACAGGTGCCTCCTCAGGCTGGGTACTGACTTGGCTGGGGTCCTTCTGCATTTGAACTGTTCCCTAAGGGCCACCATCCCTCATGGACTCCAGACAATTGGCTCTCCTCTGAATTACCTGCTGCTGTGCTCTATCAGGCTGATTAGATACCCAGCACCAACTACTTTCACATGAGCACAGAGATACGGTTCACTTGGACTCTATTCCTAGCCTGCCTGAGGTTTTCTCCAGCCTCTCCTGTGCAGCAGCATCTGCGTTGCTGTCTCAGGCTGGCTTCATCTGGTTATTTCCTTTCCTACAGGCCCAAGTCACCTTGAACTAGATTAGTATCTTGAAAAGCAGTAAGATGAGAGAGAAAAAGGCTCTAGGCCCCCTCTGCAGGGCATTTGGCTGAGGTGATGGGAGGCTCATTCATGCCTGCTCATCCCAACCCTGACTGACCAGTAGCACAGAGCAGCACGGGTGGCCTGGACTCAGAGCCACCTCTACCCCGGACGCAAAACCTGATATCGTTAGCCTAGTGCTTTAACTAAGCTTGGCTCATTCACTTACTCAAAAATAGCTTTTAGCATCAAATATATGCCTAGCTTTGTCATAGCTGCAGGAAGAAATATAGAAAATCTACGGTGTTGTTAGGTATAAAAATTTACACCCATTAAGAATTACCCAACTACATAATAAGACAAGATGTCCCAGAGTGGTCTGAGGTTTGTTGAGTGGATCAGCAGGGAAGTGCTGTGGGAATTCAGAGGATGTTGAGATGACTGGGAGCTGGGATTGTCAGGAAAGTCCATCAGGAGCTGATGCAGCTCTGGATGCTTTCAAGGATTTAGACCAGGTGGAATGGCTGGAATCGAGGCACGGAGATCTTTTCTGCAAAGAACATCAGAGTTGAGGTCAGTCTAATTGAAGCGAAGGGTTCTTGTCAGGGGCAGCAGAAGATGAGGACAGACTGCAACCCTTCTTTCTTTAACTTTGGGGAAAATCAAGAACTCAGCTATCAGAGTAAGTAACATTTATTGCTATAGCCCTTTACACAGATTAACCTATTTAATTCCTAAAATGATGCTGTGAAATTGGCATTATTATTATTCCCCATTTTTAAAGATAAAGAAGCTGGTGCTCAGGGAGTTTGAGGCCCCAGAGCTATGTCAGGATTTGAACCCACGGGTCCTTAAAATACTTGCTTTTCTCACCATGTCATACTGCCTACCCCACCCTACATCTCTGACCCCTTTTTCCTGTGGGTCCTGATGACTCATACTCTTTCTTGGCAGACATTGCGGTTTTTGATAACGTGGTAAATAAAGTCATCTCGATGCTGCTGCTGCTGCTGCTGCTTTTGCCATATGCCATTGTCCTCATGTCCCTTCTCCTCATGGCTCCTGGCCGCTGAAGCAAGAGCTCTGCAGCTGATGTTGCCTGTCGTTTGGTTTTATAGTCTTTTCTTTGAAAGAACAGAGACCAGGTTCCCCAGGTGCTGAGCCAAGGTCATTTAAGAGATATGTTCAGTTATCTAAAAAAAAAAGTCTTATATATCAAGAACCCATGCCCTTTTCTCAGCATGAGTCTTCTGCTTTTCTAGGGCTCCCCATGCTCATAGTACCTGGGGCAGACTTCACCTTCCATTTTTGTTTGAAGCCTTAAGCCTGAGCATCAATCCCAAAATCTTTTTCTCGGTGCCCTCCTGGTCCTTAGGAATGTGATATATTGGTTGTCAATGTCCATTTCCCAGAATTCCCAAGTGGCTGTGCAATTAGGCACACACTGTAATCCTTGCTGGAGGACTCATGGAGGGCAGTAACACCAAGAAAAGTGGAAGGAGGCTGATGTATACTGAATAACTTCTACAGCTAGGCACAGTGCCTTACATATATTTTAAAGTTTAATTACAGTTGTAGGATATCAGTGCTATTGACCTCATTTTGCAGTTGAAGAAACTGACACTCAGAGAGGTTGAAGTAGTCCACCCATGAAGGGCAGAACCAGGATTCCCTTGATTCTGAAGTGTCCTACTGTATCCAGCTTGAACTTTACGCTTTAGGCAACAGGGAATAACTGAAGATACCAAGGAACTAAGAGGCTAAAATAGTATCTTAGGAAGATTAATCTGACAGCAGTGAGTGGGATGGATAGGAGAGAAGCAAGGCCAAAACTGTGGGGACCAGTTAGAAGGTTACTGCAATAATGTCACCTTGAGATACCCCTAGGAGGATGGCAGGAGCTCAAAGAAGGGCCAGTTGTAAGAGACATTGAGAAGCAGAGATCAGCAGCTCTTGGTGGCCGAGTAGACCCAGACGCGAGGAAGAAGCCCTTCTTTCTTTCTGATCACTTAGGGTCCCACTGGGTGTTGGTGGCCTGTGCCGGGGGTGAGACCCAGCTGTTATTTCTGCTCAAGAGCAGAGCACATGTGTAGTGAGATGGAGCCTTGCTCAGCTCCTTGGCAGGACTGGATGAGGTTGGCTGCTCTTCCTGGGCAAGGCCCACGCCTTTGAAAGGTCTATTTATCCAGCCCAAGAGAATGCCTCATGTGTGCTCAATAAACAGTAATTGGCAGTGGTGAGCTCAGAGCATCTCTAAAAGTGAGCGAGCAATCACTGTTTACGAGCAACTCCTCTCTTGAGCTGAAACAGGCACATGGTTAATGAGTCCTCCTCCACCGATGGGAAACCGAGGCTCCGAGATTATGTGGCTTTCCCAAGGTCATCTGAAGAGTCAGAAGGCAGAGTTATAATTCACAGTCCCCAGCTTTGACCTGGAGTCCTGCTGCTTTCCCTAGCTCTTCTCTCTTTGGTGTCTGACAAATAAGGGGAATTAATGATAAGCCTTCGCAGGAGTACAGCAGTCTACAATTTACAAAACTGCTTCCCATCCATCATCTCATTTGATCCTCTCAATGACAGGGCATTATTGTACTCACTTTACAGATGAGGAAACTGAGTCTCAAAGAATTTAAGGCTATGGTCATTCCATTGTGAGTAATAGAGCTGGAATTCAAATAAGGCTGACTCCTAGGTCCACAGCTCTTTCCAAGAGGCCATGTGAATAAGAAGGCAAATAAAAAATCAAACAGCAAAGAGGAGAAACGGGGTTCAGGGAAGGGTAGTGAATACAGCTTAGATGGTATCAGAGATCTTCAGGTTAAACATAAAGAAAGCTTCTGGGTAGCAAAGATTGTTCACTATAGGCACAAGCTACCTCTCCAGACCCTGCTATTCTCCCCCTTGAAAGGTGCCTGTCCCATGTCCCATACCGTCAGAGATCTGTGCTCTATGTTAACATACTAGTGATACTAATTACCCTTTTCGAACTCCTACTATGTATCAAACATTTAGAATGTTGACACAAGAACATCCAAACCTATTGAAAATTTTGCAAGAGTTTACTTCAGCTAAACTGAGGACATGCCCTGAAAAAAGGTCTCAAACTGCTCTGGAGAATGGAGCTTGGCATCTCTTTTTATTCACTTGGAATCAAAGGAGAGAATGTAAGGAAAATTAATGAAATCCATTGGTGGTAGATTAAGGAGGTAGACAAAGTAAGGAGGAGAAATCCCTATGGTTGGATAAAAATCAAAATGAAGAGTTATATTTCTTTCACATTGGTGGGTTACAAGATAGACAGTATTTAACATTTATGGACATAGGGATGCTATACAGGTAATAGGATCTTGTGCTCCCTTGAGGGTGGTTACACCTCCAGGGGCCTGAAAAAGAGGATTAGTCTGACATTTCAAAGGTGTATTAACCTAGGCGTACAAGAACAATGGACAGAGCTGGCTTAAGGCAAAGATAACCTTTTACTAAAGAAGTTGATTGCTGGAGTGTGACTACCCACCTTGATCTGCCCAGTTAGGAATTTATGATCAGATCACCCTGATCTGATTTATTACAAAGCTCTTTTTTTTGTGCATAAAAACATGATCTTTAATTCTCAATAGCCTCCGTGAGACTCAGAGAAGTGAAGTGACTTGCTGAAGGTAATGCAGCACTAAGTAAGAGAACCAGGACTCCAGCCAGGTCTCTGATCCCACGGCTGGAGCTCTTGACCTGCCAGCTGTGGATCCCGGTGGCTGATGGCCTACTGGGGCGGGCTGGCTCAGGGGTCATTCACTGCAGTGAAAGGAGCACGAAAGTTAGAGACGAAAGACCTGAGTTCAAGTTCAAGCTGTACCACTCGCTAAACTGGGTTCCTCAAGCAAGTTACGTCAACATTCTAGTAACCTATCCTGATGTCATAATTGTGAAGATCAAAAGTCGTAGTGTGTTCGAACCCTGCAGTTAACTGTAAAGTGTCCCTCAGATGTTGGATATGATTTTATAGGAGGTCTTCTAGAGGTATTGGACTGGGTTAACATAAAGACACGGCTATAGTGGTGGGGATTACAGACACCACAGCAGGCTGGTGAGATGTTTTGGTGAAAGGGCTCTTTCAAAGTTACTCAGGTCACATTACGAACAACTGCTGGCTTCACCTATGGCTAAGAAGGGCTCTGTCTCCTTGCTCCAGGAGGTCCTAATCCATGGCAGCGTCTTGACTTGTCTGGTCTCCTGGGCTCCAAATCCACCCTTTAAATTAACCTGCAGTTCAGTTCTCTCTTGAAGAGCTTACTCACCTCTGGAGAGAATAGTCCAGCATACTTGGAGGTCCCCTCCCAGCCCGCACTCAGCCCAGGGCCTGGTGCCTAAGGAAAGGAAATAGCTCAATTATAAACTCATCCCAGTGGAGCCTGTAATGGAAACATTGATAGACCCTTCAAGACTAGACACCAGCTCCAGCAGCTTTTTGCTTTTTTCTAAACCTCCAGCTCTGAGCTAAATATAATTGCAGGAGGGAAGGTGATGTGGATTTGGAGGGTGGGGAGGGATGAAGGGCAGTGAGGGAGGAAGCAGGGAGGACAATGGGAGAAAGAAAGGAAATGAGAAAATACGAAGAGGCACAGAAGAGAGTTTCAAGGAAAGAGACAGAAAAGAGTGAGCAGGAGAGATGAAGAGAGCGACCACGTGTTGGCAGTAACTCACGGTCCTGTTGCGGGAAGCATGGGGTGACCCCAGGCGAGGCCCCGGGTCTGGCCGCCTGCTGAAAACCTTTGGTTATTGTTTTTCTGCTGCAGCGATGATTAGACCAGAGACAATATGCTTCTCCAGACCCCTACCCGCCTGCCCACGTCTTCATGACGAGCCAGGCCTGGCATTAGCTTAACCCCACGGCAGTATTTAAGGCAGCCTAGGGGCCCAGCCAGTCTGCCTTTGGCCGTGGTTAGGGGGTGGGTGGTTCTTCCCCATAATAGTGATGGCGGCAGTGTGGTGTGTCCTTCAGGTAAGTAAGCTGTGGGGCTTGAAGACGGCCTGGCTGAGTGAAGGTGGGAATGTGATATCGTGTAGTGACAGGGTGCAGCCTCAGAGTCTCGGGAGAAATCTGCTCCCACAGCTTCAAGCACTACCTGCCCAGGCCATGGAGATAAAGCTGTCTGAAGCACTGGTGCAGAACCAGGTCAGGAGGGTCAGACTCAGCTGAGCTGAGCCAGACTCAGCCAGCACTTGTGACCTGGCTTGACTGGTAGGGCGCGAGGTGCCCAGAGGTGAGGACTTTCGGGAGGAGAGAGGGAAGCTGCTAAAGCCTCAGCACAAGAGAGGAAAAGCAGGAATTGGGGAGATTTGAGAAATTCACTGCATTTTGGTCTCGAACTCCAAACCATGCAAACAGCACAAGCAGCTAGGTCTGCTTTCACAACGGCTACTTTCGGGTGCATAGCTCTGGCCCTTTCGATGTGGGCTGAGGCTCTCTGATCAAGTCCCCTGCTCTGTGGAGTGGCCTTGGGGGATCCGGAGGAAGGATGGGTGCGCTTTGCTGCTCTAGGCCCACAGCACTCAGTAGCTGCTCACTAAACATTTGTGGATGGTGGCATAGGGCCTCAGAGGAAGCAGGAGACTGGAGCCCTCGACTCTTCCTCACTCCATTTCCTTTTTCTCCCAGATTTCTGGGAGGGAGAAATAGGCCAGGAAAGAAGGGAAAAGAGGTGTGTTCTCTCACTGGCAAGAGCACAGGAAGAGACGGATAAATGAGCCTGGTCTCCCTTCTCCCAGGCTCCACCAGAGCAGAACAGTTCCTGTCCTCAAGGGAAGATCAGCCATTATTTATGAGCAGCTCTGGAGGGGGCTCAGTGGGGATCTCCATCTTTGCTTCCTCCCCCCCCTCCAGCTGGGGGAGGAGGAGGGAGCTGGTGGTGCCTTAAACCTTGTGCTTTCTTAAAGTCACAGGTGCTGGAGAGCCTGCGTCCAGCCCACGCCGCAGCTCTTGGCAGCTTCCAGTGCAAAGGAGAGAGGCGAAGTTCACACATTCTGCAGGGAGAATCTGCTGATGACCAAGAATGAGACCCCCACCTGAGGGAAACCCCCCAGCTGGGGGAGGAGGAGGGAGCTGGTGGTGCCTTAAACCTTGTGCTTTCTTAAAGTCACAGGTGCTGGAGAGCCTGCGTCCAGCCCACGCTGCAGCTCTTGGCAGCTTCCAGTGCAAAGGAGAGAGGCGAAGTTCACACATTCTGCAGGGAGAATCTGCTGATGACCAAGAATGAGACCCCCACCTGAGGGAAGGGAGGAGCTTGGGGTTTTCTACACCTTGTGTTCTCTGGGACAGCTTTTCTGGGCTCTGCTAGTGTCAGCCCCAAATAGAGCCAGTAGGATAGATGGAAGTTCACCTTACCAGTTGGCACAAACCATGGATAAAGGCTTGGAATTTGAGGAATGGGTAGAGACTTGGGTATAAGAGGAGGGTAGAAATAAACATTTCTGTATGACAAGTTTAGGGGTCAGGAAACACTGCATGAATAGCCCAGGCTCTCAGCTGGCTGGAGAAAAATAACCCAGGGTTCAAGACCCCAAAGAGAAAAAGGAGAGAATGAGAGGCCAAGAAAGAGTTAGAATGTGGCGGTTAGAGGCGCTGGAATGGGAAAAGAAGGGAGAAGAGAAAATAAAAAACGACTAAATGGTGAAAATTCAGGATAAAGATGGGGGCGCCAAAGGGTATACAAGCAAGGTAAAGAAAAGCAAGGCGAGGTTAGAGAGCCGGAGGCTGGCGGACACGGAGAGGCAGGGACCGAGGGGGACAGAGACACCGCATGCAAGGCAGGAAGACACACCCTGAGGAGCAGGGGGAAAGGCAGGGCACAGAAGAACAGTGGGAGAGACGGAAAGAGAAGGAAGCTGAGGAGAGACGTGGGGAGAGGGAGTGGGGAGAGGAGGAAGTCCCCCACGCCCCCAGCTCCGAAAGGGGAAGGCTCAGGGCCCGAGTCTATGAGTCTATCACGTAGGAGGGGAGGCTAGGGAAGGGAGGACAGCCGCCAGCAAAGGAGACATTGCTGCTTTTCTCTCTCCTTCATTTCAGTAGGTATAAATAATACATTCCTGAGGAGCTGCCTTTGACAGCAATTAAAAAAGCATTTATGCTTCCAGAGAAATTGAAATGATTTCCTCCCACCTCCCTACACTCACTGGGCAACGGTCCCTAGCAATGATCTCCCTGGCGGTGTGCAGTCCAAAGTGGGGACACAGGAGGGAGGGGATGGCCAGGGGCCAGGGAGGATTCTCCACCCCCTCCTAGCGGTAGAATATCTGAACGCTTTATACCAGGCTCCAGTGTGTGGGTGGCTGTGGGAGATGTGGGTGCAGAAGCTGGGGATTTTAAATGTGGCAAGATCAAAAATCTTTCCTGATTACTAACCCTCACCAAAAAGGAGAGGGAGGCTGACCGCCTCTTTAGTCTTCTGGCTGGAGGTGACTCTTGTCTCTCTTTGCTAAAGTACCGAGAATCTGGGAGGTTGAGCTGTGAGGGCTGCTTTCCAGAACTGACTTCAATTCAGCAGATCTTTACCAAGCATCTGCCAGGACCGGTGACAGCTACGAGGGTGTTTCAGAGATGAGTAAGAGGGTCTCTCTCTTCCAGGAACTTATTTTCTGGTGGGCAAGGGGCACGTGGAACTACACAAAGAACTTGTATAGCAGGCAGATGGTGTGAAGAAGCATTGGGGGTTTAATACATCAATGGAGGAAGGGGTTGGAGAGGGCGAGAAGGACAGAGCAGTGACAGAGATATTTTCCCAGGAAAGGGAGCTGACAGGGGAAGCGATCATGGCTCCATCTCATCAATACGTCCATGAGCCAGGTTTGTGTTGCGCATTTTATATACGTTACCTCTTTTACCTGAACCCTCACAGCTACCCTACAAGGAGGCAAATACTTTAACAGACTAGGAAACCAAGGATTAGAGAGGTTACACATCTTGTTGGAGGTCACACAGCTGGTAAGTGACAAAGCCAGGGTGAAAGATACGAAGCTACTCCTCACCATTCTATTCTACTTCCCCCTGAGAATGTTTCATTCCATAGTTTACTGATCAATTCCACGTCTAGGGATTTATACTACAGATACCCTTGCACATGGGTACAATGACATTATGTACAAAATTTCTCACTGTAACATTCTTTTCCATAGCAAAAGATTGGAAATGACATAACCGTCCATCATAGGGGACTGGTTAAATAGATTTGTAGACCATGGGATAGGATACTCTGGAGTCACCGGGAGAAATGAAGAGCACTGCCTGTATCGGTATGGAATAATTCCCAGAACATACTGTTTAGTAAAAAATGCAAGCGCTGAGCAATGTGTATAATATTCTGTCATTTGTTTTAAAAGGATGGGAGAAAGAATATTTATACATAATGACTTATTTTGCATGATATATATATGGAAGGAGATGCAGATAACATGTGTTGCTTCTGGGAAGAGTAACTATGTGTTTGGGGATCAAGTATGGAGGAAAACTTTCGTGGTATGCTCTTTAGTAATGTACAAGTATTGTACTTTTTAAATATATGATCTATTAAAAATAAAGACATAGAACTAAAATAAGCTGGATGATGGTGTTGACAGTTTACTGGAAGCAGGACAGTGGAGAGGTTGTTGGTATTGGTGTTGATCTGAACCTGCACATGGCACTTACTAGCTACAAGTCTTTGGACAAGTTATTTAACCTTGTTAAGTCTCAAGTGACTCATATGTAAGTAGGTTTTCCTTCCTTATAGATTCTTTCCGTGGAGAAGATGTGTGATGACGCAGACAGGCGCTTAGCAGGGTGCCTGTCTGTGCTAAGTCTGTGCTAAGTTCTCAGAATGTGGCAGCTGTAACCACATGGTCCCTTAGAGAACCCAAGATCAGGAGAGCTTGAGTGCTGCTTACATCTGGGTGCTGACGGGTGGGAGGCTGCGCGGCTCTCATCAGATGGCAAGGGCCGGGTCAGCAGCAGCGCCCCCTGGACTGGGTACAGTGGAGATATGCCTATGAAGATGAAATATATGGTAGAAGCGTTGCGTTAGTATGGAAACAGGAAAGCTGCGTGTGGCACGCTTTTGTTGTCTTAGGGTGGTTTTTATACAAACTCTGTGAAGACTGGCACATGGGTAGATAAACCCTCAAATCAAGCCCATCAAACAACAATGGGATTAGCCAAGGGTTCAGAGGTACATGATGAAGCTATACCAGCTGCCACTCCTGCTGCTCAGGGAGGGCCTGTGGGTGGGCAGGTGAGCATTGGGTGCGAGGAGAGGCTGAGGGGGCCAGCTGCAGAGACATTTCTGGGGTTTTTCTCCACTCACTCAACAATTAGGAATGGATGTTTCTTTATTGACTTCTGGGAGATTCCAAGAAAAAATAAGACACAGGTAGCCCCAACCTTGAGAAACCCTTAGGCAGATGTGGAAGCAGAGATCATTCAGTCACTCAACACTTATGGAACCACTTGTGAAAATGGTTGTAAAAGCTACCGGGGATGGAACAGCCATGGTCCCTGCTCTCTGGAAGCTTACAGTGTGGCGGGGGATCACTCATAGCACACAAGACTATGTTTTCACAGGAGGAAATTACCATTGTGTCAATTAATTGTGTGAGAACTGAAGGAACGTGGGAAATGAGTGCTCAGGGCCAGGGATGCTTAAATGAGAAAGCTTCCTGAGGAGGATGGAGCCTGACCAGCGGGACCAGAACCAAGAGGCCACACTGAGAGGAGGTGAGGTAACCCAGGTGGAATGCTGGAGAGCAGGTGTCCCTTCGGGAGAGCGACACGCAGTGCGCTGAGGAGGAGAGGGCTGCTGGTGGCTGGACTGTGGCGCTGGGCGCGGTGCGTCTCTCTCAAACTCCCTCCAGCCAGGCAGCCGTGTTGCTGCTGTGCACGACGGCAGGAAATACACTGCTTATTATTCTCCCCTCGGCCTCTCCCAGGGGTTTCACTCTGCCAACCACCTGAGTAAACAGGAGCCATAAACCTCCGGCAGATGCTGCGGGAGACAAGGAACGCACATCAGACCTGACCACCCAAATCGCAGGGTCTGGTTGGCTCCTGGCTCATGCTGACCTCAGCCCAGCCTGAGGCACCAGATACCTAGGTCACCTGTTTTGTGTCTGAATTAAAACCTGCTCATGTTGGGAATGGCGACTCTGCCTCTGTCTGCTGGGTCTCCCTGTCCATCAGGCCTGGGGGCGTCGCATAAATATTGATTGCCTGCTTAGCCATCCGGGAAGGGAGAGAGAGAAGCAGGGCGGGAGTAGAAACCTAGCAGACAGCCCCGGGTGAATGGAGTCCCGATGCGAAAGGCACACGAAGGACTTCTTTGTCCTGGTCCCCATAGAAGGGGCAGGAATCTGGGGTGGAGAACACCTTGGAGCGGTCACCTGGGGAAGGAACAGGAGCACGACACCAGGGAAAGAAGCGGGGTCTTCAGTGGTGTGCTAGTAGTTTGATTTAAGCGAAGAAGGGCTGTACATGTGCTCATGATCTCGTTCTTTGTATCTTTGTCTGAGTAGTTCACAATACATTTTTGTTTAGTGACCTTGAGAGCTCACTGACTCCTTCCCCCGGCCTCTAGGCAAGACTTCAGTAATCCATGGGAAACCGACGATGTTCTAGATGTTCTAGTCTGTTTAAATCTCTGAAGAGGGAATTCTCAAGACCTCAACACAACCCAGACGCCGTTCTGCTCCCTGCCCTTTCGCCAGCTTGGGTAGGGGGAGGTGTGTCTTCTCTAAGAAGCCCTGAGTCTGCGTGAGCAGGGAGAGCCTCTGCTCCTGGCCTCGGGGAGCGGCCTCTGTAGCATTCATTCAGTCTCCACTCGGATTCCTCTCCTCTGCTCAAATCAGTCTTGTCCCTCTCACCTCTGCCCTTCCCCCCAACTGGCTCCACTGTGTGAGCTGTCAGCAGAAGAGATGTCTGTGGCTTTTCAGGGAAAGTGGGCCTTTGGGTGAAAAGCGCAGACTCCAGACAACCTCTTGACCGTCCTCTTTTCCTTGTTTAGTTGCATCTTCCCAAAAGAAATGCTTTATAAAGGAGACTTAGAGCAGACTAAGAATTTCCGTAAGAAAATTTCCTGATCTGGGAGTCGATGGATCTAGAACAGGTGACGGAGAAAGAGGTTTAAATTCCTTTCCATCCTTGTCAGTCACTTGAGCATGACCTTGGAGCAAAGGGACAGTTATTTACATTTTAGGAGGATTCTGTTGGCTGAGAGATTCAAGACGAAGCCGTCACATATTAGAGGAGCCCTGGTCACCCTGGTCAGGCTGTAAACCCTGTGGGGTGGAGGCCGTGTCTGTGGCGGTGTCTGTGGCGGTGCTGGGCGCCCAGCGGGCCCGGACTCAGGCTCGCTGAAATGCCGGGGAAGCAAGCGAGCGAGCTCTCAGAGCTGGACAACAGCGGGGGAGGCTGATGCAAGGAGCACGAGCTTTGGAGTCACGTCAGGATTTCAACCTTAGCCCTGCCGTGCATCAGCTGTGTGACCTGTGCCTCTTCACCTCTCTACTCTGGGGTTTCCTGATCCGTAGAAAGGCATTAACAGTGGTGCCTGCTTCTTAGGGGTGTTCCAGGGTTAGACGATTTAATGTATAGAACAGTCCATAATAGGTACTAAAATCCTAAAATTCCCACCCCTACCTCGGACACGTCAATTGCTGAGAACATTTCTTAAAGTTTCCGATGAAGAAGTTCTTATAGTTTCGTCCTTGTCTTAGTCTGTGTTTCTGGGTCATCTGCTTTCTGATTCTGTCACAGCTCTTTTTTTTTTTTTTTTAGTCCGTCTTTATCTTTCTCTCCCTTTTCTGTTTTTCTTCTTTTCTTATTACCTTTCTTTCTGTTATTGTTTACTCCACCTCTCCCCCTCCTGCCCTCTTTCCTCTTCCTTTCTCCTTTCTGACTCCTACCCTCCAGGGCACCTGTCTGACTGTCCTCACCTTGATGGCTCTGTTACATGTTCCTCTATTCTGTGGCACAGGATGCCTCTCCTCAGGGAGTTCAAGGAAATGAGCGAGAAGCATCTCCTACCTCAGAAACCAGATGGGGAGCTGCTCTCCACGGAGGCCATGCCTGTAATTAGACAGTCATTTCTGGGAAAAGCTCTTAACTCTTGGAACCCAAATGGCTCCAGCCCCATGTCATCACTATTTCCCAAGGGCTCCAGTCTCCTTCAGGGTCCTCTGCAAACCAATGGCAGAGGTCTGGAAAATCGTGTCATCCAGGCAGTGGACTCCCTCTCATGAGTCCACTGCCTGGACAGGATTACAGGACCCTGGAGGGAGGGGACATGTTTGGAGGATCAGGAAGTTCTCATCTGATAGGAGAGTCAGACCTGAAGCGAGGGCAGAAAACAAGCAATAAATAGAAAGCAATCTTCTTCCTGAGTGCTGAGGAGCTATGTTATTTAGAACAAAAAGAGTTAATCGGAGGTGACTTTTTGGAAGACTATGGAGCAGGGACTGAAAATAGGTGCTGGGAGGACACCCAGAGAAAGAATAACGGCCTGGGTCCTCTCAGTTCGGGGGTGGAGGGGCAAGTCTACCCGGTAGTATTGTGCTCAGGGACCAAGGATCTAGTTTGATAGGCTGGAGCCAATAACCATCGGGATGCCACGAGGTTGTCTGGGAAGGGACGGGGGAGGACTCGTTTCCCAGAGCAGCCAGACCAAACCGAGGATGGGTTGTCAGGCTGTCAGTCTGTGGGATGTGAGGGGAGTGGGCTGCCAATGCTACTCCCTTCCTGGGAAAAATGCAAATAGTGCCAGGTTCTCCTCTAGCCCTGGGCCCTAGCTAGACTGCTTTCTGGGAGAAGCCCACCCTGCAGGAGGGAGGAGCAAGGTGGGGTGGGTGTTATGTGATTTTATAGGACTTTCTATTACATGGGGGTGGGGGAAGTGCCTCAGGATCTCAAAGTGTGCATCTCTGCTTTTATGAGTGTTATGTGCATATCTTCATATCTGAAAAAGATGGGTTTCTGCAATTCTGGGTAAAAGGGGCTGTGTGTGGACATACAAGTGCCAGGGCCACGTCTCTACTGTTTTTATCAGTAACCCCCTTTGGCCACTCTCAGGCTCTCACCTTCATGCCCTAGGCCCCATCCAGCCCTCCTGCTGAGCAGGGGATGGGGTCTGGGACCTTGGAGTAGGCTGAGTCCAATTGCTTTGTTCTGCTCTGTAATGTCGCAAATTGGCTGCAGGGAGCACCAGGCCCAGACAGGATGAATGGGGAGAAGACTGCTTTCCTGTCTGGCAGGCTGTGGACAGCCCAGCCTGAGTCAAGGAGGGACAGAAGGATGCGCAGTGGTTTAGGGGTTGTTTTGCCAAAGCTTACCCAATAGGCCTTAAAGACACTTCTTTTGTGCTGGGCACTGTGGGGAGAGTTGTGACATCGAAAGTTTCCCAGTCTTTCTCCTGAATTTTTCCTTTTCCAGAAAAGCTCAGCGGCTAGAACTGGAATGGCCAGGTTTGCACCTTCCCATCTTCCTTGCCTCTCTTCTTTTCACATCCCTCCCGCCTTCTTTTAGGACAGCTCCGGTTGGGTCAGGTAGAATGGGAAAGACCCTCAGGTCCCTTTGAGCAAGAAGGAAAAAGGGTGGGTGTGCCAGCCCCACAGCAAGCGGGGCCCACACACGCCTGTATTGCAGGACTCTGCTCTGACCGTCAGAGAACTTGTTTACCCTCGATGAAAAGTAGTCTGAGCAAGAAGCTCTGGCCCTTTGCCCTCAGGTAGCCCTTGACTCTTTAGGTAGCGGCCTCAGAAGGCAGGGCTCCCAGACCTTGGCAGTGGTCTGGGTCTTTCATCTGTTCCCTTGGGAGAGAAGAGCTGTGGCCCAGGGCAATGGGAATTGTGGGTTCTTATCAGCAAAGCCAGACAGGGCAGGGGCAGTGCCCTGGGTGGTATACTCGTGCCTTCCCCTAGCCTTTGCATCTGCCCCTTCACTGTCTTATATTTTCTCCACAGAAGAAGTGTTACCACCTTCACTTGCTATTTCTGCGTCCCTGCGTATGTGCCCTTCTCTGCACCTGTGTACCCTCCCAGACTGGACATTTCCCGAGGGCAGAATCCATATCTTCTGGCATGGAGTCCTCTAAGGTCTACCTTTTCCCTGTATCCTGCCTCATGATGGGGTTGCACATGGGTTTTACTGGGTAGAAAACTTGCTTCTGTCTGGGGGTCCTGGGCTGGTGGGAAGGGGAAGAGTGAATATAGAGCAACATCATCAGACAGCTTCTTCCTCCAAAAACCTCCAAAGAAACCACCAAAATGTTTTATGAAGAAGATCTATATGTCCTTCTATGATGTCTGGGAAATGAGAGGACAAAACTATCATTTTCTTCTGTCAGTATAGAGGACCTCTCAAGAAACCAAGTATTTTAGCCAGACACACAAATCTGGAAGTAACAAAGCCAGGGTTTAAATGCACAGCCCTCTTATCTCTAGTCCTTAGCTTGGCCCCCCACTCCTTTTTGGTGGGATCTTAGCAGGTTGGAAAACTAGCTCAGGGCATCAATAAGAGATTTTGAAACAGTTCGCCAAACTCTCATTGGTGGTTTTATACAGTCAGTTTGCTTGCTTGCACCTGCTAATGAACAATTCAGTCTGGCTGTATAGCGAGACAGGTCAGACAAGGGGTCACACACATACATTGAAGAGAGCCACTTGTCTGAAAGCAGGTTTCTAAATGCTGTAAAGGGAAATGAAAGAATCAAATAAAAGGAAAAGTGGGGAGTGAGGCTGAGGGCAGGCAGGGAATGGTATGGAAAGGTTTGCAAGGGTGATGTGTGGGCTACAGTGGGAAACAGGGGAGCCTGAGGATGAACAGAGCACTTCCTGTCGAGATCAGGAGCCAGATAATAAAGCAAGTCAGCCAGTGAGTGCAGCAGGCTGGCGGAGGGTCAGATAAGTACAAACAGGAGGGCCTGGAAAGAGGAATGGAGACTCTCCAAGGCAGAAACTAAAAGACTTGGCTGAACAGGGCAAGGAAGGCTGGTATGAAAGGAGACCAAAGTGTCCTTGGTCACCCAGTCTCCAGCTTCTGAGGCTGAGACCTTCATGCTTTTAGGAGCCAGGTGCAGAAGGGGAGAAGTAAAGCAATGCTCAAGAGAACGGGAAGGGGTGGTGGGGAAGAGACAGAGGTAGGCAAAAGACCACTGGAAGCCTAGAAGGCGCAGAGGAAGTGCATGAGCCATATTTTGTACCCATGTCTTCTGGGCACTGAGCCAAGTCCTGCAAACTGGCACAGGGAGTCTACTTTTCACTTCTGGCCCAACTGGGAGTGATGGTGGGTGTCTTTGAAGAAGGAGATGCATTTACTGATTACTTCAAAAATGTTAATTCCTCCCTCTTACCTTGTCAAATAATCACCCCATCTCTCCCCAAGCGTTAACTTCACTCTGTCTTACTTTCCCCAGGATTGGGTGGCAACGGTTTCCTGTGCAAAAAAGAACTTGTTAAGTGCTCAGAATTCCTCTGGGAGGCTGAGTATTTGTGAGCTGAAGCTATTGTTTTATCACATTTGAGCTTCAGCTCACTGTTGTTGGTGTTTTTTAAATCGATGGCAATATGTAAAGACTTCATCCAAATCAATGCATATGTCTGCAGGTGCTAAGAATTCATGCGGGAGAGATCCATTAGAAGAAAATGAAGAGCAGAAAAGGGGTAGAGAAGAGGACAGGGCCTGAGAGCAGATGCCAGGACCCAGGACAGGCACAGGGAGAGTTCCTTGGCATCTTGTCCAGCGTCTGCCGAGCGGGGCTCTTGGAACTGCAGCCAGAGAGAAGCGAGAATCGGGGGGGTTGGGCACCATCTTTTTATTCATCCATTATCTATCTCAGCCACATTCGGGGGCAGATGAAATGCTCATGTTGACACTCAAGGATATCCAAAGGGGTGAGATAATCTAAATTAAAAGCCTAAATGGGGGTGAGAGAATTCCAAGGGATACTGGCCCCCTCCCTTTCTCAGCATAGGTGAGGTGCGTAGCTCTCTTATCTGAAGCCGAAAGGGTGAAGCAAAGTTCCTACAATTTGAATTTTTATGAATCTTATTACTATCAGTGATGTTATAAATGCTTAATAAGGCATTTAAATTGGAGGTATTGTCCCGTGGAGCCAAGGAAGGAAGAAAGGAAGGAAGATTAATATTTATCGAGTACCGACGTGCATCAGGCTTTCTGCTTGGAGCTTGCACACACATTACCTCGTGCAGTTTAACCTGGACAGTTGCAGTGTAAGGTTAACTCCTTGCCTCCCACAGCTTCTCCCTGTTTTCTTCTATCTCAGCCTTTAGAACCTGGGTCAGCATTCCCTATGAGTTTCTGCCCCCAGGGACTGTCTTGGGGTCTCCGCATCAAGGGACTAGGTTATCAGGACGTTCTGGCAGGCATGGACTCAAGACTCCAAGTCATGAATAGAGCAGTCAGCTGGAGACTTGTGGTACAAGCTTGGTGGAGGAAGGGGAGAGGGGGAGGAGCGGGGAGAGAAGAGGGGATTCATATCAGCACAGTGACCCTTGCGGGCCCTCTGGGCAGGGTGCTGGGCTGGGGTTGCAGCCTGTGCCCGTTCTTTCCTGCCTGGGGCTAGGGCCTAGCCCTGGCTCACTCCTCTCTCAATTTTCCTCAGGAGCTGCCTCTCAGGCTTGGGCCAATGATGAGCTATGGAAGGTAAGTTCCACTAGGCAGGGACTTTGCATGCTTTGTACACAGTCATGCCTGCAACAGTACCTGGCACACAGTAGGCACTCAAGAAATAGTTGTTGAATAAGTCTCCTTTCTTCCTTCAGAGAGACCCCTCCCCAGGAAGCCCAGGTCTCCCTGCCCTTGGACTTGCTTCCCAAAGTGACAGCGATGGAGAGGTGCAGGTGTTGGCTGTCCTTACACGGCTGCCTTGAGGTCCAGCAGGCTCCATGGCCTGTCTCCTCCAGCAAGAAGTGGACGCTTCTTGGCAAATTCCAAACATGGCCACTGAGGCTCGGCCTTGCAGGATGCACTGTCATAGAGGAAAGGGAATTGCCTGTGTGTGTGTGGGGGGGTGGCGAGGGGGCAGGCCTCATGCTGCACGAGGCGAAGACATCGGGGAGGTGAGAGAAGGCAGAAAGAGCTCGAGGGAAGCCTGCCGTGCTGGGGGTTTTAAGCCATCATAGTTTCCCTTCGACTCCACAGACTCTTGAGAGATGGCTGGGCTGGGGCGGGAAACTCCTGCCCAGAGGCTTAGTTATCGTGTGCTGAGGAGTGACCACTGTTCCCTCATCATCCCTGCCCAGGTCGCATGTGTGAAGCACCTTGAACTTCTAGGAGTCCAAGGATCCTCAGGCAGGAAGAGCCCTCCAGAGTCATCTAAGCCATCCCTCTGCCGTAGGCACCCCGAGTGCCTCCTGATTGGCAAGCTGAGGAAGGAGGGATCGGGATCTCCTAGTCACTCTCTCCTGGCGAAGAATTCCTCCGTCTGCCCCACATCTCCCCTTTCTAGCCAGGTTAGGACCTGAGGTTACAAGTCCATTCCCTTGTGGCGAGTGAGCATGCTCCTGGGCTGCTGGTGGCTGTGCTCTCTCCTTCATTTAGAGGGAATGCAAGAATCTTGCCCCACGCTTTGGCATGAAACAGCTTTTGAGGCCTGGTGCCAGCACCCTGTCAGAAGCCAGAGACCTGGGTAGAGCTCTCCCATTTGGGGATGGCAGGCAAGACTCTCCCCACAGAACTAGAATGAGCCCTCCTGTAGATGCAAAGAAAACATGGCTGCCATCCTACATGGTCTCCTGGAATTGCTGCCTGAGAAGGAAGATGGTACATTCTTCCTGCATGCCACAGATTTTATACCAAAATTCAAGGAACTGATTCTGGGTCTTGCAATTTCATGTTCATTATTAGCTTCCTCCTCCCGTGGTCTCCCAGGTCAATCCAGCTTAGAGAAACTCCAGGTTGGGAAGCTCCTTCCAGGGGCTGGGGAGGCGGGCCTGGATGCTTTCACCACATTAGCCATCTGGTCTCTGGAGCAACCCTCCAAGGGGGCCACAAGTTGGGAGCTGCTCTCTGCCTGCCTGGGATCTTTGCTTGCGTTCCAGAAGGACAATCATGTCACTTTCATTGGCTTTGACTCATTGCTGCCATGCCCTACTCCTTCTGAGGGGTTCCCTCTCCTTCTTTCATCTTACACCTCTCTTCTTGGTGATTAGCAGGGCCCGGAAGGGTGTCCTGCCAGCAGACGGCCAAAAGGCAGAGCAGGCAGCCGTGGCAGTGGCAGTGCCAGCAAAAGGACAGGCAATTAAAACAAAGTGATTCATCTTGGGAATGAGTGCAAATCGCTCTCCATTTACAGGAATCGGGGCTGGACTCCAAACAGCCTCTGTGGGCTCGTCGGGGAGATGGGAGTCTGGGCCATTAACCCAAAAGTAATGAGCTTCGCTGAGTGCTCCCTGCTGACTCTGCGGAGAGAACATCTGGCTGGCAACATGGGCCGGTGAGCCAGGGCATGGGCAGGGGAGGCCTGAGGCTGCTCCTCAGTTAGGACAGAGGGGGATGCTCCTGCAGGCAGTGACCCTAGAGATCCAGAGTGGTCCTGGGCACCCTAATTATTGAAGACCTAGCACTTTGCTGTGCCACCAGAGATTCGGGAGTTTGCAAGGCTATTTAAAGAGCATTTTCTGGGTGTGTCAGTCATTGAGGAGTGGAGATGAATAAGGCCTGAGTCTTCGCTTAAGGGACTTATAGTCTAGGGGCCAGTGGTTAGCAGGTCAAGAGGAGAGCAAAGGATAAAGCACTGAAAGCTCCTCTGGTTCTCCTACGTCTCTCCCGACTCGCCTTCTGCATTCTCCTCCTTAGGGCCCTCTTTTCAGCATCCCTTACACACTGGAGTTTCTCCGAGTTCCAGCCTGGGCCCGCTATGCGGCTGTGCATGTTTTCTTTTTGGGAGAGCTCATCCACTTTCATTTACTAAAACTGTGATCTGATAAAGCCCAAATCGTGGCTCCAGCCACCATCCCTCCCTTTAGTTTCAGATGCTCACATTCGAATGCCTGTTAGACACAAGCGCCCTTGGGTGATCTAAAAACATTCTAAACTCCACTGCCTCGAACACGCCGTCATCCCCCTCCCTCCTGCTAACCGTTCTCCTTCTGCGCCCTCCATCTCAGGGAACGGCACTGCCACTTTCACCTTGACGATTGCAATCAACTCCTAATTGTTCTCCCCGGCTACAGTCTTTTTTTCACATAATCCCCTTCTCGCACCGCAGTCAAAGTGACAACCCTAAAATGAAAATCTTATCTTGTCATGCTTGGGAAAACCTATGATGGCTCCGATCACCTGCAGGTCCAAGCTCCTCAGCCTGGTGCACGAGGCTCCCCACTGCTTCTCAGGCTTGTCTAGCGTCCCTGCCTGCCACATTGGCCCGTGACTCCATGCATCTGCTCGAGTCGTGTCCCCTGGCAGGAACCTACTTTCACTTTTGTGTCCTTGGCTATCTCATCCTTCAACACTGAGCTCTAGGGCCAAGAGAGGTGCCCCTTCATTATGTCCTCATTGAACTTTTCTTCTTATCTACACATCTACCAAACAATTTTTAAAATCTTAGTTTTTGTGTGTGTCTCCCTCACTGCTCTGTAAACCCTGGGAGGTAAGGGGTTTGTATATCTTTATATACAATTATATACCCTTACATACTTAGTACCTTAGCACAGTGCCTGGCACGAATAGATGTTTGCTCGACTGAGGTAGGCATTCATTACTGACTCGTCCACCTCTCTCGGCCCCCTTCTCCTGGCCGCAGCAAGATGACAGCATGCCTCCTCTTTCTCCATCGTATTTACGGCCCGGCCCTTGGCTGTGTTCCCTGCTCGACCTTCCCGCTCCGGCCCCTATCCCCAGGCTTTGTTCCTATGTGTTCTTTCTGCTGCTGCTTTCTTCCCTCACCTTCTCTTCCTGTTCTTCCCTTCTCTTTTAAGCAGCTCTTGCTACTCTTTCATATCTTTCCGGATGCTTCTCTCCCACATTTCTCTCCTGTGGAGGCCACTCAGGGCAGTCCCGGCCCAGGTGTCTGCAATAGGACTTTATGTAATTACCTTCCAAATGGGGCCTGACGACTGTAAGCGTTTTCATTTTCACCCACACAATTCCAGATTTATAGCTACTAAGATCATGGTTACAGTTGGATGCGCACCCCACTAGGTCCCTCTTGGGAGCAACTTTTGGAAGATGGACGATCACAGCCTTTTAGGGAATAGGGTCACTTGCTAATAGGCTTTTCTCTCTAATACCCGTAAGCTTAAGAACTTGGCTTCACTCCTCAGTTCTCCTTGGAATCCTACCTCCATAGTAAGAATCCCACTCTTAACGAGTTAAAAGTTGATCTTCTACCGTGTGAGGTACTCGGGGACACACATATTCATTCAGTCATCCACTTCAAAACATACTGAGGTCCCAGGAATAGCACACGCTGGTGTGGGGACAGAGGATAGAGACAAGAGGACATGGATGAGTGAACCCCGCTCTAAGTTCCTAATGAATCACAGTCTGGAGAGGAAGACAACACTACGATTTTAATAAAATAAGAAGACATCGGCAGAGGAAGGGACAGGGTGCTATGGGAACACAGAAGGAGCATCTGAGCACGCCTAGGTTGGAGGAGGGTTTTACAGAAGTGACCTTTGAGGAATGAATGGGAATTGATGCAGCAGATAAGGGGACAGTGAAGCGGACATTCGTCATGTGTTTGATTGCCCAATTTCTGATGTTTTATCTCTCTGCCCCGCCCTCCCTGAAGCAAGGATTGAGGGAGGGTGGGCCTTGAAACCTGAACTCTGTCAATCTGATGCCCCCATTGGGGTCTTTGGGACTTTGAAACTCAAGAAAGTGTCAAGAAAGGCAGGGACAGTTGGCAAATCATTCACAGCAATGGGCCTGAACTAGAGTCTCGGCAGTAAGTAAGTAGCCCGTGGGCGTGAGGGGTGGATGGGGAGGGTAGAACCAGCAGCACTGTTCTAACCAGAGATCCCTGTCACTGACCTTTGAGTGTTCTCTGCTATCTAGCGTCCCTTGGTTCCTGCCTGTGGTAGGAGCTTCTGCTCCAGCCTGCTGTCAACTCTTGAGCCACCAGAATTTTGCTTTATAGAATATTTCTTATCTGCTTAAGGAGGCAGAGTCGGTTTCTGTTGTTTGCAACCAAGTTCCCTGTCTGGTCTAGGCTGGAAAGACCCTTGAGGAAGCAGGGAAGTACATACAGAGTGCTGAGTTTAGGGAAGGGTAGGAAAGGTGAGCGGCTGGAGTACAGCGAGATGTAAAGAAAAGGGGTTAAAGACACTGGAGAGAGGGCAGGGCCTTGTCAACCAGCCTAAGAAATTTGCTGTTTTCACCATAGGAGATAAGCAGCCATTTAAGGGTTTAAGTTCGGAGGGTCGCGATGAGACTTGTACTTTAGGAAGATCAAAGAAGGTCAGTGTTGGGATGGATTGGAGCAGGACTGACTGCTGCGCCTGAGGGAGATTCAGCAAAAAGCCACCTCCGCCAGGCAGCCTGAATCCCGCGGGATGCACTGCTTGGCTGGCAGAGAGTGGCTGGGTTTCCGTCCAGTTCTCTGTGTCCGTGGGGTGCTCCGTGGGGAGCACAGGTGGCACCAGTTCTCAGTGCCCTGGGTCTCAGAGCACATCCCTGACGCCGGGAGCTCAGTGTGGCCTGTCCTTTGCTCTCTTCTCCTGGCACCTTCCTCCTCTCCTTGCCAGAGAGACTGCTCCTCTCTGTCCCTGATCTTTGAGAAAACAAAACCGCTTTTTAAATCTGGTTTTCAAAACATAATCCTTCACCTGAGGCAGAAATTGGCTTTCTAGGCAGGGCCTCTACCCCGGACTGGTTGTGGTTCTCTGTTTCCTAAACACATTGGGTTTTCCCTTAGGTGTCTGCTCTTCGATCTGCTTGAAGCTTCCAGGAAAAACAGTGACCAGGCCACTTGGCTCATCTGTGGGAAGGTTGGCTGCACCAGCAGATGCCAGTGGATGGAAGGAAGAGTTGGGCCCTCTGCCCTCAGCTCCAAGGCCATGGACTCTTCCTGTCAACAGAACCTCACAGGTCATTTGGCCTAAGCTCCCACTCAAAGTAAGAGTCACCCTTATAGAAGCCCTGTCAGAAAGACTGAGCCTCTGCCTGAACACCTCCAGTGATAAAGAACTCACTTCTCAGTGTAGCAACTTGTACCTTGGCTGGACAGCTCAAATCACTAGGAACTTTTTTCTTTTATGGTGACTTTGGTTTCAGTTCTGGGGTTTTGGAGCTGTAGAAAGCTGCAACATGACCACTTTATAACCAGCTGCCTTTCACCAGATTTCTGTGGCCTGACCTCCCTGCCCTCACAGTATCTCAGTTCACTTAGGGAACATTGAGAGAAGCTAAGGCCGGGGTCCCACTTCACACAGGGTGATGTGTTTAGGTGACCGTCTCAGGGTCGAACAGCACTCTGACTCCTGCCATGGAGCTTCTGGGTCATTCCCGCACGTCCTTTTCTCTGCTTGGTGCCAATTCCTGTTCCCTAGGACTCACCTGTCAGGTAGCCTGACTCGTCAGCCACCCTCTGGACTGAACACTCCTGTGGTAGGAGGGGACCGTTGGAGTGGGTGGGCCACCTGGGGCCTCAGAAGAAAGGAGGGTGGAGGCATTCGGGTTCTGTGGTGCTACCAAAGGGCAGGCAGGAGGGATGTTTTTCCTTATTTGTTTTTCATCTTCTCTCCTCCCATTAGGTTCTGCTGGGCAGTCAGAGCTGTGAGTGTGTGTGGGTGGTGCAAGCCTGTGTGTGTGTGTGTGTGTGTGTGTACTGAGTGCGTGTGTGTGTACTGAGTGCGTGTGTGCGCACGGCTGTGTGGGAGGGCCTTTGTGAGGGAGGCTTCCAGACGGCGTGGCCTCTCCTTGCCAACCAGCTCAGTTCTGACAGTGCTCCCACTGAATTGGCCTCAGAAAGTTTCCTGGGTTTGACAGGAACAAAACAGAAGCTGCAGATAGGCTGTGCGGTTTCCTTGGCAACCCTAAAATGCAGATGGGGAGGGGATGGTGGGAACCAGAGAAAAAGGGGTGTTTGGCTCTACCCCCTAGCCTTGTTCCCCCACTGCCCTCCTCAGAGTAGCTCAGGGTGGTCCCAGCGTTCCCTGGGACTGGGGAGGAAGAACAGGCAGCACTGAGGGATCAGAGGTGCCACTCAAATCAGGGAAGGACAGCCGGGCTCCAGAACTGCTTTCTGGAGGAAACCGGTACCCCGGTTCTCCTTACAAAGGTGACTTATCTTCCTCTACCATTCACTTCCCTCACTTTCTTATCCTGGCAGCTTTAAGGACCCGCTACTCCCTCCGAAACTAACTCCAGGAAAACCAGAGCCCTCACTCCGGGGTTCTCTGCCTAGGGGAGGCGAGGAGTAGGTGTCTGTCCTGCCCCCTTTCCTACCGAACCTTGGGACTGCTCCATTCCTGGAAAGCAGGAAACTGAAGCAAGTCGGAGGCGGAAAACTGAGACTGTTCATTAAGAACAAAAGACGTTTATTAGTAATTAGTAAAAGTGTCTCTCCGACTGCAAGGTCCCCTCCCAAGTGGATGTGCTCTCAGTGCCTGCCCTAGATCCAGCTCTCTGGGGCCCCAGTAAGACCCACGCTGGTAATTCTCAACAGCCCTTGGGCCTTTCCAAAACCGTAGGCATCTGGATCGAATCAGCCTTGTCCTTGATCCTTGGTGACTTGTCTAGGTCACTAGAATTCCTTTACTTGAGAATCATGGAGGTTCTGAAGACATTTTTGCAAACATTTTCAAAACCAAGCAACCTGATGCTGCCCAAGTACTGAGATTAAACTCAGTGGTGGCCACCCAACCTGCTCTTGTCACACCCCAGAGACCAAGGAGGGCCTCCTTTTGGACTCTTGGGCAGCCCTTCTTTGTTGAGACGTCAGACCCATTTAGGGAGCAGGTAGAAGGTGTGAGAAAAGAGCTGAGGGTAGGGTCCCTGAACCCTGTGGTCACAGTCTCCCATGATGAATCAGTCTGGGGCTTAAGTAGAGGAAGGGGTGCTGTGCTGGGAGTGACGAGGCCAGGATTCCAGCTGGGGCTGGAACGGACCAGCTGGGGGTGGGAGGAAGACAGCCACGCTTCTGGTGGCCACAGTCTCGAACCAAACATTGGGACACACGGTCTGACAAACACTTGAGGGTGGGCAGGGACAATGAAGCAGAAGGTTTGCAATGGAGCAGATGGCTGTCCATGGCCATGATCCCTTCACTGCCTGGGTCTGGCCTCTCTCCTCTCCTTCCATGCCTGCCTGGCCCGTCCCTCCCAGGGTGTTTTTTTCAAGATCTGCTTGGCTTTCTGTCTCCAGGGTTCCAGGGCGTGGTCCCCCTGCCTCCTCCCTGTTGGTTACCCCTTCACTCCTAGCCCCCACAACAGCACATTATCACAGCCCAGATCCCCCATCTCCTCACTCTGGCCCAAGCCCAGGGAAGACAGAATAGCTGTCTACCTCCTTCTGGTCTCCAGGGAGGCTACAGAGCTACAAGCCCACCCAGGAGAACAGAGACTGTCTTGAGAGTTGCCACCCACCACCCCTCCCCCGCCCCAGCTCTGAGGAGGGGCAAGGCAGCTTTGAGAATGCGATAAATTTACGATGCTCCAGTAGGTGGCTAAGAACTGCTTAAGAGGAGGGCAAAGTGTCTAAGAGGAAGGAATAGAGAATAAAGTAGGAGAGAGAATGACTCAACAGGCCCAGGCTTATTCCTAAGTGGTGGTGTAACCATGTGGCCTGCCATTAGAGAGGCCCCAGCACTGGGACCTTTGTCTAGAATGTTCTTGTCAAGCATCATATAAGCACACACACACGCACACACACCCTGTTTAAAGAAAAGGATCTTTTCCAGCTTTTTTAAGGGGAGGAACTGGAGACAATAGATAAGAGTACCTTTTCCCTGTGGGTGCCATGTTTTGAGAGTTCTCCGAGGTTCCTGGTTTGAGCATTAGGATCTTGGTTTCTGCAGGTTTTGACTTCCCCTAACCTTATACCTAGTAGAGGGCTCCCAGTAGAGAGACTACTGGATGTTTTCTGTGACTAGCAGAACTGGCTGGGAATGAGAAGTGGGTTTTTGAGGTCAGACAGGCGAGGGATCCATGGTGGACAGTTGCTATCTGGCCTCATCTCTCACACCGAGCCTCTGAGGGGTCTGTCTGGGGGAGGACCGAGCAAATGAGGCTGGAAGATGTGAGCACGTGTGGTGGCACAGAAAGGAGGTGAGCGATTCATGGGCTTGGCCGGGAGCCCACAGTGAGTGGTGCAGAGGGCAGTTCAAGTTGGGGTTTGTATGTGCCTGGGGTGGGTTTGAGGGAGCAAAGGAAAGGAAAAGAGAGGGTAATGAATCTCTAACATCTGAAGATGCTCTACTTCTGAGAGGCCCTGCAGACGTGAAAGTTCGGGTTATAAACTGGGTGGTACTCCAGGAACTTTGGGGCACTTGAGGTATTTCTGGAACCCTTTTGCCCAACTCTCTTGTCTTAGTTTCCTGTGGCTAATGACCCAATTTACTAAAAACATGGAGCTTAAAACAACAGAGATGTGTTGTCTCACAGCTGTGAAGGCCAGAAGTCTGAGATCAAGATGTGGGCACGGGTGGCTCCTTCTGGAGGTTCTGAGGAAGAGCCTGTCTCAGGCCTCCCTCCTAGTTTCTGGTGGCTGCTAACAACTGGCATTTCTTGGCTTATAGATGTATCACTCCAAGCTCTGCTTCCATCTTCACAAGACGTTCTCCTCTGTATGTCGTCCCTTTTTCTTTGAGGACGTCAGTCATTAGATGTGGGCCCGCCCTAAATCCAGAATGACTTCATCTGGCAATCCTTAACTAAGTACATCTGCAAAGCACTTATTTTGCAATAAAGTCATAGTCTGAGGTTCTGGGTGAACGGGAATTTTGGGGAGAAAAATATCCCCTGATTCTACCCTTACATCAGAGCTCAAGAGGGGGTAAGAGCATTTGCACAAGTTTATTCACCACCCTGCTTGTGGGAATGTCACAAGGTCAGGGTGATCAGCAGATAAATCAGGACCTGACTCCATCTCCCCAACTCCTTGTTATCCCAAGCGTCCTCGACAGTAGCAAAGCAAAAACTGTTGAACCTCATCCCCATCTTGGGCAGGGATGTTCCTCCTTCATCTGAAAGAGCGGCAGATGCCCAGGATAGTCCCTTGGAAAATAAATTGCTCACTGGGCTCCTGCTTGTTAGCTAGACTCGTGTCTTTCTTAACTGTCCCTTCATCCATTTTGCAGCAGCTCGACCATGTTTCCTCCCCGTTTGTCCTCGAGGTAGATGCAGAAGCCTCCTCAGGCTCTAGCGCTCTCTTAATGCTCAGGCAGCAGCTATCACCGTGTCTTTCCCTGTTTTGGTGGGGAAGGTTTTTGCCTAAAGAGAGTATGTCAGCGGCACACAGATGAAACAACCAACCTAAATGCACAGATTTTGAGATTTCTCTGGGAGCCATCTCAGCTGACTATTATTTTGCACCCCCCACCCCCGCCCCGGCTGCCCCTCCCACCCCTGGGTTGGTAACAAGCAAAGCTGTGACTTTCTCTTCTCCTCAAAGCTCTTAGCCATCCACACTCACCACCACTCTGTACAACCACTCTGTAGTGAAAGAGAATGCTGGGAAGACGAGCTCTAGGCAGCATGGCCATCAGTCATCATGATTCTCTAGAATCAGCAATCGTTACCGTGATGAATTGCTTTGGAGTTCTCATCACAAGTAGAGCTGCAGAAGGGAGAAGTCAGATTTACACTCCAGCCCCCACTGCATTCATCTCCCTCAGGCATGTTAAGGAGGAAAGGCACCACATCGAAGTGTTAGGTATTCTTCATTAGCTTATGAGGGCAGCCTGTGGTCTAGGGGAAGGGGACAGTGTAATTTGAGGGTTAATTAGCTGCCATCACACTTTTAATCCATAGGATTACCAAGCTTGCAGACTTTGGGAATCCGGTGGTAAGAGCAGACCCCACTCAGGCAGAGCCCAAGGGTGGGTGAAAACAGGAGAGTCTGGAACAGGGCCTGGGGAAAAGGAAGTGAAGAATGAGAGGCTATGTCGCATCATATATCAGTGTCCAAGGTGGAGTGAAGATTCTGACCATGGCTGCTGTCTGTCCTTTCCAGAGCCATGAATTTCACTTGCAAACAACTACCATTGTTTTGTACTTTATACATTATCTAATTTAATCCCTGCAACACTTCTGTGAGGTGTCATTATGCATATTTTACTGATTGGGGAAAGGAAGCTCAGAGAGGTTAAGTAATTCATCTAAGGTCACACAGCACATTGTCAGAGTCTGGATTTGGACTCGGGTTTGTCTCATCTCTAAATTTAAGTACTCACAAGCACCTTGCAGTATATTCTCTTTTCTCCTCATTTAAGGGCCAAGCTGAGAAAGTCCGGAGCTATGAAGTGAAAAGAAGGGAAACTGTGTAGGTGGGGAGCAAGGACCTCTGAGTCAGGACAGTGGTCAGTATGCTGATGAAGAGGAGGCTTCCAGTGACTGCTCCTTGGCACCCACGTGGTGGGGGAGGGAGTCTGGCTGAGTCACCGGAAACAGAAACTAGTAGACACTGAAAATGTGGGATTGACAGGGAAATATGCAGGAGTAATTCACCGGGTCAGAGTCCGTCTCATTCATGGAGCTCCCTGCCCAATCTTCTCCCTAAACCGAAGGACCCCTTACTGCTCTTAAATAACTTTATTTTTGCCCCTTGGATGCATAGAGCTAATCATTTTTCTCAAGTTGCTGACCTGTGTGAGGTCTGTGTTTTATTCCATGTCATTATTTTCACACCTGTACTCCTCTTAGTCCCTTCACCTAGACACTCACTTCAGTGCATTAAATATACATCCTTCCAGTCTACCTTTCATATGCTGATTGAGCTCTGTGCGCATTCTTGAAAAAAGATCTATGTCTTTAATTTTCATAGTTGGTCTTATGCTCTAAATCTCATTCTGTTTCTTTGTTCACTCAGTGGTAGTTATTTAAGTCCTATCTGTGATGTCATGTGTACTTTTTACAGCACATCATTCCATTGTACGCATGTACCATGTTTACCATCTACTTCAAGGTTGCTTTCAGCTCCCAGGTTCTGGAAACAGTGCTGCAATGAGCACCTCATACACATCTCTTTATGGACCCGTGGGACTGTCTCTCTGGGCTGGGGGTGCTATGCCACAGGGTATACAGAGATATCCATCCCCTCGATCTCTCCTCACACTTACTTTCTGTAACCTGTATTCATGATTATGTTCTGGTTTTTTGTTGTTAGTTATATGTTTACTTGTACATGTCTTATCTCTCCTGTTAGATGATAAACTCTTGAGGTTAGAGACCTTGTTTTTACCCATTTTCATATTCTTCACAGGTCTTAATATACATACATCTTATGCATAGTTTGTGCTTAATAAAACATTTTTAATAGCCTGAATTAACATCTCCTTTCCCACTGAAATGTTAATTTTTCGAGAGCAGGATTAACTGTGTTTCGTTTATCTCAACCGAGTGCAGAACCTGACTGTCCGTAAACCATTTGTCTTAAATAGGCCTTCCTTGGAGATGAAGCATGACTTTGTTAGACACGGGAAGAAAGCAGAGTTAAGAGTTAACAGGATGGGGATTAGCAGACCTGCGTGCTATAGGACTAGTTTTCGGACCTTGGACAAGGCGAATTTCTCCTCTGAGCCTTAGTTCCCCTCTATGTGCAACAGGGAGGGCTTAGTGGCTCTCACTCCTAGCCTGCACCCAGGAAAACGATGAACTGGTTGACGATGAGCATTACCGTCCACTTCCCATTTGCGAAGCCTGCTGGAGGAGAAGGTAGACCTAGGAAAAGACGGGGCCAGGCATGCAGCTGGGGGAGGCGCTGTTCTTCCCCTTCTGACTCGCTCCTTTATCCCCATCATCCAAGCAGTTTAGCTTTACCCATGTCTACAATATTCATCACTGAAGACATAGGGCCCACAGAGGGATTAGGGCTCTCTTGGGTAAATCCAGAATATGAATCAACAGCGAAAGAGGAGGTGATGGCTGAAGGAAGATTAAAGGCCTGCAGTAGTAATTGGGGCCACAGCTGAAATTCAGGGGATGCCTTATTCATGGGCAATCAGCTGGAGGACAGAAGAAATAGGGCAAACCTGTATCTCATTGTCACGTCCAAAATATGGACATTAGGACTGATCCAGGGCAACCTGCCACAGTCTGCCTGGAGATATCTGTTCAAGGAGAGGGTAAGGTGGTTGGGGAGGAAAACCGTATGGATTCAGGCTATACTAGGAAAATTCAAATGGGACACCAGGAGTGAGTGCAGGACTGGATGGGTTCCTAATCAGGCTGCAAGAAAATTAATATTGGGTGGTGTTTGGAAAGTAAAACTTGCTCTAGCAGAAAAGGTCAGCAGCTCTGGAAAACCGGGGTTGGAGGGGAGGGATGGGGGAGAGTACACCAAGGCTGAAGTCTATGGTAACCTATTTGGGCTTAACTGAGAGATGCTGGGTGTCCCAGCATCAATGGTGATGGGATAGTTAGGACTAAATGCGTTCAGGGTTGAAGACAGACCTTTTCAGGGCTCCAGGAGACCAAGGAGGAAGTCTCCTCCCACCCCTTCCCATCTCCTTATGGCTAGGCCTGGCACTGGCATAATATCACTGCTGCTGTATTCTATTGGCCAATGTAGTCACAGGCCAGCCCAGATGCAAGGGGAGTAGTGTAGTCACACTTCTTTATGGGTGGAATGTCGATGAACCCTTGGTCATCTTATTCTTCCACACTTGCTACAATAAAATTTTCCCTCTCAGCCCTTCTCTTCCCACTGCATGATCTCCAGCTCCTAACCTGAGCTCCTGCATTCTTCGCATCTGCCTTAAGCTAAATCCCCTCCCTCTGGTCTCTGTCTCTGAGCTCTCTGTCTCAGCACAGTCATTACCCCCCTCCAGGGCCTACCCCCCTTCCCTGTTCCCTCCACCTCGGCCCCTCTATTAGCCCCTCTCACAGGGCCATTTGGACCGCCTTCTATGTGAATTTCATCTTGGATAAAATCCTCTCCCCACACGTATTTAAACATTTCCTTTGACAAAACCAGATCTTTACTGGCACTTTCTAATGGCAGCTGCTGCTTCTGTCATGAAGAGGGCTCAGCTTCCTCTTTGCTTCCTATCATGATTCCCAGACTCTGCACAAAACAGATATAATTGAAATTAAATTATTTCATTAGTCTCTCAAGCTAAGTGGAGGCTGAGCACAGAGATATAATTAATCAGCCAATAAATATTTATTGACTGGAACACCCAGTACAGTGGGGACATAACTACATAGTAATCAGTGTGAGTTGTGTGACCAGCAGGTATGAACAAAGTTAGCTCGCATCAGATAGCGAGTTCCTTGAGGTCATGGACCAAGTCTTATTTATTTGTGTCATTGGAGCCCAGAACCAGGCCCAACAAGTGTTAAGTACATGAGTGCATGAATGAATGAATGAATGGTTGCACGTTTATCGTGGATATAAAATTACTTCTAGAAAGCCAACTTCTCTTGGATTAAGCGAAGTTTACATGAGTCACAATGTCTCCGGATGGCATTTGGGATCAAGAATTAAGACTATTTTTTAAAACTCTTTGCTATCTGGCCATCTGCTTATCCTGGCTTCTCCCCATTCTGGCTGAGGATGCTCATAATTCCAGCACTTTCTAAATGACCTGAACATTTGACTCACAGTCCCCTTTCACACCACGCATACCCTGCTCTCATTCTTGGTAATTCAATCTCTGTGTATTGCTGTTTCCTTTCTAACCCCTTGATCTAACATTTCTTGACCTCAGCCTGCTTTTTTTTTGTGTGCTATTGTTACCTCAGCTTTCCAGCTTTACCTCTCAAGACAACTTTTTATACCCTATACTGTCAAAGTAGATGCCCCTTTTCTCCAACACAACTGTTCAAACTGAATGAGCACCATCCCTATGAACCAGCATCCCACCCGCACTGCACAGTCTAGCTCACCTCTCTTCAAAAGACTTGTGCTGCTTCACTCAATCAGATGTGACCTCTTTCCTGAATAGCATAGAGAATCTCAGTTGTCCTTCTCTTATGGTACTTTCCATAGTCTGCTGTCTTAGTTTATTCAGGTGGCTATCACAAAAAATCCCATAGACTGGGTGGCTTAAACAACAAACATTTATTTCTCACATGTCTAGAGGCTGTGAAGTCCAAAATCAAGGCACCAGCAGATTTGGTGACTGGCGAGAGCCTGCTTCCTGGTTTATAGATGGTGCTTTATAGCTATAACTTCACCGGGCAGAATGGGGCGAGGGAGCATTCTCAAGCTTCTTTTGTAAGGGCACTAATCCATTCACGAGGGCCCCAACCTCCTGACCTAGTCACCGTCCAAAGACTCCATCTCCTGGTACCATCACATTGGGGTTTAGGATTTCAATATGAATTTTGAGGGGACACAGACATTCAGTCCCTGACATCTGCCTTCTAGTAGTGATATGTGTGTCTTTGCTCATCTTCTCTATTCTGATGTCAGTGCTCACAGAGAGGAAGCTGTGCCTCACTCATCTGCTTGTCATACCCCTTCATACCAGCACCTAGCATAGAACAGGTCCTTTTAAGGACTCTTCCTTTTTCTACTTCTATATGATCCAAGCAGAGCTAGAAACCACGGTGGGGCTACAGATGCAGGCTGGTCAATGAGAACCCTCCATCCTGGCCTCCAAGATGACACACAACCTAAGTGGAACCAGAGTCTGCCTTGAGAGTCTCTATGTGTAAACACTGAGAAGGGTCGTTCTTCCTTTGAGACCAGAAACTGAGAGTCTGATGTAAATCAGAGTTCAGGGGCCTTCTCTCTGGGCCACATGGAGGAAACTATCTACAACAGGAGAGAATGAGGCCTACCTCAAAATAAACAGAGACAGAAATGGTCAGAGCTGGCATGTTGAATGCTGACTTCATGCCAGACGTTATCCCAAGCACACTGTGGATGATCTCATTTACTCCTGATAAGAACCTATGAGGCAGATACTATTATTATATCCACTTTACAGATGAGGGAACAAGGGCACTGAGAAGTTAAACAACTTGTTTAAAGTCACCAGCTGGTTAGGTGGTGGAGCCAGGATCTGAACTCTGCCTGTGGGACCCCAAAACTACCATGCTGTGTTGCCTTATGTATGAGCAAAGACGAACATAGATGAGAGAAAGATGGATTTATTCATTTATGAGCAAGTGCAAAAGAGAGCTGACAGCGTCATTTGAGCTCCTGGATTTAGCTGTGCCTGGAGCCAGCTGACTCATGTACTTTTTAGTTAAAATAGCCAGTGCATTCCCTTTTTTACTTAAAATAGTTTGTGTATCAGTCAGTTGCACCCTCCAGGGTTCATTGAGGAATGGTGTGTCTTGGAGGTAGAGCACTACTTCTGGGTTTGCATCCTAGTACCACCCTTTATTTGTTACCTAAACTTGGACAAATTACTTGCCCTTTCAGGGCCCTGGAGTAAATGACCTGGCCTCTCCAGCGAGGGGACTGTGACTGGAGATGAGATTACATGTAAATGCATTTAGCCCTCTGCAAACACAATTTAAGTTCTCAGTAATTGTGGGAGCCCATCTCTCCTCCTTTCCCTTATGAGAAGTAGCTGTTCAATAACATCCTCCAGAGGCTGCAAGATGTTACCTGAGCTTGAAAGCAGCTGGAGTTATGGAGTCTCCAATCAGGGGAAGCTCCTCAGCCCACGAAGTTGCCTAACAGCTCTATTTAGACATTAAAAAAAAAATTCTGCCCTTCTCCATCTCTCTGACAGCATCATCCTCTCTGGCTTCCATATCTTTCCAACCCAGACAATAATATCTGTCTATAGTAACCTCAGCGGTAGGTGCCTTAGCCCTCTACATGTCCCCTTTTCCTCCTTATGATTTCCCTCCGTATTTACCCACTTACCAGGTCCTACTGATTAACCTTCTAGATCTTTCTCAGACTTGCTCTCTCTGTTTAACCCCCGCTGACCGTGCCCTTGCTCAGGTCTTCACTGCTTTTCTTATGTTTGCCTCAACCTCCTTATTGGCCTCCCTCCTGACAGCCTGCCAGCCCCATGATGTAGCCAGGAACACTCATGTTCAAGGTGACCAAACCTTTCTTCACCTTAAAACTGCCATTGCCCACAGGATAAGGGCAAACTCTTAGCAGACACACAAAGCCTCCCAGCCTGGTCCCCCTCTGGATCTCCAAGCCCGTCTCCTACCGTGCTATGTCACGCCTCCATGCTATCCCGCACTGTCCCCTCTTCCAGAACACTCCCGCAGCCCCCTCCCCCTGCTCTAACTTATCCTTTAAGACCATGCTCAGTTTTTTTTACTCCTGGCAACCTTCCCTGAACTCCCACCCCACTCCCTGGGCCAAATGCCCCTCCTCGGCTGTCCCACAGCACCTGTACTTAATTGTCTTCTCATGTATCAATTTATAGAGATACGATCACTGTCTGCATCTGTTTTGAGAACTTTGAGGCCAAGGGCCTCACTCAAGGTCCTACTCATGTTGATAACCCTTGCACCCAGCCTCCCAGAGTGGTACCTGACACCCAGTGGGCCCTCACCTGTAGACACCATGAACGCAGATGCAGAAAAGGAGAAAGAGGAGCCATTATACTTCCTGAAGACTAATCCTGATTCAAATTTGTTCCCTATTTGGTTTCCTTGATTCCTAATTGGGGCCAGTGCTTCTCTTAATGGCAACTGCAATAAGCCCTGGGGTTTAAATTAACTGTTGAGGAGAGAAGGAACAGTTTTTCACCTTCTGTAGTGGGGAAGGGGCGCTCTCTCCACTAGTGGCCCATGTGGTTATAGGATTGTTCTGGTAACTGTGTGATTCTCCATACAGCTTTGCATGCATGTACATGAGTAGGGACCCTTTGGCTACCTTAAAATAGCCCGTCTCATCTCAGTTTTTAAAGGATAAAGTTATTTCATTATAGCTAAATATAGGCAAAGAGTCTGTACTGACACATAACTTAAGCAAATATACGCAAATCTCTTGCAGAATGGGGGACCTGGTGAGGCCAGCACTGCAGTTACATCTTGGCCCCCAGGGCTTCTCCTGCTGCTGACCTTGAGCCATCGTGTAACCTCTCAGAACCAGGATTCTCCTTGACCTAGTGAGCTAATGATTCCGGTCATCTTGCCATGCTGCCTCACAGGGCTGGTGGGAGGATGACAGGGCTGTGCTCATGGAGGTGCAGCCTGTGGCGGGCAAGAGGGAACCTGGGAGGGGTGGTGGGCAGGCCCTTCGTGGGAGGCCATGCCTGGACAAGCCTCCAGCTGCTCTGCTGGGATTTCTGGGGTTTCATTCCTCTATAATTCTCATTTTTTCCCCTCTCAAATCTGTTTTCCATTAAAAAGAAATGTGTTCTCTTCTTTCTCTTTCTCCCTGAGCCATGCCTGGTCCAGCCCTCAGAACCAAGCTGCATCTGCTCTTGCTTAAGGCACCCGATAATTCAAACCAAAGAAGGCGGTGGCAGACTGCCCGTGGGGCCACCCCTCACTCCCCACCTCCCCTGGCCTGCCCTTACTCCCTCCTTCCCCCCTCCCCATGGAAAATTTGGCCTCAGGCTGCCCTTGTGACTGGAAAAAGCAGGGTCAGCTCATCAAAGCAGAACAGGGGTTGTTAGTTAGCTTTCCACTTTCTGAGGGTTATTAGGAAGGCGTGGTTCGGGAAGGGTGTGACCCAGCCCTAGCCAGCCCCAGCCAGAGAGGTGGGGGAGTGTTTCAGCAGGGGAGAAGGCCTGCCAGGAGCAGGGAGAGCTATATTAAAGGGTGGTGAGATACTGGGGTGCGGGGTGGCTATGGTCATTGTCCTAGTTTGGCCAGGCCACGAGGAAAGGCCAAAAGGAAGTGACTTGTTCTATGTCAGTTGTCAGTCCAGTTGTCTCTTGGAAGATGCTGGGCCAAGCCCACTGCTCCCTCCTCCCGTCTCTCCTGCTCCCTGGGTTGAGGCAGGAAGAGGAAGGAAGCCGTGCAGCTGTGAGGAGGAGGGCCCTGCATCTGTTGGGGGCCAGTTGCTGGGGAGTTCAGTTTTAGTGTCATGGTAACTGCAGGAGGCTGTCTCTTTTCAAAGGGCACTTTCGATAACACTATAAGAACATCTGGGGTGCCATTTGGTTTTCTGGATTATCCAGTATTGTGGTAGGGCTGGGGGTATGGCCTAGAAGGGAACAAGCAGAGTGGGAGTAGAAAGGAGACTGGATAGAAGTGGCCACAGGGGCACCCTGCCGTGTGTGGGTGGGGAGAAGAGGCACATGTCAAAGCTCAAAGAGCATGGTGGGAGGGGTTTTATAACAGCCCCACACCCAGTGTTCTTGTCCCCAGTCAACTGCCCCAAGCTTCCCCACATTTCTGTGCTACATATAGAGATCTGAGAGTTTTGGGGGCTAACTCTGGGAAGTTCTGGCTCTATGTGCAGGGGAACAGCAGAAAAAACAACACAGCAGGATGTGATCACTGTCCCTGAACACATATCCATTCCTTTTTCCTTTAATAATAAAACTCAGAATTCTCTGAGCAGCTGGCTCCTCAGCTCAAGACTACATCTCCCAGCTTTCTTTGGTGCGGTCTTGGGATGAAGTTTAGCCAACAGAATGTGAGTGAAGGGATTTGTGCCACTTCTGAGTAGCACCGTAAATGGAAAGGCATATGCTCCCCTTCCCTGCCCGGAATGTTGATGTGATGACAGGAGCTAGAGGAGTCATCTTAGGCCTAGAGATAGAAGCCACACGCTGAGGATGGCAGAGTGACAGACAGGATAAGTCTGGGTCTCCTGCACCATGAAACTGCCAAATTTAGCCCTGGACTGCTTATACTAAGACTGTTACTGAGAGAAAAATATACCCCTATCTTGGTTAAGTCACTATGATATGAGCTTTGTCACAGCACCTGAATTTGTATCCTAACTATACATGACACAACCAGCAGTTTCTGAGGTTTTACTATGTGTCTGTCACTGTTCTGAGTTTTCTGTATGCAGAGGTCTTCACCATAAGCCAGTGAGTTGGTGAGCAGCATGTTGTCCAGACTCCCTAACACTCTAGATCTGTCTTCTCTCTCCTTGCTATCCTCAACTCAGGCAAGGTCAGGTTGTTGGGGACAAGTCCAGGTACTTGCCCTCAAGACCCTCATTGTATCTGCCAACTATCAGGCAACGGATGATGCACACATCAAGGACCCACTCAGACTGACGTAGCCTCACCCACTCCACCTTCACAGGGAAGTAAGCAGGAGTAGGAGTGGCGGTCACTTCTGGACAGCTGTGGTAGCAGGTCGTTTGTGATGGTCTGTGCATCAGTTCTACCTGCACTCTTCCTTTGCACTTAGGAATGCCTATTGTGATGCAAGATATTACTGAGAAAGCAGTCTTGAATTTGTTCTAATTAATTTTTTTAAAGGTGGATTCTTCCAAAAGTATTTTGAGCATTATCAGTAACAAGTCTTTCTTCGCCCTCACACCTGACTGTGGTAGGCCTGGTTGTCATGACACTGCTGTGGAGAACCATGAGCCTACGGGGCAGCTGGCTACCTTTCCTTCCCATGGTCTGCAGCACCACAGGGCAAGGACAATAGAGCGCCAGCTCTTCAGTATGGACAGAATGCACAGATGTCATTGGAATAGACATCTGCTGGTTTGCCTCTCTGAGCATCCCTTCTGCCTTTTTCTGCTCATAGCATCTTGCTTTCCCTTCAGGGAAGTGCCTACAGCTGATTCCATGTGATCAATGTCTGCTGGCTCCAAAGATTAGGCACGTGACCCAAACACGCCTAGAGTGTCCCTTCTGGGAATCCAATGTTATGTCTCAGACAACAAGACGGATGGCAGTTAGGACTGACTTATCTTGACCCATGAGTTCCTACCACTTAGAATAATGACAGGGTTTATGTAATTAATTCGGGCAAATTCAAGGTTATTCTGAAATGCTGTCACTCTCTCTTATATTTCAGTATAAATTCTTGAAGAGATAAGAGAATTGCACTAGAGTTTACTAATGCTATGTAAGCTGCACGATGGGTGTGGGCCCAGGTCCCCTCCTTCCTAGGAGAGTTGCTCAAATTGCTCTTCCCTTCTAGGAGCTCCACGGCAGTCAGAACAGCCACACTGCACAACTTCAGGAAGCACCATTCATGGGCCGTCTTTGGAGTTTTGCAAAGAGGTGGCCTTGCCCAGTCGCCCTCCAACACATTTCCTGTTGTTGCTTAAGTAAGCCCAGGTCCATTTCTGAGGGTTACAACCAAAGAACCTAAACTGGAAAGTTTAGCCATTCTCCCACCACCGAACCACATGGCTCTCAAACCACCAACAACCAGACCTGTTTCCCTTTTCCTTGAAGTGCCCGAGGAACAGGGTTGTCAGATTTGTAAATACAGAAACAAACAAACAAACAAACAAACAAAAATAAAAATACGGGACACTCAGTTAAATTCAGATAAACACGAACAAATTCTTTTTTAGTATAAGTATGTCCCATGCAGTATTGTATCTGGCAACACTACCCAGGGAAGAAAATTATGTCACATCTTTTGGGGTTGATTTAAAGGCAACCTGCTTTACCTTGTTCTGTTCCTTTTATCCTGACATGTAAATGTCTTTAGGAGTGGACATATTACCTACCAGATAACTGGCTTAAGGGTAGGCATCTGATACAAAATGCATCAATCAAAGTGGCTCCCAGGAGTTTCAAACAGGAAGTAAGAACTAAGTGCTCTCGGGTGTTGGAGTTTGGAAAGCACTAAACTCAGGGACTGATGGCGGCCTTGATTTCCTACACGTGGACAGGACTGGTGTCTACGGACGGAATGAGCTGCACGTGCAGGCAGAAGCAGGGAGAGAGGAGACAATTCTGACGGTGCTCAGATTGCAGGTGCTGGTTGTTCCTAAGGCCTTCCTGACTTTGCCAGGTTTTGATTTTTGATCTTTCTTAGATTCTATGATTAAGTTCTTTTTTGCCAAAGAGTTGAAACCAAGTTAATACAAGTTGCAACCATTATTTTGTTGTATTAGAATAAGCTGGTGAGTTTCTATCTTCTCCAGATGTGAGTAGGAGCTATGTCTTACTCATCTTGGCCTCCCCAGCATCTAGCCCAGCATCTGGCATAGAGTAGGAGTTCTATCATATTCTAAATAAATTAATAAATGACTCCAGGGGCTTGGAGATCAGCAGCTTAATGCACATTTGCTGGATCTTGTTTCTTGACAGAAAGGTACTAACACCAAGAACCTTTCTCAGTAGCTCACTGAAAAGTCCTGAAACAGAGCATTTGCCACCCACAGCTGGCCCAAATGGGGGCTGAACAAGGCTATGTTGAGTCGTGGCTGCTGAAACAACTTGGCTTCAAAAGCTAGCCTCCTTGCATTCTGCAGTTATTTCTCTTCCTTTCTAGTCAGATGAGAACAGAATAGAAGCAAGTCCTGTTGGGCCCTCTTAAAGAGGCCCTGGGAGGGTGGCCCACATAAGATGGTCTATGCTCCAGGCAGCAGGGAAGTGTAGGAGAGAGTTCCTGCAAGGTACGCCTGGCGGTATGATCAGGAACAGCTGTGTGGAATCCAGTACATCATGCCTGCTCTTCAAGCATTATCCTGGCTTAGAACCTTCCAAAGCCTGGAATTTAGTTGTCAGAGTTCAAAGGTCTCAGGTTACCCAGAGGCAGGGCACCTTGATGCAAACCCTCACCTTTCACTACAAGACCTTCAGGAAAGAGGAGTCAGCTTTCAACTCCAGTGCCAAGCTGCCTGGGAAGAGAGACCAGCGAGCGCCTTGCCCTCCCTAGAGAGCTGTGGCCCAAAATGTGCAGGTAGACAGTTCTTTCTCTTTGCCAGTGGAAGAATGAACTACTGTCCCCCTCTGCAGGGGGGAATTCCTCGAGGAATTCCTTCACCCCTAAATTGTCTGTGTCATCCATTTGAGTTGAAGAAGAATTTCAGAGCTGGGAGAATTTGTTAACATTTCTCCAATTTGTAATGCTTTTTTCGTCAGACCAATTTGCCTACACAAAAGGATGGCTTAACATTCAGTTATGGAGAGAGGAAACACAAAAAGCAAACTAAGGCTTTGCAACATCAAAGTCAATATTATCTTTGGTGAAATGTAAAGAGATGTAGGAAAAAAAAGCTGGTCAGAAGGTTCTGTTAATAATAGGCTTATCAGCTGATTCTCAAGGCCCCTAAAGTTTTAAAGACTTAGATTCTTTCTTATGCCTGCTTTGTCTTCTCTGGTTTTGGCTTTTATCATATTTCCTTTATCCATTGTTTCTGTTTCTTCTATGCTCATCACATTTGCATGCTGATTTTTGTAACAATGGTGAGGAGAGCCCCTAGCACAATGAGTGAACAGAACAGTTGTGATTTGCAGAAATGCTATCTTACCTTCTCGAGTGTATTGCTGATGGGCGGCTTCTAGGCTTCTCATCCTCAGAAGGATGCGCTGATCTGTTACTAACCTATTGATAAAAAAGTTATCACTTCTTTGTCATCAACTAGATTATTTATTATGCTAAGTTTTTCAAATATATTATCTCATTAAATTTTTTTTTACAGCCCAATTAGGAGATAGTGTTATTCCCGTTTCACAGATGCAGATGAAGAAACTGAGTCTTAGTGACATAAGTAACTTGCCTGACATCACACAACTAGCCAAGCCAGATTGAAGACCAAAACCTTTCTGAGTCCAGAATCTTAATGAGTTTGTGTAACTGGCCCCCTTCCCTGATCCACTTCCCCAAGCTGCTTGTTACTCTCTTCGTTTTTCCTCAAGACATTTCAAGGTCATTATGATCTCTAGTGAAGGGGTCTTAATCTGGGTTTGCAGAGAGCTTCAGGAAATCATCGAAGCCCCTGAACCATATGCACGTTTTACGTGTAGACATTTACGTACATGTTCCTCAGAAGAGGTGCCGTTATTTCCATCACATTCTCAAATGGACATGAGACCGTGAGTGTTCCAGTGGGTTGGCTCATTCCAAAGACTCTAGCTTCAGGTTCTAGGACAGAGGTTCCCAAACATTCATGAGTCTCCATCTTACTCAGGGAGCTTGTTAAAATGCAGAAGACTGCCAACCCCTGGGCCCTGGTTGATCTGGGACCAGACTAGGAATCTACATTTTATCAAGTACCTCAGTTGCTTGTGCTGCCAGAGATCTGGATATATACCTCCCTCAGAGAATGAATTATTCTCTAGGAGGCCTTACTCTGCACTCAGTTTCCTGGTGACCTTATCCTATTGTCACCCCCACAACTGTATTGTAGCAATTCCTTTGAAAGAGATCCAGGCTTTTCCATTCCTCCCATGAAAAATGCTTGACACTGTCCATGAATATCAATGCCATTATTCGTAGAAAGAGGAGATCTAGATAATCAGGACAAATCGAAAGGAATTTCAACAAATTCTCCCAAATGGAAATACTTAAATCATTGGATACTCCAGGACTGGTGCCATCAAGATGCTCCCTACGCAATATTAATCCTTACCCCACCTCCAGCAGAGGGTTTCTAAGACCGTTATCATTGTCCCCTTTCCATTCTTCATTGACATGATGGGATGGCCAAAGTCCCTTGGGAAGACCCATGGTTCTCTACCCAGATGTTTCACAAAGGTGCCTCTGCCCTGGTGAGTCTGGGAGGCCCAGGAGAGGGCCCAACTTTGCAGATTCCTAAACCTTCATGGCAGATAGTTGGGTCAGTTTGTCTGCCCTGCCCAGGCCTGTCATAATTCCTTTTGTTTTCGTTAATCACCTCAACAGGAAGCTGGTGTGGTATGAAATCCCATGACTCTTGTCATTGCATTTTGGTTCAGGCATGGCTAGAGTGGCCACCTGAGAGTGGCCACTCTCTCAAAATTTTGTAATGGGGGCTCAGAGACCCTAAACTTTCAGGAATTGGGAAGTTATATGAATTCAAGTTTGAGGCAGCTATGTTTGGTTTAATAAGCAAATAGAACAGAGAAGGTCTATAGGTGAGTAGGACTCGGGGAGGGAGAGAAGGGCTGCCAGTTCCCATCCTTTCTGAGGCCCAGTTGTGTTTCCTGTTCTTGGTTTTGTGAAACAACTCTGTAGTCTTTCAATAAAGACCCACTACCCTCTCCCCCATTTTTTGTTAAGTATAAATGAATTTTATTTCTTCCAACCCAACAATTTTTTACTACAGTGCTTCCAAAATTTTTCACTGCAGGTAGAAACACACCTGCACAGCACAATCTTAGACCACGGTACAAGCACACCTGTACCATTCATGGCACCATATCTGGGAGTCTTTGCTTTACTAAGATATAAAATAGTATAAGGAAGAGGGTTTGTAAGTAGTGGACTGACAAAGAAAATATGGAATGGGCTGTGGAGTTGAGGTGGGTTGTGGGTTTATGTTGAGGTGGGATGGGTGTATGAACATCCCTTCTTTCCAGGAACGGTGACCAGTAGTACTGTCACCCTCAGGCCCTTGGAACCTTATACAGTGTGGTTCACCGTGGTCAAAGCTCTGGGGGACTGCATAACCACAAAACTCTGATTGTGCTGGTTCTTTCTTGCAGTCTTGCATAGAGTAGGGCAAGAAATGACAAACTCTAGTCTAGGTTGTCTGGCTGAAAGCACACAGGCAATTATCTAGCGAATCCCTTTGAGAGAGGCCCTTTAGACTCTGCCAGTAAAAGGAGCTCTGAGCTACTAGGGGCCATATCAAGATATTATTAATTCACTTTGCCAAATTTTAATGGTTGAATTCTCTGCCATGTCCTTTTTGAGACTCTAGTTAAATGCTTTGATTAGAAAAGAGAGGAGTCCTGATAATTGGGAACTGGCATAACTGAGACATGGGGAACCTGGGCCCCTCCAGAGAGAATCCCACTGTGTACCCTAGAAACAAATGTTGCGATGCACTGCATGATAAAATGCATTCTTTGACTGAGACAATGTATAACGAGTTCTGGGTGTCAAACTTGAGAGCAACATTGAGTTTTGAATCCCACTCCATTTTTTCTTCTGATCTATAATAAATAAGCAACAAAAGGAGAGTTAAGTGTAGCCCAACTCTGTTGTTGAGCATTAGAGCCCCTGCAGAAGTGGTCACCCCAGATCAACTGCAGTGCTGTTTCTAAACCACCTAGCAGGCCAGGCATTTAGGATGTAGTCTGACGCAACACATTTTGGTCACTGGTGTAAGCACCAATAGAATTCCTTAGAACAGACAGGCAGCCCCAGGATTCAATGGAAAGAACATGCTTCTGTGCTTGTTGCAAATAAACATGGCAGGGAGTCTTACTCTGCCAACAGCTGCCATAATCTGGAAGTGGACTGCTATAGTGTGGAAGCAGAGCAGCAATATATTTGTTTAAAATACTAGACTTTAAAGCTTATCTGCCAGAAGTATGTACAAGAATGGCCAAGAAATAGTTAAAGAGAAGAATAGAGACAGAGGATCTCGAAACACATCACAAAGGTTCAGTAATTAAAACATTATGGTATTAGCATATGAATAAATAAATGCAATAGAATAAATAGTCCAGAAACTTAATATAAATAGAAATTTATTAAATGATCATGGAAGCATTTCAAATCATTGGCAATTACGTATTGAGATTATCATATGTTAATTTGGAAATAAAATTAGATTTATATCTCACACCATAAGATAAGATTCCAGGTGAATCAAAGATCTAAATATAAGCAGTAAAAATCCCCCAAATTATAAAAGTAGAACAAGAGAATAACATTGTTAACAGGAAAAGCTTTTTAAAAAGTAAGCCTTAAAAGTCAGAAGCCATAAAAGAAAAGATCAAATTTGACACTATAGAAATGTTAAACTTTTTTTTTGAAGAAAGACATTGCAAACAAAATCAAAAGACAAGAAGTAGACTGGAAGAATATATTTGCATCATGTATAGCAGAGAATAGTTATTATCCATTATACATATATAAATTTTGCAAATTAATAAGAAAAACAATCTGATTATTTAAAAAGGTAATTTATTAAATAATATAACAACTTAGAGACTCATCTCAGCAGCAGACTAAAATAAGACCAATTTACTATGTTTTACCCATCACATTAGCTAAAGTTAAAAGGCAAAATAGTATATAATTAGTGCTCTTTGGAAATGGGCAATCACATATATCATTGGTGAGAGTGGAAATCTAAATTTATACAAAGGTTTTGGAAGGTAACATGTAGTATTTATTACATTATAATTCATATTTTAGGAATTCATCCTGTGAAAATACCTATCTATGTACAGTCATAAATAATAGATGAGTACAAGGATGTTTCAGTTTATAAGAATAAAAAACCAAAACAAAACAAAACTAGGTCGTTTCCTATTACACAGTCTTTCTTTGAACAGGGTATAATTGATTAAGTTTACCGTCAACAAATTACAATTTTATCTTTCTGAAATTACACCTAATTTATTTTGATTGGAGTCTAGGGCGTTTCCAAACTCTTCAGTCATACTTTCCAGAAAACATCTTGGTTCATTCCCACATTCACTGTGTATGAGCTTTACTATTTTTACTCAGACAGCAAACTTATTTTCTAGCACCCAGGTATGAGCAATGAGAAAACTGGAAAATGCCGCATGATTCAATATATTATTAACTTTCCCTTCCCACTTTTGAGTCTTGAGGGCTGTTGCTCCTATGGACTCATTGTCACAGTGCTGAGGCAGAGGAATCCTATCTAGAAGGCATGGAGGTGGGAGATGCAGAGGAGAAGGGAACCAAAATATAATAAGTTGCTAGTAAGTGCCTGGCACCATAAAAAGCAGTGGGTTACAATCTTGAGCGATTTTACTCTGTGAAAATATTTGGCCATGTCTGGGGGCATTTTTGGGTTGTCACAAATAGGAGGCTGTTACTGGTACCTAGTGGGTAGAGGCTGAGGATAACATCCTATTGTGTATAAGACAGCCCCCTCACCACAAAGGATTATCCAGCCCAAAATGTCAATTGTCCTGAGATTGACTATTGATAGAAAGTGATATAAAGCATCTTATATGAATTATTTCATTAATATACCCAACAACCCTATGAGGCAGGAACAGTAAAAAGTCTCTTGGTAGACTTGCACTAAATCCGCTCACTAACCCAGTTAACTGATATTCTTCGTTTCCTCCATAAAACACGATGAATGATGCCCACAGCAAACAACCTGCTCAAGGCTGGCAACTGTCTAGAATGGCAGTCCCCAACCCTTTTGGCACCAGGGACCGGTGCTCCTATGAGAATCTAATGCCTGATGATCTGAGGCGGAGCTGAGGTGGTGATGCTAGCGCTGAGGAGCGGCTGCAAATACAGATGAAGCTTTGCTCTCTCATCTGTCACTCACCTTCTGCTGTGCAGCCCGGTTCCTAACAGGCCACTCGGTACCGGTCCGCAGTCCAGGGGTTGGGAACCCCTGGTCTAGAACACTTGTACACTTTTGTTGCATCAACGGAGCTGTGCTTACCAAGTTGCTTTTGTTACTAGAGCTTGTAATTTTCTTATTATTGTAATTATGTAATTTAGTCCCGTATTACATAAATTAGAGTTTCTCAATCTTGGCACTGACAAAAATCAATGAAATACGAATGCAAAGACAAAGGGCATTGTTTCCGTGGTAGCTGACATGGCAGAGATTGCCTAGCCCTCACAAACCTATCTCCTCTAATTTCTGGTACACAGCTGGACTGCGTTTCCCAGACCCCTGTGCATTGGATGGGGCCATATTTCTACTTCTTATCAACAGAATGTGAACAGATGTGATATGTATCACATAGGCTAGGTCACTATGGAGTGGGTGCGCCTCACTCTTCTCCTTCTTCTCACTTGACTAAGCCTAAAACAACTTTGGAAAGCACATACTGAAGATTATAGAGCTGAAAATGAAGGAGCTTGTATCTCTGAATCATGTTTGGAGGAGAGCCACTCACCAATTAGGAGCAACTGTTTGGCCTTTATGTAAATAAAAAATAAACTTCCATTGTTCTTGAACCATTACACAGAGACAATAATGTCCTTAACTAATACAACTGGGTTGAAGACTTTGGAAATACTTATAAAAGTGAGTCCTTCAAAATTTGCCATTAAATTAGGTGTAGGGGATTCAATGGTAAAATATCGGGAATGAAGTCATAAACATCTACAAGAATTTTATAGTCATATTTCTATTTAAGAGTCTTTAAACTCTTGTTCCATTTTGAAGAAATCGTTGATTATGCATTGTTAGCATGATTCTTGCTAGAAAATCATCTTGAGATCCAATCAGCAAACCCAAAGACCTGACTTTATATCAAAAAATCGACCTATACATGCACTTGAAACTAAATGCTTAGAGTAAATACATACGGTTTTTTTTTTTTTAATGATTTCTTGCTTTAATTGACTTACTTACCATGAGTCCCAATCCTTCCAGTGTTCTACCATTTTACAAATGAGGAAACTAGAGTTTGAGGTGGTAAGATGACTTCTCAAATCAGGTGCTTAGCAAGTAGCAGAGCCAGAATCCACCTCCAGACTCCCAAACTCTCCACTGTTACCCCATGTGGTGGCTTTCATTCCTCTCGGGAGCTCTGAGACTTCTGAGCCAGACACATAGGCCATGATCTTTGTATCTGATGCAGAAGCCAGTTCTGGCTTTCAGGGGCTTATACAAACAATAAGTAGCAAATGCTGTCTTGAAAGTTACTCATTTGGCAAATGCTTTAATTTATAGGGATATTTAACTGCATGAAAAATGGAGCCAAGAAGCACAGGCTCCGGCTCCGTGTCGGTCCCGCTCGGAGACCTCAGCATAAGTTTCCTTTCAAGGCAACTGTGCCCCCCATCCCTGCGGCACTGTGGCCGCCAGTTCTTGGGAGATGCTCTGAGTCTCAGGCTCCCTGTCACTGATGCAGAACTTTCTTTCCAGTTTGCAAACAGATTTCTGACATGTTATCTTGGTTGAGTCTCTCAACTACCCTGTAAGATAGGTGGGACAGATTTAACCTCGTTTTGCAGAAAATTGAGCCTGAGTAAGGTTAAATAATTTCTTAAATTCTCACATGTACTACATAGCAGGGATAGAGCTGAGATATAAACCCATTCCCAGTTCCATGTTCCTTCTGCCACACTACATGAACTTATCCTGCACCACATCAAATCCTATCGCCCCCAAACTCTGTGCCTCTTTGGCGGAGGCAACATGACACCCTGCTGAGAGCACACCTCGGAGGAAGCCAGCCCGGGCTTGAGTCAGGGCTCTGACTCTCACCAGCCTGAGCTGCAGTTTTTTCATCTTTTACATGGGAATGAGTAATCATGTCAACTTGTACATGAGTGGCGAGGACCGTGTGTGCGTTTGGTGCCGGGCTCACAGTAGGTGTTCAAGGCCTGTCTACTCCATACCCTTATGCTCTCTGCAGCTGCTGTATTTGTCTACACCTGAGTGTTGATGTCTGTTTTCTGTACCTGTGCCTGGCATCCCACCCTCACCACTGGCTACATCTGGAGTCTCCTATGCCTGGCTGGAAGTTTCCCAAAAGCAGGGACCACATGCCCTCCACGAAAAATGCTATGAAGTGGCTCCTGCCCTTGACCAGGAGCCAGGAGATCTGAATTCTAGTCTTGTGTCACTTTCTCCCTCTGAGCCTCAATTTTCCCATGTGTTAAATGTGGGGGAGGGGGGAGGTGACTAGATGATCTCTAGAGTCCTTTTGAACAATGTATTCTATGGTTTTTAGATCTCTCACACAGACTGGAAGCTCCCTGAAAACAGGGGAACTGTGGCTGCTTCTTCCCCTGGATCCTCCCGCCCCACTCCCAGTGGCTGGGAGAGGGCTCTGCACATTCATGGAATGATTAAGTAAGCCAAGAGTGGTGCTACCTTCTTGGGAGAGACGTAAAACAGCCCTATCCCCAGGGGTCCTACCCTCTAGACTCATTGAGGAAGGTGAGACGTGAAAGCACTGAGGTTCCTTAGTTCAGGTCCTGTGCTTCTCTCTCATAAAAGAATACAGCCTAACAGACCTCCTTGCTTCTAGTATCTGCCCTTGCTAATTCATCCTCCACATGGCTGCCAGATAGACAAAAAGCCAGATCTGACCAGATCACTCATCTATCTGCTTTGAATCCTTGACTGCTTCCTCTCTCTGTCTAGTGAACATCTGAACTCATTAGCATGATACCAAACCCTTTGCTGTCTGGTGCCTGCCTGCCTTGAAGGGCTCCAATTGTCACCACTCATTGGCACCCTTCATTTTGGCCATTCGGAACCAGCTGTCCCATGGCCATTCCTAGTCCTTACTCCAGCATGCTCAAAGACCTCTGCAACTGCCATGACTCTCTGGACCAGCTTAGGTACAATCCAATCACTTTTTTTTTTT
>NW_006443119.1:2893769-2905360 GCF_000325575.1 Pteropus alecto
GCACACAATTGCCTAGCAACTTGGGGCTTATTTAGTCCAAAGAGAATGAATAATAGGTGTGAGAAAAGGAAAGTCTGGGAAAGATGAGAACCATGCAAAAGAAATCAGGACAGATTTCTTGGAGGAGGAGAATTTTCATCAGGACTTAAAGTGTATGAGAACTTTGGCAGGTAGATAGTGTTGGCAACAGGGCTGGGAGGGCCTTGCAAGTATAGCATCCACAGCTAAGAGGTAGAAAAAAATAGTGTCCCTGGCTCAGAGTGCAGTGACTTAAAGTTGATAAATTCCAGCCTGGTAAGGTTTTCAAGAAATAGTGATATTGTTCCAAATGGGTACAGTCTTTGAGAGCTGTAAACATGTTCACATCTTTGACAAGTAATCCTGCTCATGAAAATTTATGCTTAAGGAAATAATTCAATAGAACACCAAAAGCTCTTTGAACAATAGTGTTCGTAGAGGCATTCTTTAGAGTAGAGAACATTTGGAAGCAATCAAGAGTTCAACAATAGGAGCTGGTTAAATAAAATATAAAATATCCATATAATGAAGTGTCAGGAAGTCATTAAAAATGATACTTAAAATTTGTATTGATCAAAAACAATTCAGCAAATATTGATGAAGGGCACCATTTTAGTCCACTAGGCTGCCATAACAAAGTACCACAGACTGGAGGGCTCAAACAACGGAAAATGTTTTTTTCCACGGTTCTGGAAATTAGAAGTCTGAGATCAAGGTGTCCACAGGGTTGGTTTCTTGTGAGACCTCTCTCTTTGATTTGTAGATGGCCATCTTCTCCTTGTGTCTTCACGTTACGGAAAAGAAAGAATTCTTTCACTTGGCGCTAGCTGAGCCAAAAGCTGAACATCAAAAACTGCAGTGGAAAAAGACTGGCTATTTCATTATGAATAGCACCACCCAGGAGAATGGGAAGCTAATGCTCAACAGCCTGAACTTCCTGGTACAAGGTTCAGTGTGGGTTTTTAATGATAGAGGGGGAATAGGTATGCATAAGTGCCTGTGGGGCAAGATCCAATTGAAGGACTTTGGAGTTTGGCTATTTATGGTAGAGGTGTCAACACAAGATCTTCCTGGACAACTGAACCTTTGCTTAAGTTCAGGTTATGTTCTGATCCTTGGGTTCCTTAGAGTGACGGTTTAGATTTTCATTCCAGGTGCAGCTGGAGCTCTAAATTCTCTCCCCTGTGCAGGCTCTGTCTTCACGCCTTGCTGTTTTGGTCTGTGTCTCTGAAAAGCAACTCAGTATCTCATTAAACTAAATAGGACCGTATTGAGCTTATACTCACGTGGTCCTTCCTCCATGTTTGTGTCCTAATTTTTTTTTCTTAGAAGGACACTAGTCATATTGAGTTAGGGCTACCCTAATGACTTCATCTTAACTTAACTGCCTTCTTAAAAATCCGATCTCCAAACACAGTCACATTCTGAGGTGTGGTGGATTGGGACTTCAACATATGAATTTGTGGGGGACATGATTGGGCTCATAACAGGTTCATTCTTTGTCTGGGACTACACCTTGGGTTTGGGGGACTGATATGAAAAAGACCCAGCCAGTCACTGGGTGGGGTCCAAACCCCTACAGACCAGGCAAGGGCGTGGAGTGGGCAGTCTTCGCAGGGAGCCATCAGGGGAAAGCTGGAAGCGGCCTGCAGATCACATTTGGCCTCAGCGAAGTGGTTTCTGGACATGTACACACAGGACGCAAAGACTAAAATCAGAAAGTGATTTTATTATGCCTCCCACTCCCCTTTAACGGTTGCTCAGCGGGGAAATTTCCTCCCAGTTCTCACATAAGAAATCATGCAGTCTTATGATTTTCTGGTCACTCTTAGGTAGCAAGTCTTTTGAGTCATGTTAAATTGTCAAATTCTGTCCCACTTTGGAAGTTAATATAATAATTAAAGCTTCCGACTTAAGTTATAATGCCTTGTTGGCTGGGCCTGCTACAAGTGGGCTATCTGGGACAGGGGCTGGGCGATGTTAATCTTTTCTCTCTACTCATCCTCTCTCACTCTCTGCCTCTGTTTCTGGCCCCTTCTAGATTGGGGTCGATGGAAGAAGAAGAAAGATACACTATTCCTATACAAACATTGTCTCCATGGTGGGAATAGGATTCACAGCCTCTTGTCTGGGGAGTAGTAACACTTACTTGGCTGTGGAGGATAGAATGGTCTATAAGAGGATTTTTGCCAGATGTGGACCCAACAGCCAAGAACCTGGAGAGTAGGGAGTCATCACCCAAGACCTTTCAGTTGCTGAAGAGGTGACATGGCCTGGTCTGTGTTTTCTCAAGTGGCTGTCTTAACTTCAGTCTGCTCTAATCATTAATTATCTATGACTGCAGCTGGCTCTCATGAGAAGCTCTCAGGGCAAGAAGCAAAGTCAATTCCAACCGAAGCTGCAATGGAAATTGATTGAACTTCTGGGACCACATTTGACTTTACATCCTCCATGGAAGTGGTAGGAGAGGTCAGAGGTGGTGAACCTTATGGAAGAGAAACCTCCTCTGGGATCTTACAGTGGACAGAGACCATGGCCTGGATCTGCAGACCTCTGACCCCAGAGATGTTGCATTACTTGCTCAAATGAAGGAGCATGGTGTTAAGAACACAGGCTTTGGGGCCACACACCTAAATTTTGATCTTATCTCTATGTTAACTAGCTCTGTGGCATTGAACAAGTCACTTAGCCTTTCAGTTTTATTTCATCTAGCAGATAATAGGTTCTCACAGAGTTATCATGAGGATTACAACATATAAAATATACAAAAACATCTACTCAGTCCCTGGTACATGAAAGATCCTAAATTAATGTCATTTTCTTCCCCTTTGCTGATTTATGCTGAAATGTAGCCTTCTCTCGGGTGGGAGTAAAGACCACAGTCATGTGAGACGCTCCTGGGCTCTTTTCCCAGGACATGAGACCATGTTGAGGGTTTCCAAGACCTGAGGGTGACCTCGGTGACACAACGGGCAAAGTTATAGCCAGGGTCCTCCAGGCAGTGATGATGCTTGAAAATTCTCTGTTTTCCTTCAGAAACTTCCATCTACTCCTGGTGCCCCTAGCCCACCCAGCCCCGGGTCACAGAAGACTCACCCTCTAGGCAAATGGAGCCTTAATAGCCATTGGCCAAGACCTTGCACTTGCAGTCCTAGTGACCTCGCTGGGAAAGGTCCATTGCCTGTACTCCTCTACTGGTCACCAACCAAGTGGCTGGTTTCCCATTGGGCTTGTGGCTGTTCCTCATGTGGGCCCAGTTAGATGGGGACACATTCTCCACTCTTCCTGTTTCCATGGGAAAAGACTCCTCTAGGGTAATACTCTTGGTCTCTTGCCCCAGGCCACTCTCACGCCACTGGAGAAGCAAGATTAGTGATGTAGACGAAGGAGCTGAATGTAAGTGTCGAGCCCCCTTGGCTTATGTCTTTTGATCTGCACTCTGAACTGCTGTGCCTACTCTGCGGTAAGCCTGGCAGAACACAGTCTGGCTCTTTAGAGCAGGCTTGCTGATCGGGCTGGAAGTGGGTCAACGTACAATTTTCAAAAAAGTTAAAAACATTACATCCATACAAATATAGAATGAATATGTGCCGAAGATCTGTTGAACTCATTGAGGAGGAAAGGCTAAAGCTGGTTCTTAAGTGCATTTGGTGAAGAGATTTACAGTTAGTCAGGAAAGAAACTCTGAAATAAGTTTATTAAATTAGATATAAAACTGGCTAATATCCTACACTGCAATAAGACTGTAGCTTTTGTAGTTATTTTCTCTATCAAACAGATATCATTTGCATCTCTAGCAGACAAGTTAGCAGGTAATGTTAATGAACCCCACCATAGAGAAACCTATAGACAAGCAAATTACAAAGGCAATGTGATAAATACAGCAATGAAAGCATGTACATGGGATAAGAATTTGCTTATAAGGCAGCTTAGTATAAAAAAAAAAATACAAACTGTGCAGCTAGATAGACTCAGATTCAAATTTCATCTCTATCACTTAGTTAAATGTTTTAGACTAATTATTAATGAAATGAGGTCAATGGCTTCTTTACTATTTTTATATTAGAAATAATGTTTTTATATTAGAACTATATTTCAATCAATAAATATAGTAAGCAACACCTAGTTGGCACTTGATAAATCATGGCTATTAATGAGAGGCATTGATTTTTTTTTTTTTTACTTAGCTACTTTAGATAGCTCACAATAGAATTGTCCTTAGTGATGTACAAGGCACTTTCAAATCCATTATCTTAACACTGGGAAGGAGGTATTTTGGCTCCATGTCACCAGTGAGGAACCTGGGGCTTAGAGAGGTGAAGAGCCTTGAAAAAGGCCACAATAGCTCCTGTGGAAATGCTGAGAGAATCGTTTTTGGTTTAGACAAAGAGTTAATGAGCTGATGTCACCCAGAGGTGCAGGAACTATTCTGCCTTAATTGCTTTTTCAGGCCCAAGTGCTAAGAAGAGGGACCATGGGGAGGAAGGAATCACTGTGGCCTTTGCCGACGTGCAGGAATGGTTGGAAGGCAGTAAAGGTCACTTAGACCCCTGGGAGTGACACAACTGGATGATGCAAACAAGTGGAGCCCTTATCTTTTTTCATTATCTCAGAGAAGAGTTCTAGACAGGAGAGGCCAAGACTATGTAAATGCCCACGGACTTTGGAACCTCTGTCACTTCCACCTGACAAGTTTATCTTCCATCCGTTCTCAAATGATGAGTGGTAAAACCGTAATAAGGAAAATCACCTATCTGCATATTTTGGGGGTAGCAAGAAAATAGGAACTGGGGAGACAACATCTTACTGCACAAGAAAAGGTGAACCCCAAGGGAGGTGTGGGTGGTGGCAGGTTTTCAAGGGAAAAGGAAGCAGACCAAGCGTCTGGTACATTCCAGAGGCCGGGAAGAAGTGAGAAGAACACAGGAACTACTGGCACCAAAAGTCACCCCGAGGCTTCCTAGTGGGACGGCCATCTGGACATGCCCACGTGGAGCCGGCCTGGGAAGGCAGGTTTCAGAATCCAGACTCTCGCCACCACACTACACACTCCTTATAAATGCTGCACCTTCAAATCCCAACGCGATGAGGGATTCAGAGGCAGAAGACCCCTGGGAGCTTTCGGAGAAGTTGTGAGAGGGTGGGACAGTTGGGCACTGGCTGGGTCTGCTGCTGGGCTGAGACAGGAGAAAAGCTAGAGAAGAATACCCAGAGAGTGTCCGACTCAAAGAATCAGGTTCTCTGTGGCCTGTGCAGAAACTCTCTCAGGCAGCAGGACCTTGGAATGAGCAGCGGTGTGGGGTGTGGCCTGGGTCTTTGTCCCAGCACCGCCACTAACTACTCTATGCTGCTCACACAACTTCTTGGCCTCAGTGTATTCATCTGTAAGATGGAGACAAATAATTCAGGCCCTAACTGTTTCACAGTATTCTAAACAAGAACCAACTAAGGTAATAGATATGAAAAAACACTGAAAACTGTAACAAGTTCTGAAGGGCTAGGAGACAATTCTGTGTACTAATGATATTAATTTTTTATCACTGTTTGACCCACTAGTGTGGCGTATGCCACGTGTTGTTGAGTTGGAGGAGAGGACGGAAAATCATGCCTCTCTTTCTCTCCCATTCCTGTCCCCACCCCCAGCGGTGCAGCAGGACCACTGTGCCAGGCATCTGCCGAATGGCCGACTGGTTGACAGCTTGGCAGCATGGACCTGGCGATATCCAATTTTTCATCGAGCAGATTGTCACTGCCCCCTTGTCTGTTTGAGGGTCCGAGGTGGGAGTAGGGCGGCGGGTGAGCAGCCAAGTTCCGTGCCAGTCTACGTAAGAAGAGAGTGCCACGTGTTTCATTTGCAGCAACAGGGATTCAGGCTAAACTCTGGGTGGGCGCAGCTGGCTAGAAGGCCTGAGCAATGAAAAGGGAGAACGTGTATGCAGTCTCTTCTAAAATATTTTGGCCTTTTTTTCTTTTTTGAAGTATTTTAGAATAGATTACAGATATTATGATTTTTTCATCCCCAGACACTTCGGTTTGTAGCTCTAAGAAATTAGGGCATTTTTTAACTTTCAATAATTGTTTCTTTTCAGTCAACATTGTTTGCATTTTAAGAGTCTGCTGAAGAACGGCTTAAGACCACTCAGTGGTTGCTCTGACGCATTCCGTTGCCTGAGCAGCAGGGCCTGCAGACCAGTCTTAATGGCGGGCTGAGCGCTCTGCTCTTTAGTAGGAAACCGGCGAATAGGCACAGAGGCACCTGCGCACCTTCAGACCAGCCTGCGACCTCAGGCTGAGCAGCAGTGAACCTAGGAGCTGGAGTGGTCCGTTCACCCTGAAACCCGTCCTTGGTCACAGCCTTTTTAGCAGCTGCCTGCTCTTCCTTTTCAATCTCTTCAGGATCTCCGCAGAAGCAGAGATGAGGCGTGACCTCCCACGGGTGTTCACGGGAGATGATGCCACGCATGCGCAGGACCTCCCGGGCCCGCATCCACCTCAGACCTGCCGGGTGAACCCCCACTTGTTGTTGCAAGGAATGGCGACGTCCACACGGCACAGAGTGTCTGTGTTACCCAGGGCAATGGTGGGCAGGTTAACATAAGATGCCTCTGTGAGGGGCTGGTGGTCGGCCCTGAGATGAGTAACCACCAGGAGTCTCGGCTCCCGGAAGGCTGCCTGGATCTGGTTAGTGAAGGTGCCAGGAGCAAAGGGACCAGAACAGGAGTGGCTCCAGTGGCAGCAGTAAACCTCAGCACAGCCTGCTGGCCAGTATTTCTAGATAATATCAGCAGAGTTTTCGATGGTAACAATGGCATGCGCTGCCAGCAGAAGTTTCTCTTAGGTTCTCTTCAAATTTATGATGTAGATGCCATCACTTTTCCTTTTGTAGAAGTACTGTTCCATTTGGAAGTCAGGATTGGTGCTACCTAACTGGGTTCCTGCCGCAGGAAATTTGAGGACATCCTTCTCCTTTATTTGTAGGACATCAGGGCTCCGGACATTGTGAAAGTCTCCCTTTCAGTTACGTGGGAGCCGAGAGCAATGCCGTGCGGGCCCCTGTCTGGGTAGTGCAGAAAAGATAGGGCATTTTTGATAAAGATATTCGTGGTGGCGGTGGTGGTGGTGGTGGTGTGTGCGTAAGTGCGTGTGTGCGTGTGTGTCTAAGTGAAGGCAGCTCTTTTCAGGAGGAATTAGATACCACTCTACTCAGAGGCAGGGGAACGCACCCAATATGTTCTCTTCATATCCCTCCTAGCTTTTGGAGGCTGCCATCTCCTGCTCGGTCTGGGAAAACACCTGTTTCTCTGTCTCCCATCATGGCCTTTCTCTTCAGCTCTCAGTATCCATTGCCAGCGGCTCCATAATAATCTCTCATAGAGAAACCTGAACAAAATCGAGTGCTGAGCGTGGGACCCAAATTGCAAATCAATGAAGTCTGAATTAAATATTGATTTCCCCCCTTTCTTTCAGGAAAGCTTCTTTAGAGTAATTGGCTTACTGGTTTTGTTTTTTACTTTTTAATTTTTCATCCTGATCTTTAAACATTCTAGAGCTGAAAGAGGAATCCTGCAAGGCAAAGCCCAGTCCTCCCTGCTCCCATTCCACCTGACCCTCCTCCCTTCCCTTCTGGTGACTTTCCTCTCTAAAGATGGAATGTTGGCAAGTGGAAGAAGTGGCTCATAGGAGGATGACTGACGCCATCATCCCACAAGGCTGTGGCTGGGCAAAGAGCAGCCATCCCCGCCGCCTGGGGCTCCTGGCATGGACATTTAGTCGCAGCACCATCCCAGACCGAATAAGAAATGCACACTCAGTCTCACAGGGGCTTCACTTCATTGGACCTGCTGGGCTACTCCCTTCACACTCCTTCAGGGAGTCTTCCTTGATCTGCTTCTCCTACAGCCTAGGGCTGCCATCCTTGGGCATGGGCCTGCAAGGGCTAGAGCAAGATATTTAGGAGGTCCTGAGCCTTAAAAATTATTGCAGTGCTTTCTCAACTGCCCCCACATCCCCATGTAACAGAAAATTAAACATAAGATAAATTAAGAGTAAGAAGCTCCAAAAAAGTGCTGATTTTCTCATAATAATGACTAGAATATGAAGAAGGAAGTCATTTTAACATTTTATTGTTGTTGTTGTGCCTGCTTTGCTGGGGTTCTTGTAAGTGTAGCAGTGCTGGGTGTGATAGGAAAGCAGGCCCATTTCTGAGGAAAGGGCATCTTTGCCCTCTATGCCTCGTGGCCTGTGGTCCTGAGGCTTCTTAGCCTCCCTGGAGAACCTGACAGCCCCAGGCTTTAGGCCACATGGAGTGCTCCCCCAAACCCCGACCCGCTTTCTTTTCTCCTGTGTGTCAGCAGTTTCCTGGGCTTCCAGCACTTCCAGTAAGCCACTGGGTCTGGCTGAAGAGAAAGAAAACATCCAGGTCTCATTCCCAGAGGACCAGTCTGGAGCAGAGGCTGTTCCGGGATGAACTTGTTAGCAGAGAAATTTAATTACTGTGGTCCCACCAGGATGAAGTTTCTGTTTCCATAGCGCCGCCTTCCTGAGCACCCCAAAGTTCTTTATGAGGAAGTCTGTGAGTCTCCAGCGAAGGTGTGAAGAATGAAAACAATCTGGCTGGCCCAGGAGATTTCAGAGTTGTCCCAGGAGGAGAAGCCAGGACTCCTGCCCTGTGCGCTTCCTCCCACCCTGCTTCACCTCTGCTGGCAACTCCTAAACCTCAGACTGTGAGTTGAGCCAGATCTGGGTTTGCATGGCAGAGAATGCATTCATTCACTGAGCACTTACTGAGACCTACTGTGTGCCAGGCAGGCGTGGGTAAAGAAATATGGAGGTAAAAAAAAGAGCATACACACACACACTTTGATCTTACGGACACCTAGCTAGAGAAACAGATGCGTAAGCACTCGTGGTGTGGCCACTGCTATGATAGGTATATTCCCTTAAAGCACCTAGAGAGACTCCTAAATCCAGTGTAGGCTTGAGGGAGGAGCGGGCGCGTTCTGAGAGTCAGGACCATTTTTGAACTGATTCCCATGGATAAGTTAGCCAAACCAAAAAAACCTGGGGATAGGGAAGGGTGTTCTAAGAGGAGGAAACTCCAGGAAGCCAAGGAAGGAAAACCTGAGCTATGTGTCATCAGGAACGAGGTACCTGCGCTATGAGAGATGACAAGGACATGCAGGAGGCCTGGGGTCAGACTGCTCGAGCAAGCTGCCCGAGCATGCAGCCAGTTTCTGTGATCTCGGGAAATGTATAAAATGGGACCAAATGAGACAAGCTTCATGGGGATTTGGGAGGATAAGGAGTAAATGAGATGCTCTATATAAAGTGCTTAATATGGTGCCTAGCACGTAGCTAGTAGTCTATACATTTTAGTTTACATTATTACTGATGAACTGTCTGACCTTGCAAAAGTTAACGGCTAACTCTTACCCTCAGTCTTCTCATCTGTAAGGTGAAATTGTTAACAAAGTCTGTTCAATTGTGAACAGATTGAGAGACTGTCTTAGTGACTTTGACACGTGTTGGTCTCTTTTCCTGCCCTTGCTTTTCATTCTTCTAGCCCCACTTAGGGCCTAAATACTTGAAAACAGTAGCACCTACTTGTTTTCTCTTCAGTTCAGGGCATTCTGCTTTATACTCACCTTCCAAAAGTAGATCTGACTCCAAGTTCGGCCCTCTTTTCACTAAACTTCAGTTGTCGCAAACTATTTCTGGTCTAACAATGACATATAGATTTTTGCCTAACAAATTAGCAAGGCATCAAAAAAATATATATCCAATGGTGGTAAGAATACAGAGAAATGTGCACATTTATACATTTTTTAGGTGCTATCTATAAACTGCTGACAGTATGTATCAAAAACCTGCAAATGTTTAAGTTATTTTTTCCTTAGTAATACTCGCTTCTGACAATCAAACCCAAGGGAATAATCCTAAATACACACACAAAGCTTGTTGCACAAATATATCTGTTGCTATATTGCTGATGCTAAGGAAAGATTGCAAATAATCAAGCGAATAGTTAACTCAGTTACGATAGAGCATCTACCCAAACTTAGGCAATTATGAGGTACCTAGAAGAATCACATTCAGAGAGACAAAAAGTCGAATGGTCATTGCCAGGGGCTGGGGAGGGCGACATGGAGAGTTATTGTTTAATGTGTACAGAACTGCCTTTGGGAAGATGAATAAAATTATGGAGATGGATGATGGTAGTGGCTGCACAACAATGTGAATGTACTTAATGCCACTAAACTATGCACTTAAAAATGGTTAAAATTATAAATTTTATGTTATGTATATTTTTCACAATAAAAAACGCATGCATTGAAGAGGACTAAAAAGACATTAAAAAATTATCTTTTCTAAAACCCAAATAGAACTTGTCTGGAGTCTGGAATATGAGATTGTGGATGAGACAAAGGAGAATATTAATTCGTTTGTTCATTAAATAAATATAAACACACCAAACACTGTGCTAGGTACAAGAAGCACAGAGACACAAACAAAATAGACATAGACCCTGACTCTTTTTCTCCACAATGTTGATCTGAACTGGGGGAGTTGCTGTTCTAGGGGAACCAGTTAAACTCTGAGATAACACAAACGGATGTCTCATGTGCCCTGATTTTGTATGTTGGGGCTGTGTCTTTTGCTGCAGAGGTAGCTGGGTCCCAGGTGGATGAGGTGAGCCTGGCCATTTCCAATGAACCCCTCCATATTGTCTCATCCCCAAGAAAACTCCTTCTCTGGAAGATGTCAGCTTCCAGCTTAGTTTTTAAGCTTTTGAGAGCAGTTAAGATATGTGGAATAGTCAAGCATGTAAGTAACTAGGAAAACACTCTGGGGGGCTTCTGGGTTGGTGTTGTGGACCCATGACCATGAGGAGGGCCTGATCAGTGCTCACACTTAGCCAGAGCCGGGGAGAAGGGAGGAAATGGTGCTCTCCACAGGCCAGGGCCTCATGCACACTCACCAATGCTTGCTGGAGAAATGTTTTAAAATATCCCCAGACTCTGGGATGGGGGCTAAATGCAATAAAAGGGGGGTGGGTAGTACTAAATGTCATAGTTGGGAGGGGCTGGGAGTAAGAAAAGGAAGAGGTATGACCCCCGCAGCCCAGTGCTCCAGAGAGCCAACACCTGGGGAATGTCCACCACGTGCCAGACACAGGAGTTTCGGGGGCAGCACAGAAAAGGGGTTAAGTGCAGAGACAGTAAAGCTGGGCCACCTAGTTCATGTCCTGGATCTGCCACTTCAGGTTTTGTCACCTTGGGCAAATTATTTAACCAGCTCTGTGACTCAGTTTCCTCATCTGCTAAGTAAGGATAATAATAACATCTACCTTGTGGGTTGTTGTGAGACTCTTAAATGAGTTTATATTTGCGAAATGCTTAAAGCAATGCTTGGCACATGGTAAGCACTTTACCAAGATTCTACTAAACGATATTCAATAAATTGAGCTCATGGAGTAAGAAATTCTTGAAGTCTGATCATCAAACCACAGACTCAGACCTGGGTGGAGTCCTGGCCTTCTCTCTCAGCATGGAGCTCTCCACATGCTCCCTCTT
>NW_006443119.1:2905377-2914796 GCF_000325575.1 Pteropus alecto
TCTTTCCCTCTCCTTCCCTAAGATCCCCTTTATCCCCTCCTGCCCAGGCACGAACTTCTATCCAGATCTGTGAAAGGAGTGAGTGTTGGGGGCTGCTGAGGCCCCAGAGGCTGGGAGCAGGGTGAAGCCAGGCCACCTGCTTTGACTGGCAGCTCCTGTCCTCCTGCTGGGCTCCAGGTGAGGGTGTGTTGATGCAAATGGGGACGGAGGCCAGTTCGTAGAATCACTATGTTACCAGCCCCACTCACTCCCCGCCCTTTCCCTTAACGCTGATGATTACATTTATTAGAGGCTCAGCCACAATGGTTGTTGATTCTCCCTGCTGCAGCATTTTAGCCAGGATTCGCAGCTATTGCTAGTAACAAGCCTGAGGATCCCAGGACAGGCCCAAAGTTGGGCACTGGAATCTTTTCAGCCAGGTCTCCAGGGTACTAGAGTCACAGAGAGCACATAACCCAGAAACATCTGCCTCAGCTTGCTGGAGGGAAGCGGGGCACAGAAGGACATGGCACCACCCTGGGCTTCCTTCTACAGAGGATGTTTGGCAGATTTTTCCAGCTGCGGCATGGCTGGGACAGGCTCTGCTGGTGATACCACCACCCCCTTTCCTAACCAGAGTGCTTTCTCTTCCCATCTTCCTCCTCAGTCACCAAGCTTCCTCACCTCACACCCCTGCCAGCTGGTGCAGAGGGGTGAACTGAAGAGCATGTGGGTGTCTGCAGAGGTGGGAGTAGCTTCGTGGGGGTGGCCATGACACTCCAACTGTTTATCTGGGTTTAGGGATGAGGGTAAGAATGAATGAACATTTGTGAAACCTCTGCTAGGTGTTAGGCATCATATTAGGAGCTTTGCCCATATTATTTCCTTTAATCCTCCAACAACCTTCCCAATGGCACAGTATTAAACCCATTTTACACAGAAAACTGGAACTCAGAGAGAGTGATTTGGTCACTCAGCTAGGAAAGGGCAGAACTGGGATTGGACTCAGCTCTGATGGTCTTTGTAGGTGAGAAAAGCTTCATTACACAGGTCAGTAGTGGCAAAATCTTCTAGATCTTCATGGACGTCAGCCTTGCACAGGTCAACCCTGTTCTGCTGAGCTTTGGAGTCGCCATGCACTTGAGCCCAGGAGAATGAAATGTACCTGGGCCCTGGAGTTGGGCAATGGCTCCAGGCTGCTGGGAAGAGCCCCTGTGGTCCCCACTCTGGGCTTCGGCTCTGGCTCCTGGTGTGCCCTCCAGGTCCCCTCCTCCTTTGGTGTGCTAAGGGCAAGGCTACCGTGGTGGCTGAAGCCCTTGTCCATTGCTGTCCAGAGGGCTCTCATGGTCCCAGGGTCCTGCTGCTGACTGGTGCCTGGCACACTCCTGGCTGGGTTTGTGCAAGTCATGGCCATATGCAGCCCTTGCAGCAATAAAGGGAGAGCATGGCCGATAAAAGTCAAGTGAAAATTCAATAAATCAAAAATATTAAACATTACAAAAGTGGATTTCATACACCCACAAACAAATGGATGTATAATGTGAACATTTTTTAGTTCTATTGGCAATATTAAGTGGATTAGGTGTTAACCGTTAAAAATGATTATGGGCCTTTGTGGTTGACACTGGTGAATTCTGGGCCCTTCTAGGGCCCCTTGATGGTCTGCTTGTGTCAGGGGGCCAGGATGGGCAGTGTCCAGGGCACACTTGCTGAGAGTCTGTACTGGAAGCGTGTAGAAATCCCGCAGTGGGGATTCGTCCTGGGTACAGAGCTGTGCTCTAGTGATCATCCGACACACGGCCCCTCGACTTTCTGAGAGAGGACAGGCTGGGGGGGCGGGGGAGGTGTGCTTCCAGGCTCCCCTGTGCTCTGGGAGGGGGGTCCCTCTCCACCTCACAGCAAGAGAGCTCCACTGTTCCTCCCTATCTCCTGGGAATCACCAGGGCTTGGTGCAATGACAGGCAATGCCAGTCTCCCTGAGTTCCCACTCTAGTGGGGTTGGCCCCAGACCCCAAGACCACATCCCTTTTGGCATTGGAGCCACAACCTATTTTTTACGTAAATTTGTTTGCACTGCTTTCCTAGCCTCTCGCCCCCCCAATCCTGGGATCTCTCAGAGAAAGATCTGCACCTCTGGCCCAGCTCCCCACCCAGGGGGCGTCTGGTACGGATCTTCCCTAAGCCCCAGCCTCCACTCTGTGAGCTGCTCATGGCATCTGGAGTTCAGGACCAACCACTAGAGGCTGCTTGACCAGCCCACCAGGCTTCACCCTGCTTTTGCCCACTGACATCCATCACTATCCTGCATGAATCTTCAGGGACAGCCACCCAGCCACCCAGCCTTGCTCCTGGTAAGGATACATTCCTCCCAGGGAGGGCACAGCTTGGGCTAGAGCCCGACTGATCAGCAGCAAAGCACATTACCCTTCTGAGCCAGCCTTAGATTTTTCTTACCTGTAAAGTGGAGGTAGCACCTGGGTGAAGGCATGGTCCTAGTTCCCATTTCCTTTACCTCTCTGAAGCTAATTTGTGTCCTTCTAGCCTCTAATTGGGGCAGGGACATGATAGGCCTGGGAGTCAGGCAATACCTGAGAGACCTGATGCTGGCTGGGGCTGCTGTCAGCTTGGCCTCACCTGTGTCACCACAGAAATGAAAGGAGTCAGCGCTGTGATCTTGGCGTGACAATGAGCATGGCGAGCTTCTCTCGTGACTCTCGGAAATGCGTGGGAGAAGCAGGCTACTCTCAGCCTTGCCCTCCCCAACTGGGATCCCAGCACAAAAGGTCTTTGTTCATTGCCCCCTGCTCCCCATCCCCCATGCCCCTCTGTTGCTCCGGGGCTGTTCCCATGGCACGGAGGGAGGGTAGAGGCCTCCTGGGAAGGTAACATTTCAAGGGAGAAGGGTCTGGGATCCATGCTCCAAGAACTGTCCCGCAGTCTCTCAGAGGCCCAAGAGCAGCCCTGCGCCTTGGTCACTGTGACTGCTGGCTGGACCCCAAAGGGGGTTCGAAGAGGGAGAGTTCAGGACACATCCCATATCTGTTTATCAAGCTCTAGGTGCCAAAAAATGAAAAGTACTATATGTGTGCACATTATTTAATTTTCATAACAACCCTGAAAGTCATATCCCCATTTTACAGATGAAAAGAGTAAAACAGAAGAAAAATAACTTACTTTGTGGCATAGCTAAGATTCAAAGCCAGGTTTATGCCGATGAGCTAACCAGACAAGGCCTTGTTTTAGGACTGTAGTCTAAGCTGTCTTTTTTCCCTATTTCCTCCTACTGAAGAGGGAGCAGTGGCAAAGTGTGCATTAGTCAGGGTCCAGAAGGAAAGAGATGGCATCCACAAGCAGGCTGGGTTAAGGGCAAGAGCAAAGGAGGGGAGACATCCTGCAAGGCCACAGGAAGAGTGGTCCCTGGAGCCTGGAGAGAGCTGGAGCTGTGGGAGGGCCGCCTTGGCAAAGCTCGTCCCAGAGGAGTGCCCAGGAACCGCAGGCCCTTCTCCTCTCATGCCAGGCCCCCGTCAGCTGACCCCACTGGAAGCTGGAGGTTTAGGGAGCCTGCCTGGTGCAGCCTTAGGAGTCTGCCTTCCAGGTACAGGGCACAGAGCAATATGGAGCCGGGGTGAGCAGAGGCTAGTCGGTGCTGGGTGTCTGCGGTGCTTTCTGAGAAACCCGTGCTGCCTTGATGATCCAGGACCCTCGGAAGGGGACAGGCTGGGAAAGCAGACAGTGATGTCCCAGGTGGGAGAGCTGCGGGGACTGTCCCGGTTCTTTCACTCCGGGACCCAGGGCATGTCCTGGACTGGAACAGGGGTCTACCTGGAGATCAGGAGGGGGGCCAGGTAGAGATGAGAGGAGTCAGGGAGAGGATGGTGCCTCTGCAGAAAGGAGTGGAAGAAAAAGCAGCCAAGGCAAGCCCACCCAGGAGAGGCACCTTCACGCTTCTTACTTTCAAAACACACTCTCGCTGTTGTTCTTTGTACAGATATGTGCTGTGCCCTGACTGTGTGCAAAGCTTGCCCCTTCCATGCAGAAGCTTGTCCTCAACAGCTGTCTCTTGGGCACTGCCCTCCAAGGGCTGCTGCGTAAGTGAGTGAGGAGGGGCAGTTCTAGGTCGCAACTGCCTGCTCCACACGGTGTTCCAGTCAACCCCAGCCCAAGTCACCTCCCCTCCTGGGCTCCTGTGTCTCGCATTCCCAGCATTACTACCTACAGCTAATGGCCTTCAGGGTAAGCTCTCCAGAAGGCTACACTTTCGGTTTATCAATATCACCCTCATACCTGGGAGGAAGCGAGTCACAAGGCATGGAGTGCTCAGCTCAGAGATGCTTCTGCAGTCCCTACTGCCCATGCTCACCTCCAGAGAAGAGAGACAGTTCCATTACCCACCAACAATGTAGTCATGTTCTGTCTGTTGAGCAGGCAAGACCAATCATGCCAGCTGCCCCAGCCCCAGGATACCCTTCCCCAGTGCCCAGCATCTTATCACATTAGCTACTTGTAAGGGGGACTCTCAAGACTTTCTGTTTCTTTGATCCCCCCTCACCCAGCAGCTGATGGGGAGTGGGAAGACGGTGGTCACCTGCCAGCATCCTTGTTGTCCTGTGTACACTTGGAACGGATACAGTGCAACCCAGAGGCCTGGACAAATGGAATGCAAGGGCTGAGGGAGAAGTAGGCTGAGGCCTGACCCGTCATGCCGTGGACTGCCCAGCCTGCCAGGCAGCTCAAATGGCAGGTTCCCGTCCCAGGGCGGCTGTCTGCAGTCCCATTCTGCCATGGTCCCTGGTATGGAGTCCTGATTGGAGTAATCCCAGGAACGTGTCTTTTCCTCTGCCAGCTGCTGGCCCCAGCGTCTCCTATACCTGAAGAAGTGAGGTTGAGTGGGAGCCTGAATCTATGCCAGGAGAGTCCGGGGCTGGACTTGTTTCTGGGCACTGGGCACAGGGGCAGGCAACGGGCCTTGGCTGTGAGTGAGCCACTCCTAGTGAACCCCAAGAGCTCTCCACATCCATGGCCCTGAAGAGAGGGAAGAGATGGCCCTTTAAACAATCGCTCTTTCGTCTCCCTATCCCGGCCTGTCAGCTGTCCTCGACCTCTCGGTGTCGGTCGTGTCACAGAGCTTAGGACCTAATTAGAGAGGCAGACAGGTGGATGGAGATGGCTGCGAGAGGCCCCCATGTTCCTGCTTTCCCCGTCCAGCCCCTGAGCATCCCTCACGTTTCTGAGCTGCTTTGCCATCACATTTCTCTCCCTGCTCAGCCCCACTGGCCTCAGCGGCCCTGAGCAGCTCTCGCCTGCTCATCCATCATCCTGGTTGCAGGCACCAGAGTACATTTCACAGAGAAACCTGCTGGCCCAGGGCCCCCAAGGAGAAGGGCTCAGCTGTCAGAGAAGAGAGCGGTTTCCACAGGGGTCAGAGTGCCAGGCCCTCCGGGATTGATCGGCTATGAATTATGGACGTCACACGCCAGTCTGCCTGGTGCTCCAGAGCCAGGGAGGATGCCCCTGCCTTCCTTCCCTGAGCCGGCCTCTTCTCTCTGGGATTCCTTCAGCTTGCATTTATTTCACATTATTCCTTATTGATATTACTTTTTTGTTTTTGTTTTTTTTTTAATGGGTGAGGATTTTGTGCACAGCCTCCCCCATTAGGTTGAGAGCTCTGAGCAGGAGGGCTGTGCCTCTTCCACTCGCTGGAGTTCGCTAAAGGCTGCCAACTGGTGCTCAATATTGAGAGGTGACTGTGACCAAAGGTGGGGTGGCAGAATGAAGAGCCCTTGGCCTCCAGAAAGACCTGAAGATGAGGGGAGAGGCAGCAGTGAGCCCAGACTGCTGGCAAAGCCGTCGCGGGGGGCCCTTTGCAATGCTGTGCTCTGAGCGAGGCCTGACCCAGCTCCTTCCCTCTTTACTCTCCGCCCCTTCCTGCCCTTCCAGTCATTGGCCTCTCCCGCGCTGCCCTCACCTAGCTGCTTTCCCATCTGCTCGCCGCCCACGCGGCGTTCCCCAGGTCTGTGCTCTCCCTCCCTGCCCTATCTCTGCCTCCTCACTGCCCACGCGCAGGTGTGCTCACTTGTGCCGTCTCCTGGACCCAGCCAGCCCTCTGCTGGAGAGCGCCACACCAGGAAACCGTCGCAGGCTCTTACCTGTACCCGCCCCTCAGATGCCTCCTCCTCTCTCTGTCCAACCACTGAGCTCACTTGGAACTCACATCTTTCTTCTGATTCACACGGAACCCACAACCTCACCAGTTCCCCACTCCAGACTCACAACTTGTCTCTTTCAAAACCGCCTTTCACAGAACTTCCGAAATACCAACCCCACTCTCTGATCGCCAGGTGAAACCTAACAGGGGAACTTTCACGGCCTCTGCTTGCTCTGCTCACACCGCTCTCCGGCCTTACCCACACACCTGCTTTTTAACACAGAGGTCACCTGGTGGCGCATTGCCTGGGCCCAGAGCCCTTTCTCCCGCTGCCTTTGTCCCTACAACTCCCATTCGGGGCCCGAGGTCTCCTGCTTCTGAGTCACCGCCAATGCCCGCAGCTGCCTCCCTTGGTCTCTCCCCACCTTGAGCGGCTGCCTCACCTTCGTGCTCTGCGCCGCCTCTGTCGCCACGGTCACCGCTTTGCATTTCAGTGGTTTATTCATACGTCTGCGCGCCCTCCCCCGCCCTGCACCTGGGGTCCCTGGCACATAAGCAATGCCTTCAAATCACTGAGTGAGTGAAGTGGACTGAGTGAAGGAGCGATTCTGACTGGACGGGTCTGGCGGCAAAGGCTCGCGGGCGAGGGGTAAGAGGATGGGGGGCCAGAGAGCCAGGTCAGCGGAGAAGTGGTTGAGGAAGATGAGAAAATTGGTGCCAGATTCAGCCACGGGGGAAGGGGGAGGACGCTCTGAATATACAAATCACCCTTTCCCTAGCTGCTCCAGTCAGCGCCTTCTCAAAGTGAGGAAAACAAACCTGTTTTCCTTATGACAAAGCCTGATTTGATGATAAACCCTCTCAGCTTCCCAGGAGGTGGCAGTGGCTCTGATGGATGGGGAGGAGGCAGGAGGAGAAGGTAAAAGGGGGAGGGGGTGGTGGAGAGAGAGAGAGAAGGGAGGAAAGAGACAGGAGGCGGGGGAGGAGAGGAGAAAGCTCTTGTTCTGTGAGCAGATTACTAATGTGGTGGAAGGCTCAGCAGGTTCTGTGGGGAAGCATTTTGCTGTGCATGAGAAGGCAGGCGGCCATTAAAGCAGCCACCCCTGGGCTTCTACAGCCCGCTGGTGGGAAAGAGCCTGGAAGGAGAAGGCTCTGCTTGGCCCCGAGGCAGCAGTGAGAGGGGCCTGAAATCTTGGTTCTCCGGGGGCTCGGGTCACCCCAGGCCCTCTGCAGAAGGGATGGGGCCCTTCTGCTCTCCAAGGGGATATCTACCCGCTGAGGTCACAGACTCCTTCCTTGGGGAGGTGTTGACACTGAGTCCTTTTCTCTACCTTGCTGGGGGCTGCGCTCAGCCCAGTCCTGGTATCAAAAGATGGCAGCTTCCGCAAGACTCTGGGAGTCCTGTCCCTGTGAAAGGAGCAGTCCCTTGGAGGTGGCGGCCTGCGCAGCATGCAGGGGTTGGGGGTGAGTGGGTGTGCCCCTATTACTGTCCTCCCTTGGCACCAAGGGGAGCAGAGCAGCCTGCACCACCCCTCCCAGGAGGTCATGGGGTACGTGGGGGCTGATTTGCTCTGAAGATCAGTAGCTGGTCTCTAAGTCTCATCTTCTCACATCTCTGTTAAGAGAACAAGAGGACCTGTGGCATCTTGGAATCCAAGACTGTTTGTATCTTGGAAATCATCTAATTCAATCTTTTCGGCCACAGGTGGGGAACAGAGAAGACAAGTGACTTGCCTGAGCTCACACAGCGAGGGGGTGTCCAGGCAGGCACCCCTTTCGCTTGTACTCCAGCCTCAGCAGTGCACTCGGCACTGGGGCCTCTGCTCCTCCTAAGGCCTCTCAAGCTAGAGACAAGTCCAAAAGGAGCCAACGTCTGGCCCTAAAAGCTTTGAGACAGTGAAGCCCCCAATGCAGTCTTCTTCAGAAGATGACCAAGGGGAAATTACACCACATGAAACCCAACCAAACTTCCTTAAAATGCTCTTCCTGCCTGTCCTCAAAGTGCCGCAGCTCCCAGGAGCTGCTCGTGTCCCCCTCCCTGGCTTCTCCCCCAGCTCCTGGCCTCCCTCTGCTTCCTCCACTTCGGTTCCGTTCCCACCCATTGCCCCACCCCCGCCTGGTAGCCAAGCAGCATGCCCTCCTCCTTAAAGGTTGTACTGGCTCTGGTCACTGTCACCCTCCAGTTTATGACTCACACTTCCCTCCCCTCCTTCCTCATGGTTTTAGCATCTCTAGCGGGGAGGCGGGGTAAGGGTGTTTGTTTCCTTGGAGAAGGATCCAACGCACTTACAATAAAAACCCAGAGGCCTCATGCTTAGGCCGCTGCGCTGCCTCGTCCCACACCCAGCTTCGGCTGCTCTCTCGACCTCCCTGCTGCTCCTCAAACTCGCCTGCTCGCTGACGCTCGCTCGGGGTCATCATTCATCGTCTTCCCTCTGCCTCGAAAGTGTTCCCCTCTCATTTCGTGTGGCTGCTGCCATCTTGTCGAGAAGGTTGCGGCGTAGCCATCACCACCTCCGGAGGCCTTCCTCCACTGCCTTTCTAGCGGCCCCGGGCCCCCACCGCCGGCCTCTGCCACGTCGCCTTCGTTTTGTTGTGTGTGAATTATACTTTCTATCTGTTACTGTTTTTGTTTTCCCATTAGTGCCTGTCTCCCCCATTGAGAGCAGGGGGTTTTCCCATTAGTGCCTGTCTGTCTTTATTATAATGTCCCTTGTGTTTGACACTTAAAGAGTCGTTGTTCAAAGAATCAGTGAAGGGAGATGGTTAAGGTTGAAGCAGGACCTGGATCCATGTGAATCTCTTTGCAGATGAGGTGTTGCAGACTCGGGGGCTTCCTCTCTGTCCTGCTCAGAAAACTGACGCTGAAGATCCACATAACCCGGGGATCTCCGGGTCAAGACTTAGGGAATCCCCATGCGGCTCTGATAGAGGAGCCGTGCTGCCTGCGCTGTGGGGGCCAGGCGCCGACGTCTTCGCCCTGTTCATGACGGCTCCTTTGCTGGCTGAACAAGCGGTGACTTGGAAAACACCATGTACCCACTGACCAGACCTCGCCCTGGTGTGGGGTGCTGGGAACTTGCTAGGTGATGGCAACATACACACACATACACATACACTCTCTCTCTCTCTCTCTCTCTCTCTCTCTCTCTCTCTCTCTCTCCTTTTCCTGTTCCTCTTCCCCTGTTTCTGGCAGGAGATAGGTGAGCAGCTCCTGGGCTCCAGGTAGGAAAGAGGCAGTACATTGGCGCAGCGCTCCTTGTCCCCAAGCTGCAGTGTGCAGGAATCGGGGGGG